>NC_045710.1:9233603-9536634 GCF_009834535.1 Camelus ferus
TTTAGATTTGCGGAAAAATTGCAAAGTTAGAACAACGAGTTCTCATCTCCTCTTTACTCAGTTTCCCTTGATGTTAACATGCTTTTTAACCATGGTTACCTATTACCAAAACTAATAAATGAACATTGGTGAGTTTCCATGAACTAAAATACAGATGTTCTTCAGATTTTACCAAATTTCATTTTGACTTCAAAATACTGTTCTAAATTATCAGGATATCCAATTTATTGTCTTGGCTTATTTTCATTAACTAAAGTTCAGATTTCATTAGTTTTTACTTAATGTTCTTATTTTTTTTCTTTTTCTAGAATCCCATCTAGGAAATCACATTACATTTAGTCAGCATGTCTCCTTAGGCTCCTTTTAACTATGCATTTCTCAGGCTTTCCTTGTTTTTGGTGACCTTGGTGATTCCAGGAGTATGGTCGGGTATTTGGTAGAATGTTCCTCAATGTTTTTTTTCATGATAAGACTGGGGCTATGAGTCGTTGTTGTTGTTGTTGTTTTGAGAAGAAAATTCCAGTGGTCAATTGTCATTCTTATCACGTCATATGGAAGGTACCGACCATCTACATGACTTTTCACTGCTGATACTGCGCTTGATCAAGTTGAGGCAGCATTTCTCAGGTTTCTCCACTCTCAAGTTATTTCTTCCCTTTCTAAACTGTATTCGTTGGAAAGACGTTACTATGCACCACCATCCACACTCAGTAGGGAGCTATGTTCCACCTCCTTAAGGGTGGAATATCTGCCTATTTAATTATGAATTCTTCCGCAATATGCCAGGTTTTTAAGAAATGAGATGGAAATTCATAATTTGTTAAATGAGCTTTTGTTTTCCGCAGAAGAAGATTAAATAAGCACTTGGAAAGAAATCACATGAGGTCATAGTGTTTGGGGAGGAGGCTGAAAATCGTGGTGAAAATAAAGCCGTGTCTATTCCTTTCCGTCCGCAGGGCGTCACGTTACACGCAGCTCGGGAGAAACAGCAACGCGTACAATGAATGGGGTGTCTGTCCTCAGGGAGATCACAGCCCATCACATCTGGCTGAGAAGCAGTGTTCTCCGTGGGATTCACACCATATCCTGCTAGCATTTGGTCAGTCTCAAAAGAATAGTTTACGTTGGAAGAACTCAGATTAGGAAGAAATCAGTGTAGCCTGGTTCTGTCAGAGAAGACTTCCTGAAGGAAAGATACTCGAGATAATAGTGTGTGTGTGTGTGTGTGTGTGTGTGTGAGAGAGAGTAAGTGTAACAATTCACCCAGTGTTTCTCTAACAATGGGTATGAGGCCGGGCTGCCAGCTAAGTCTTTGGGGAAAAGAGTAGTTTTTCCTGTTGCTTCCTCTTTACTTTGTAAACTGTGCCTTTTTAGTTTTAGTTTTAGTCTGAAACAAGAGTGATCTGGAAGCCAGGCACTAAAAATCCCTTCCTTGGCTACATATACAATAAATAACTACAGATTTGTCCATAAATGAAGGATAATAATATTTAAATTGTATTTCTTGGATTTATTTGAAATTTCTTGAAACAGAAAATTATTGGTCAAAAATGAAAAATGAATCTACCATCAGTACCTCCAAGGACTATGTTTTGCCAACTTCTAATAACCATAAATAAGCTATTTATGGTTTACAATGTCTTGATAATTTCCGCGTATTTTATCTCATTTAATCATCACAAGAATTCTGTAAGTTAGAAGTTACTCTTCCCTTATTAAATAATTTTTTATTCTAGCCATCTGTCTTTCAGCAAAAAATAGAAGCAGGTTTTGAAGGCAGGTCTGCATTATTCTCCAGCCTGTGCTGTCTCTCCAGTCTTCCACAAGGCTTCTCAACCAGTTTCCATTGGAGCATCCTCAGAATTACCAATGAGAATTGTTTAAACTTTCAAGCCTTCTGAAACAGAAGTGAAAATGCAATCACCCTTAGTTTCTGAGTGAAGAAAGTGAAGTCATAAATTTCAAGGAGTTTACGGTTTTTGAGTACTGATAACCTCACTAATTCACATAATATTTTTAAAATATTTGATAATAATTATAGTCATAGTAATATATTGTTAACTCATATATTAACATAAGATAACGTCATCATACTTCGGAGATCGCAGGTTGCCATTATATACATTATCCATTTGATCTTCATTTTGAGAAGCTGTCAATGTGGGCACTTATACTTCACATTTGACAGATGAATAAACAAATTCAGAAGGTAAAGTAATTTAGAGTCACATATCCAGTTACTATGGCCAAGCTAAGATGGAAGCACCATGCTTCCTAGGCCACTGAAATGACTAATGCATGAAAATCTTGAATGTAAAACACATAACTTCTTTAAGACATAAACAGGTCAAAGACTCACAAAGGCGAGGATTATCCGTTACCTGTTTATTCCCAGCACATAATGCAATGTCAAGCGGGTGCCTAATCTTTGTTAATGACTAATAAGTGATTGGGTAGTAAACAATGGAAAAATGAATAAAGGCATTCTCCACTCTTTCGTTTAATTAGGTACAAAATGATTCTATGACATCCAGTAGGAGGGTAGGCTAAAAGCCAGCAATCCAAAGTCTGTTCATAATTAGTAGCTCTTAGCTGGTAGCAAATCTAGTATTTAAAACATACACGGCATGCATGCACGTGCATGCAAACACACACCCACGTAACCAGGTTACTTTACATCAACTTCTACAGTGATCAAATTCTCCAGTACATAAAGGCTCACTGTACGTTCCTGATAACTTACCTTCCTATTCATCCTGTCACTCTGAAAACAGCAGAGGAACTGGAAGCCCAGAGATCGGGGTAATAACAAAATGCTCCTATTTAACAGTTGTGTGACTTTGAAAATATCAGTTATACTCTCTGAACATTACTTTTCCCGCCTGTAAAATGGTGCTTAGTTTCTATTTTGAAGGATTATCATAAAGAATCAAGACAACCAGACAGAGAAAGACAAATACCATATAATATCACTTTTATGTGGATTCTAAAAATAAATGATGCAAATTCTATGTACAAACCAAAAACAGACTCATGGACATAGAAAATAAACTATGGTTACCAAAGGGGAAAGGGTGGGAAAGGATAAATTAGGGGTGGGGGATTGACAGACAAACATTACTATATATAAAATAGAGAAACAAGAAGGACCTACTGAATAGCACAGGGACCTATATTCAATTTCTTGTAATAACATATAATGGAAAAGAATCAGAAAAGAACATATAGATGTATGTATATGTATAAATGAATCACTTTGTTGTACACCTGAAACTAACATTGTAAATCAACTACACTTCAATACAAACTTTTTTTAAAAGAATCAAGACAATATTTTTAAAGAAACTAACACAGTTATACCTACAGTAGGAGCTCAGGAAATGTGGGTTCTTAACTGCTACAGTTCTTAGAATAGGCTTTTTCAGGAAAAAGAATAGCCAGTCTTTCCTCCCAGAAGCATTTGGAAACAGAATCACCCTTGGCCCACACTAAGGCGAGCCAACATCCTGCCGCTGAGAACCAGAGCCGGGAACCGCTTGGAAGCGTGTGTGCAGCAGCAGAATCGATGCCCGCTTTGTGTTGTGACATCACGCACCAAACAGTGAAGCCACCCGGTCCTGCTAACTGAGACCATTTGCAGCCACCATCAGCATCCATTTGAGCACATTTCTCGGGCAGAATATGAACAGACGGTGATATTTCTCAATTACAATCCCACGGCCAGGAAACTTGGCATATGCCAGCATCATTTTCACCCTGAAGAAAAGTGACTTTTAAGGCAATGAAATACCAGTTGTATGAATTCCAACCAGGAGATAAAAGAGAGCGAGAAAGGAGAGAGAGTGGGTGCATGGCTTGGAGAATCACGGTAGCCCCCTGCCTCAGAGCACAGGTGGCGCCTGTTAAAGACTCGCTCTCTGGGTCCTGGCGAGTCAGAACGCAGGGGCAGCGAGAGGGCAAAGTCAAAACGCTGGGAGAGGAAAGGAAAGCTTCAGTGCTTAATACATATCCTTCCTTTCCAAGGAGGAGGCTTAATGTATAAAACTATTTCAGATAGATAATTGGAATAAGTCTGCCTTCCAGGCTAGGATTAACAGAGACCGTGATTCAAAAAATAATCATTATAAATAACATTCAGAAAGGTGGGGAGGAGGAAGAAAGGCGGACAAAATTATATCCTTAATAAGTGACAAGAATCAAGCTAAGTGTCTTACAAATAGGAGCCCATTTAATCTTCATCCGGTCAGTATTTTGTCATCAATTAACTGTTTTTCTTAACTTATAAAGAAGCTCTTAACTCCACAAGGTCACACTGCTTAACTCCAGGTTTCTCGTATTTCAATTGCTGTGGTTCTCAAACTTGAACGTGCATCCGAATCACCTGGATCAGAAGCACAACTTGCCGGGCCCCCTCCCCAGGGTTTCTGGTCCAGCAGGTCTGGAGCGGGGCCCCGAGAGTTTGCGTTTCTCACCCTTTCCGAGGGGATGCTGCGACTGCTGCTGGTTCGGGAGCCACACTTTGAGAACCACTATGAGGTGCTGTAACAGACTAAGGCTCACTGCTTAGTCATGGGCGCTTGTTCTACCCCAGATCCAGCTACTCAGCGGAGGAACAGACTGGAATCAGGGCTCATTCATCTCAGGAAAAAAATGCTGGCGGGTGTTGGCAAGTCTTACGCATACACTGTGAAGTATCTTAAACAGCTTGCACTAAAATGTATGCGCCTCTCTTTATGGCTCAGTAGAGACTGAGAAGACAAAGAAGGAGGCATTCAAAGAACTGATACAAATGGGAAATCAGAGGCAGAGAAATTAGAGACCAGGAGGGGGCCTGGGGAGGAGGCAGCCGAGGGCCCGGGCATGCGCACACGGCGGTGGCGGGGCGGGGAATTGGAGGACGTCAAGGAGGCGGGGGTTACGACATAATCAGGGAGCCAGTGAAGGTCCAGGGAGCTTCCAGGAATAACTCGGGACAACCAGGATTCTGGAATCAGACTCAAAAGCAGTTACAAGAATCAGGTAAGTCTCCTGATGGGTCAAGTGGCAATAGTTCTATTCTGGAGCTGAACTGGCAGGGCGTGGCAGAGAGTGTTGGTATTTACCTAACAGCGAGTCCGCCCCTTTGCCCGGCTACCAGGCCCCCAACTCTGTTCTGGTGGGAGGGTGCCCGGCCTCCAGGCATAAATCATGGTTTGTCTAAGTCAGCGATTGTTGAAGCGGTAAAAATGTAGCTGAGTTCAAGCCGGAGAGACATAAAGAGTCCGCTAGGTGACTTCCAGAAGTCATTGTGCTTTGTGATAACAGAGAGACACGTGAGGACAAGATGCTGTTCCTGCTTTAGGCCCTGATGTGTGAGACTCGGACCCTTAGATTTACAGCCTGCGTCGTGTAGACCAGCGGGGGGACCCCTGACCTGCCCCGGACGGCAGTTCCAAGGGGGAAAGACAGTGGGGTTCTTGAACTGCCTCCGTCCAGTTTCATGTTAATTGGTATTATTAATTGCTGTGTGTGTCTCTTCATGTCTAAGAAACCAGGTTGTAAGACTGGGAAATAAGATGTGATTTTTAATAGGACTGAGCAAAACTATGGCCAACTCTCTCCATAACTGCAGTGTTTAGGCGGCAAAGTCAGTTTTTCTCACAGAACATTCGAGCACACAGTAAGCTTTCTGAATTGCTAATCTTAACATCCATGCCCCCTCTTTAAGCCCTCTAATGAAGCTGCTTTATACGTAGAGTTCTTTACAGTCTAGCCTATGTCTCCAGTCTGTTTCCCTACCCTTGGCTGCCCATCCTTTACGTTTTAGTCAGTCCAAATGTCTTGGTTTTGGAAGAGGTTACAAGCCTTCCATGAGTGTACAGTGGTGGTTCCCAGAGTCTACAAGACATGACATTGCAAAAAGATTGAATGCAGAAGCCAATGTAAGAATCCAGCTGTCTCCTATGAAGCCAGGCATTAAAGCAATTTACCCAAATGCAAGATAATGGTAGTATTTCCACTATAGTTTTGTTTTGTAAAACACTGATTTCCATTACAGCAATATTGTAAAATGGCAAATAGTGTCCGTGTTAGTGGCTGTAGTCTTGGCTTTACTTGTATATCCTCAGAAGGGAACCAAGGACTTCGGGAACCCCAAACCTTACTTTGAGGACTGCTGGATCCATCTGAGAGAGACTGAGTGACTTGATGGAGATCAAACAACTAATCAATTTCTAACCCAGGGTTTGAGCCTGAGCCGTTTAACATAAGCCAGCACAGAGCTGTGAGGTAGAGAGACGGTGAATTCAGTGGGTTACACGCCTTGTATTACTGTGTTCACTAAAGTACATGCATCTCTTTGAGATGATGATGACATAATTGCTAACCAATAACTAACACAGGACAAATCACATAGCTTTGCTGTTTTAACAGTTCATCAGCTTAAGATAGTAACATGGCATGAGAATCACCTGGGGTCAGTCAGCTGCGGGTTGGCTGTATCTCACAGGCACAATGAGGCGAAGGTCAAGACTGCTGTTTCCTATGAAGCTGAGGACTTTGATGGGCCCATTGGTCTATTTCTAGAAAATCAGAGCTTATAATGAGATTGAGAATGAAGTTCCTAAAAGAAAAATGTGATTGAAGTCCCACATGCATCAATTATGCAGATATTTTAATTGCATTTGTTTCAAACTCAAGAAGATCCCAAAGCAATAAGAATTTAAATCTGAGAAAAAATTTCCAAAAGACCCCCCAGGGTATTATGCTGACATGTGTGCAATGCCTCTGATGAAGCAGGAAACCCCACATTCATTCTAAGTTTGAAAGCTGGTCTGGGAAATAGAAACAGACTAGGACAGACGTGGGGGGTCAGAGAGCTTAGACAAGGACATTTGGTCTATGCTCACATTTAATTAGACTTAGATATGACCTTAAGTCAAAATATAAATTTATTTAATTAAATGGGCTAATAGAATTTCTATCCATTATTTTAATAAATATTTGAGTGACAAATACAAGTCAGGAATAGGGACATTCCCTGTGGATTTTAGGATAAGAAAGACACAATCCCGCTAGGCAAGAATGACAGTTATGGTGACGTAACAATTATGATGGAATTAAATACACATAAGTAACAGTTTGCTCTGGCTGGGGGCGGGGAGAAACCTAAGAAATAATGATTTGCTTTTGGAAAGAGGGAAGCCTCCATTAATCTCTGAAAGGTGAATAAGAGTTACCTAGATGAAGATATGGACACTTATATAAACAACCTGTATATGTACAGACAAGTACTAAATGTTCAAATGAATGTGATCTCATTAAAATTTAATAACATCAAAAGTTTGCTATGATTTCCCCCATTTTATAGATGGCAAAAAAAAAAAAAATGTGGTTTATAGATTTTACCAGCATTGCCCAAGGTCACACACTTAGCAAATGGTGTCATTGGTATCTGAATATAATCTATTTGAGTTCAAGGCACTTTTCACTGTGGCACAGCAGGATGACACGCATAGACACAGAGATATGAAGATGCACGGTATATTCATTGCAATGAAGTGAGCATGTGTCCAGAAACAGCTGTGCATGGAGAAGCAGTGGAAGACATAACTAAAGAGGTTTGTAGGACCCGATCCCAGAAGTGATGGGAACTTTTTCCTGTAGGAATGGGGAGCTCATATTCCCATTGATTCATCCATTCATAGTCCATTTTCGAAAGGACTTTTAAGCAATGCATTTTTAGAATACCTCTTTCAAAAGGAAGAGGGGATAGTTATCCTGCTATTCGTTGTTTATTTGAAACTAGCATTGAGTGCTAAAAATAAGTTCAGAGATTTCAAAAGTAACACATTAGGGTTGCAGACACAGTAAAAGATTATTCTGAAGCTCTGTTCAAGTCTCAAGAACACCAAAGAGAAAACTGTTCTTATGACCCAAGGCTCTGGTTTATAAACCCATACATATTTCCATTGGTCAGGACAATGGTTGAAATGGAGATATAAAAATTAACTTGAAAGAGACTCTACTCTCAGCTCTTTGTCAGAGCTTTCCTTTTAAGATGAGCTCTGTAGGGTGGGGCTCATGCTAATTTGGGGGTAGAGTTAAGATCAGTTGTTCCAAAGGCATGCCCACTGCAGAAGATGCTAACCCTAAACCAAAGCCCTCCATGTTGCCATGCGTAGGCTTACAACACTGGTCCATACCTGCTGTGACCTCTGTAGGAGAGCATAGCCACAATGGCCAAAGGAGCTAAGAATTCAAGAAACTAGTGTGGTATTCATAGGAAGAATAAACCGAAGAAGGTTAATAACAAGAAATGGGGTCTATCCAAGCTGTGCGTTGTGGGTACAAGATTGTAAACAAAGAGGAAACATTCAAAGATCAAGGAAGCCAATATTTGGGGTTGTTAAAAATGGAAGCACAGAGCAGTGTGAAAGAAGCCAATACTGAACAAGAAGAAATAGATAAAATATGTGGAAAATACCAAGGTACTTATCTGAGATATAATCCCAATGTACTTGTATGAGATATCCTGAATCAGGCTGATTTCTAGCACTTCGTACTTTTCTATCCTTTGAGCAGATTCTGAGCGGCAAAGGCAAAGCCGCATTTCACCCTGGACTTAAAGGAGACTAGTCCCACATGCTGAGAAGTAATTTGGCTGCAGTCAGCTTTATATAGAAAGCAGATCAGACCACTGAAATGTTCACAGTCCCAGAACTGGGTTGCTTTCTCACTCTTTAACCTCATATGAATAATTACACATGCATTTATACACGTAATTATACAATGGGTGGTTTGAATATTTAAACATTTATTTTTTATGTTTATTTATATTTATTTATTTTATATATATATATTTATTTATATTAAATATTTATTTTTAACACATCTGTCCATGGAATTCCTTCTTAGGATCAGCTTTGAAATTTGTGATATCCAGTACAAATAAAAATACAGAGGTTCTTGTTAGAAATTGTTAGGTATTTCAAGACAGCAGAGCATTAACTCAGGAGTGCAGGCCTCCTAAGCATGGAGCCCTGTGTGACTGGACAGGTCACGCATCCATGACTACTGATCCTACTTCAAGGCTCAATTCAAATTCCTCTTCTTCCAGGAACTCTCCCTGGCACCTTAGTTGAAATAACCCTCTCCCTCCTCTGGTGCCCATAAAACATAATCCGTTCTGTTTTGGGTCATGAATATTCATGGGTACAAGTGCTACCCCTACTGTCGTAGAGCTCTTTGAGGTTGAAGCTCTCATCTGAGAGCCCTGAGCATCCATGTGGCACTTACCGTCGTGGCTTACACAGTAACATGGGCTGAAAACTGTTCATCAGAACCTGGTATCATTTGCTGAATGTGAGCAAACGTTTGGAGTCAAAAGACTAACATTTAAACTCCCCCATTTGTGGATATTCCATTTTAAATAATTGATTTAAGTTTGGTCCGTTGCAAAATTTTCTGCAACTTGATAGGGCTGTCACTTAATGTATTTATCAGGAAAGGCAAGAAGATTAAGTGCACGAAATTATTTTATAAAATGAAAAATGATTTGCAAATGCCCATGATACCTGTCAGTTATTTTCAAAGGAATTTTCAGTCATAAAATTCTCCAGCTTTTTCCTGCATGAGATACTACTTATTTTAAAAAAGAATAATTTCAGTTATATTAGCAAAGTGATTTCCTCTATGACATGTAACTGCATTATTGAGTTCTTAACTGTAGATAGCAAAATTCACTCTATCCATTTCAAATAAAAATAATAAAGAGTATTAATCATTAAATTTCCAGGAGGGCCCAGGAACTAGGCTTGTACACTATATAATCAGAATAATGCTGGCAGAAACAATATATTCAGAGAAATGTCAATCACACCACTGGACTGTTTAGCAGAACACATCATTTTTGCCATAACTTCTCGTGGTACCAATGATGCTTCTTGGTACCCCAGAGACTTCTGATCTGGAAGAATATAAGTCTCTGTTGTCATGCTTTCAGAAGCTGGGATCAGCTGGAGTACTGCTGTCATCGCACATGGATCATTTATTTCTACCTCCAAAATTTTTGTGGATAATGAAATCTTGAGAAAATCCTTAAAGAAAACAAATCCTTGAGAAAATCACAGTCACAAACTTAAGCTTAGCAGTAAGAGAGTCGAGAAAATGTAGATGTTCGCTTCCCAGCATTTCTGGTATAGGCGAGCTACCAATAAAGAGTCTGAAGTGGGAACTACTCTGTGGTATCAGCAAATGAAAAGTGAGCAAATGTGACAATGGCAAACATAAGAGAAGTGAGTTTCCTCTTAACACTGTTGTTCCTCCACCCTCCCAAACACCGAGATTACAGCTTTAGCATTGTAATGTTGGCGACACAGCTTGCTTTCTTCCCCATGCACTGGTCTCTCCTATTTACATCGATTGCATGCCTGGAATAATAGTCATCAACTGAAAGTGAAAACAACGCATAACTATCTGAGGTTTTGGGTCAACCTCTGAGTGAAGCCTTCTAAGGGGACTATGCAGGCAGAACTGTACAATGGAGTCCCTGAGTGCCCAGTGCAAAATCTTCTTTGTGTATGTGAATTCCAACCAACATGTAAGTTATTAAAAAGGAAGAGACAAATAACTGTCAGGTAAAATGTTAAGGAATGATGAACGGGACCCGCCCTTGGCCTGTGCTGACATTGAGAGAAGGATGGCAAGAACCAAAATCACGAGAGCTGGACTGAGCTTGGCCAGCCCACTGAGCATGTACTTCGGGTGATCACAGCACTTCAAGGAGCTTTTGGGTCCTTATATAAAAAACAAAGCTCTGTCTCTGTCTTGTTCACCCAGATTAAGAGAAAGGAAATAGAAGTGACATGTATTGATGTCTTTTCATACCAGGAGCTGAGCTAGCCACACAGTTCTAAGAAAGCTGGTTCACAAACCCCAATCATCTCAAATAGCTCCTACCCCATGACGAGTGCAGAGGGTATGCAAGGAATCAGGAAATTAGACACATTAATGCAACAGCCTATATTAAAGCAAGAAGTTGTGTTCATAAAATATTGGAAATAATTTAGGACTTTCTGTTCTATATGAAGTTGATCGTAAAATTAACATCAATCCATACTAAAAGCTCTTATGGATATAAAACAGGATATCTTCCAGTATATATTCACCAAGGGTTTAGCAAAAATAAGAATAACAACAACAACAACATTAATCAAGTCTCTCCTGATACATTCTGAATTCCTCTTCATCCAGTTTGCAAATCCCAAGGAAAGTCTTCAAACTGTACACTGTATTACTCTTGCCCCATATTGGTATATGCCAAAATTCCAATTCAGGAGAGTATTCATTCCCACATTCATTATACAAGAATTTATTCTATGACTTCTATGTACTAGAGATGGGGACAGGCCCTGGGAAAAACATCAGTGAACGTCAGGATATGGTCCCTGTTCTAGTGGGGTTTATACGCCAGCAGAAAGGAGAGGCAGTGGTCAAGTTTTATTCTGTCCGTGCAGACTCTGAATTACACTCAAAGTCAAGTGGAAGGAGACAGGAATGGACACAATTCATTATGAGGCAATTGTTATAGGATATAATCTTACAAGTACTTTTGAAAACTATTGGCCAATAACATGAGAACAAAATAATTCCAATTGAACAAAACAGGACTTACTTATAGAAGAGGTGACACTGTAACTGGCTCTTAAAGGATAGGTTGAATCTTGGTAACAGAATTCTAGGCACAGAGCAGATTCTTAGTAAATGTGTGTTGAATGAATAAATAAATAATAGGACAAACATTCTCGGAACACAGCCATGCAAACACAAAGTATGGCGACATGAATGTATAGCCTTCGTTTGATTTTTTGTTTTATCTTGTTAAGTGCCCCTCATGGTACCCAATGTTAGTCAGTCTAGGAGAATTTTGAGAAGAAAAGGAAGACCAAGGCACTAGTGGAACATATGCCTAAAGATAACAAAGACTCTATGTTAACCCAGAGAAGTTAGAGAAAGTGTCCTTCTTAATTAAAGCTTACACAAAGGAAACTATTCTGTTTCCAAAGAGTGTGGAGCAGCTCATTGGTTTTTCACATATGTAATTTGAATCAATGCCAAAGTAATTCATTATTTTCACGGCCAATGACTTGATCAAACTCAAGATCTGATTTCAGCGCTGTATGGTGGGTGAAATACTGAAAGGAACCTCATACTTTCCTGTGCCTCCTTGAAACTAATTCTGAACATATTTAGGAGGAGTAAGGATGAGAAGGAGATTTACAGCTGCCTGCCTGTCTCAGCTGCAGCAGGTGTGTCAGGTGAGAAAAACATAAAAGCGGCAAGAAGAGGCCGCGTGTCAGGCAAAGAGGTCCTCAGGCTTAGTCTCAAGTCTCCATCCCTCCACTCTTCCTTGCAAATCATGGGCCTTTGGACCCTTAAAAGGGAGATCACTGACTTGGAGAGTGAAGAATTTCATTCTCAGGTGAGAATGCGCAAATCCACTGTGCAAATCTTCACAAAGGACTCCCATGAGAACCAGATTATCTGTAGGGGAAGGGGAGGCCTGATGTCTTTGTAAAAAGAGAGTTCCCTTCTTGGTGGTATGGTTCTTATGAATTTAAGAGACAAGTTTAAAAATAAAAGCAAAATTTAGAGCATGTCTGTGTAAGCTCTGTGGCCTGCAGCACTGTCACACTCATTTTCCTTCTTAATCTGCATAATATTATAGACTCTTGAGAAAACAGAGACTTGGATGATTAATATTCCTAAAGTCATAAAGTCTAAAAGTGGCAGAAATCAGACTGAAACTCAGGTCTCCTGGCTGCAAGCCCACACTTCTGTCAACAGTATGGTTCCATGTCAGCATCCAAGTCCACTAGCATCAGCTCTCTACCACCTCCTTTGGGCAGAACCCATAGGCCCATTGTTACCAAAGGCCCAGAGCTGTATTTGAGAAGACAGATGTTGGGGGACTAGTGAGTGATTTTACTTGGAAAAGTCTGGCGATGAGAAGCTGACCAGAGCTGCCCTGATGGTAGGGTGAGCAGAGATAAATGTAGTAGGAGTCCTAGACGTCATCTCACAACTGGACACGTATTTGTGAGTTTTTATGAGAGTCAAGTGGACTCTGATGGAGGAAGCCAGGTTGTAGTCATATTGAAAAAATTGTATCCAAGTGGGCTTCCTGGCAGGAGTGAATCAGCGATAGCAGACAGAGGTTGGAGTTGTACCATTAGATAATGAAGCTGAGGAATGGAAGGAGGCAATAGGCAATCTAGTCTATGGACCGTATCATCGATACTCTGGAGTGTTTCTCTGGAAGAGCTTCTGTGAGGAGATCTCAAACAAATCCATGAAAGAAACATCCAGTAGTTGGCATTTGTGTACCTGAACATCCAGAGAAAAGGCTATTTGAATTGTGTCTGGCAAGCAAGGCTCCATGGAGGAAGTGATGAAAGGTTAATGTTCAAGTTGTCTGCATGGGGTTTAACAGGGTTATCTCTTTGAAGCTATACCATGGCCCCACATAACATCAAAGCTCTTTGCAATTGGAGGATACCATTTTTCAAGTATTGGAGATAAAATATCAGTTTAGCTCTTCTGTTATTAAAAAGCCAGTGTTAAGGATGATAAAGTTTCTAGAGTCAGTCAGTGCATCAGATAAGATATGGTGTGCTTTGACCAAGTAATTCCAGTACTGTGTAAAAATCTGAAAATGAATAAAAGCTTCATGTTCAAAGGTGTTCATCACAACCTTTTTATAATCATGAAATATTTGCTAGCAACCCAAGCCCAATAATATAAAAACAGTTAGTGAATCTATGGCAAAGCTGTTGTAGGAAGCTACTGTGTAGCTCATAACTTGGAATTTAGACAACCATCCAACACATCATAGGAGTGGTACCCAGTGAGTAGCAAGGATACCAGAGGGCACAAGGCCAAAGAAAGACAAGAAGCTCCTTGGTTAAGGTACTTGGGGCTTGAGAGATGAGTTGTATTTATTGGTGGAAAAATTCAGATAGGTGGAAATCTAGCCAATAATAAAATGCACAATGATCTTCTATGATAAAAGGGAAGGAATACTTTTTTACACAATTTCCGTTTTCAAAGCCATTAATTTAAAAAAAAAAAGATGTAAAATAGAGAAGGGATTTCCATCTAAAATGAAACTAGGATGTAATTGTAGTCAGTTCTTATTGGATCTTTCAGATATTAAAAATATAGACTAAATAAAATTTGGATAAACATTTATCCAATAAATTGTGCTGAGATCTGAGGTGCAATGATATATAGGGAAGACCTCTAATTTCTTTTGGTTTATTTTGAAATAGTTCAAAAATTAATAAATGATTTGTCCTAATAAGCTGATGTCATAATAGGAACAAAGGTCAAAGGAAGACAAAGGGTTGAGTTAAGAAAGACTGGAGAGAGGGCACTATTTTGAATAAGCTTATCAGGAAATACTATCAGAGGAAGTGAAATTTATGCAGGAATGTGAGCACAGGAATGCAAAATACAGCTGTGTAATGTATTTCCAACTTTTTGTGTGATTTAAATTCTCATAATTTCAGAGGGAAAGGATGAGAAATGTCTAAAGCAGTAAAGAAATGGGTATGTTGAGAACTAAAAGAAGGCTAGTGAGATTGGAAATAGCATGAATGAGTTACTGAGGGTGAAGTGCAGTCCATGACTTTGAGGGACTCAGAGTCTGGATTCCCTGCTCTCCAATGGCCATGAGCAGAAAAGACTGCAATGAAGAGTGTCCCTGAGTACTTCAAATATTGCTTTCTCATTTCCCACTGTGCACTCGCTGAAGGCAAGGACTGAGTCTTATCCTTATAAATGGCACATTATTGGTATCCGGTGGATAAATACAAGAATAAGGATTAGATTTAGAAAGGAATTTTAGTATTTATGTGCATTTTTGTATACTTTTATTGAAATATAGTTGATTTACAATGTTGTTAGTTTCTGGTGTACAGCATAGTGATTCAGTTACATATACATATATTCTTTTTCATATTATTTTTCATTGTAGGTTATTACAAGATATTAAATATAGCCTCCTGTTCTATACAGTAGGTCCTTGCTATTTATTTATTATTAATATGGTAATTAGTATCTGCTAATCCCAAACTTTTATTTTATCCCACCCCCCTCTTCCCCTTTGATAACCATAAGTTTGTTTTCTATGAGTCTGTTTCTGTTTTGTAAATAAGTTCATTTGTATCATTTTTTGAATTCTACACATAAATGATATCATTTATTTGTCTTTCTCTGACTCCACTTAGCATAATAATCTATAGGTCCATCTCTGTTGCTGCAAATAGCATTATTATTTTTTATGTCTGAGTAGTATGCCATTGCGTGTGTGTGTATATATGTATGTATATGTGAAATATATATACATCTTCTTTATCAAATCATCTGTCGATGGACATTTAGGTTGTCTCCATGTCTTGGCTATTATAAATAATGCTGCTATGATTGGGGTGCATGTATCTTTTTGAATTGGAGTTTTCTCCCAATATATGTCCAGGAGCGGGATTGCTAGACCTTTGGTAAGTCTATTTTTAACTTTTTAAGGAATCTCCTTACTATTTTCCATAGTGGCTGCCCCAAATTACATTCCCACCAACAGTGTAGGAGGGTTCTCTTTTCTCCACACTCTCTCCAGCATTTGTTTTTTGTGGACTTTTTAATGATGGCCACTCTTGACTGGTGTCTTCATTGTAGTTTTGAGGTGATACTTCATTGTAGTTTTGATTTGCATTTCTCTGATAATTAGCGATGTTGAGCATCTTTTCATGTATATGCATTTTAAAATAGAATATTTGCTATTTTGTTTCTTTGAATTTTTCTCTGTAATCTGATTAACACTGATTTCAAGGAGATGAGCTTATAGTTGTGGTCTGGAATTAAATGTTTCCAAATACGTTGAATCCATGCCATGGGAAAAGTAATGTCTTCTAAATAGAGACCTCAGATATATTTCCCCATCAGGAGCCATAAGGAAACTGAGGACTTGGAAATTTAGATGAATTTTATAAAATCTTATGAGGGATTTGCTAAGTCTAGAAACCAGTTCTCCATCTGCTAAGTCACTGCCTGTTCTATAACATGGCAAATCCTCCTGCTAAGAGATCAGACCATGGTTGGATTTTAAGATGAGGTGCTATATTTCAGGTTTAAGTTCCAAAACTGTGCAAACGACCTAGCTGTCTTCAACGGGGATTTAGAAAATGGAGAGTGCTAAGACTCAGTTTTATTTATGCATACCCTAGATATGATTTCTTGGCCTGATTTTAAGAATAATTAATAATCATCAGAATGATGCCAATGTAGGTAAATAAAGGAATCCCCTACCTTGTTAACCTCTGGATTATATCCAGTCCATAAATGCAGCTGTTCCATTTACTGTTAACATCTGTTTGTGAGAAAATATATCCTAATTTATAAAATATTGACTTAAAAGTGAGTTTCAGAAGTAGGATCCAGATATATTAATTTGCTTGGTAAGCACTATGTAAAAGTTATCTTGGAAAGATTGGCATCCTGATTTTTTTTTTTTTTTTGACCTTGTGTTAGAGACTTTGTTAAATTCAATTATGAATTTTCATGGTTTTCCTTTAAATTGTTTTGAATTTTCTGCAAACACAATTATGTCATCTGTGAATATCCATTGTTACATTTTTTCCCTTTTCCATTTCTTATCAACTGTACTTCTTTTTCTTGACTTACTACAATGGCTATAACTTTGGGTAGATTGTTGAATAGAAATGATTATAGAAATCATGATTATCTCTTTGCCAGTCTCTGGAAGAAGGCAATCAACATTTTACTAATAAATCTGGCGGTAACTGTACAGTTTTTGTAGAGACTTTTAATCAGAATAATGACAATCCTTTCTATTCCTAGTTTACAAAGGGCTTTTATTATGATGGATGTTGGATTTTATTTTATGCTTTCTCTGTAGCCATTGATTAATCATATGATTTTTCTTTCTTTTTTATGTAGTGTATTCCATTAATTTTCTAGTTTTAAATGAAACATTTATAATATTGGCTGTGGTTATTGTTACTGTTGTATACTACTGGATTCTGTTTGCTAATGCATAGTGGAGGATTTTTTGCATCTATATTTTTAAGAGACTTTGGGGGCTTGGGGGATACTGTTCTATTTTTGTAAGCTCTTAGGTTTTAATCAAGATTATGTGACGTTCACAAGTAAGTGTGAATAAATTATTTTCTTCTTTTCAACACTCTGGGAGATTCTGTGAATGATTTTGTTAATATCATTATTAAGTGCTTGGTAAAATTCATCAATGAAACCACTTAGGCCTGGAGTTTTCTTTGTGTACGCACTTCATATGTATTTGTCTACTCTCAAACTCTCTTTTTATATTTTTAGGTATGTCATCTGTACATTCCATAATGCTGCATTTATTTATTTATTTATATATTTATTTATTTATGTATTTATTTATGTATTTATTTATTTTTTACTCTGAGTAAAAATCTTGGACTTTTTTTTTTAACATTTTTTATTGATTTATAATCATTTTACAATGTTGTGTCAAATTCCAGCGTTCAGCACAATTTTTCAGTTATTCATGGACATATACACACTCATTGTCACATTTTTTTCTCTGTGAGTTATCATAACATTTTGTGTATATTTCCCTGTGCTATACAGTGTAGTCTATTCTACAATTTTGAAATCCCAGTCTATCCCTTCCCACCCTCCACCCCCCCTGGTAACCACAAGTCTGTATTCTCTGTCTGTGAGTCTATTTATGTCCTTTATTTACGCTTTGTTTTTGTTTGTTTGTTTTTGTTTTTGTTTTTTAGATTTCACATATGAGCGATCTCATATGGTATTTTTCTTTCTCTTTCTGGCTTACTTCACTTAGAATGACATTCTCCAGGAGCATCCATGTTGCTGCAAATGGCATTATGTTGTCGGTTTTTATGTCTGAGTAGTATTCCATTGTATAAATATACCACCTCTTCTTTATCCAGTCACCTGTTGATGGACATTTAGGCTGTTTCCATGTTTTGGCTATTGTAAATAGGGCTGCTATGAACATTGGGGTGCAGGTGTCATCCTGAAGTAGATTTCCTTCTGGATACAAGCCCAGGAGTGGGATTCCTGGGTCATATGGTAAGTCTATTCCTAGTCTTTTGAGGAATCTCCACACTGTTTTCCATAGTGGCTGCACCAAACTGCATTCCCACCAGCAGTGTAGGAGGGTTCCCCTTTCTCCACAGCCTCTCCAGCATTTGTCATTTGTGGATTTTTGAATGACGGCCATTCTGACTGGTGTGAGGTGATACCTCATTGTAGTTTTGATTTGCATTTCTCTGATAATTAGTGATATTGAGCATTTTTTCATGTGCTTTTTGATCATTTGTATGTCTTCCTTGGAGAATTGCTTGTTTAGGTCTTCTGCCCATTTTTGGATTGGGTTGTTTATTTTTTTCTTATTCAGTCGTATGAGCTGCTTATATATTCTGGAGATCAAGCCTTTGTCGGTTTCACTTGCAAAAATTTTCTCCCATTCCGTAGGTTTTCTTCTTGTTTTATTTCTGGTTTCCTTTGCTGTGCAGAAGCTTGTAAGTTTCATTAGGTCCCATTTGTTTATTCTTGCTTTTATTTCTTCTAGGAGAAAATTTTTGAGATGTATGTCAGATAATGTTTTGCCTATGTTTTCCTCTAGGAGGTTTATTGTATCTTCTCTTATGTTTAAGTCTTTAATCCATTTTGAGTTGATTTTTGTATATGGTGTAAGGGAGTGTTCTAGCTTCATTGTTTTACATGCTGCTGTCCAGTTTTCCCAACACCACTTGCTGAAGAGACTGTCTTTATTCCAATGTATATTCTTGCCTCCTTTGTCAAAAATGAGTTGACCAAAAGTTTGTGGGTTCATTTCTGGGCTCTCTATTCTGTTCCATTGGTCTATATGTCTGTTTTGGTACCAATACCATGCTGTCTTGATGACTGTAGCTCTATAGTATTGTCTGAAGTCTGGGAGAGGTATTCCTCCAGCCTCTTTCTTTCTCTTCAGTAATGCTTTGGCAATTCTAGGTCTTTGATGGTTCCATATGTATTTTATTATGATTTTTTCTAGTTCTGTGCAATATGTCCTGGGTAATTGGATAGGGATTGCATTAAATCTGTAGATTGCCTTGGGCAGTGTGACCATTTTAACAATATTGATTCTTCCAATCCAAGAGCATGGAATATCTTTCCATTTTTTAAAGTCTTCTTTAATTTCCTTCATCAATGGTTTATAGTTTTCTGTGTATAATTCTTTCACCTCCTTGGTTAGATTTATTCCCAGATATTTTATTACTTTGGGTGCTATTTTAAAGGGGATTGTTTCTTTACTTTCTTCTTCATGTGATTTATCGTTAGTGTAAAGAAATGCAACTGATTTTTGAACGTTAATTTTGTAACCTGCTACCTTGCTGAATTCTTCAATCAGCTCTAGTAGCTTTTGTGTGGACCTTTTAGAGGTTTTCTATATATAGTAACATGTCATCAGCATATAATGACACTTTTACCTCTTCTTTTCCAATTTGGATCCCTTTTATTTTTTTCTCTTGCCTGACTGCTGTGGCTAGGACTTCCAGGACTACTGTTGAATAGGAGTGGTGATAGTGGGCATCCTTGTCTTGTCCCAGATTTTAGTGGGAAGCTTTTGAGTTTTTCACCGTTGAGTACTATGCTGGCTGTAGGTTTGTCATATATAGCTTTTATTATGTTGAGATATGTTCCCTCTATATCCACTTTGGCGAGAGTTTTTATCATAAATGGGTGTTGAATTTTATCAAATGCTTTTTCTGCATCGATGGAGATGATCATGTGGTTTTTGTCCTTTCTCTTGTTGATGTGATGTATTACACTGATTGATTTGCGTATGTTGAACCAGCCTTGTGTCCCTGGGATGGACCCCACTTGGTCATGATGTATAATCTTTTTTATGTGTTGTTGGATTCTATTTGCTAAAATTTTGGTGAGGATTTTGGCGTCTATGTTCATCAGTGATATTGGCCTATAATTCTCTTTTTTTGTAGTGTCTTTGCCTGGTTTTGGTATCAAGGTGATGGTGGCTTCATAGAATGAGAGTGGGAGTATTCCCTCCTTTTCAATTGTCTGGAAGAGTTTGAGAAGGACTGGTATGAGTTCTTCTTTGTATGTTTGGTAGAATTCCCCGGTGAAGCCGTCCGGTCCTGGACTTTTATTTGTAGGGAGGTTTTTAATTGCTATTTCTATTTCCTTTCTAGTGATCGGATTGTTCAAGTGTTCAGATTCTTCTTGATTCAGTTTTGGTGGACAGTATGTTTCCAGAAACTTGTCCATCTCCTCTAGGTTATCCAGTTTGGTTCCATATAGTTTTTCATAATATTCTCATATGATATTCTGTATTTCTATTTTGTTTGTTGTAATTTCTCCATTTTCCTTTCTTATTTTGCTAATTTGTGCTCTCTCTTTTTTCTTCTTTGTGAGTTTGGCCAGAGGTTTGTCGATTTTATTTACTTTTTCAAAAAACCAGCTTTTGGTTTCATAGAGGAATTTAACCATTCATACCTCTTATGATCACTGATATGTTGAAAATTACTTTGCCATTTGATTATTTTTATATCTGGTGATTTTTTTTATTATTATTATCTGACCTCGTGTTTCAACTGTCATTATTTTTACTGGATTAATCTTTGTTCCTATTTTTATGTCAAGTAATTTCTAAGGTAGACTAACTCTGTTCTTCATTGATTTCCCTTGAATTCTTAACAGGAGGTTTCAACTTAGAATGTTTATGTAAATCTTATAAATTAACCCCTGTCTCTGAGTGATATACAGAAAAATGGTGAAGAGTGCAGACTCTGGAGACCAGCTTGTAATCTGAATTGCAACTATAATGCTTATTAGCCACGTGACCTTAGGCAATCTACCTAGACTTTCAGTGCCTCAGGTTTCTCTTCTGTAAAATATGGATAATAAGATACTTATCTCAGCTGGTCACTTTGAGAATTAAATAAATTCCAGTTGCTTAGAATATCAGTAAATACTATGTAATGGTAGCTATCTCAAGCTGCCTTCCAAATATTAGTGGGATTTTAGAGGTACAGCTTTCAGTAATAGTTTCAAATTATTAGAGAATCTTTAATATTTTGTCATTCTTTTATTAGGAGCCATTTTTTAAAATCACATTAAATTTTTTAATAATTACTTATGACTTTACTGATGTAAGTTTGCCTTCACACTTGTAGGAAATGATAAATAGAAGGATGATCATTTTTCTGGGTTTAGAATTTCAGGTTGAAAACAAACTTTTTTTCTCAGAAGTTCAAATACTGCATTGTCTTTTGTATGCATTTTGCAAATAAAAAATCTGATGTCGGTATGAAATTCTTTATTTTCTACATAAATTTTATTTTTTTCCAGAAAATTTTGGGTTTGAAAAACATTTAAAAAGGACTTATCCTTAGGTTTCAAAAAGTAAATTAGCTTGTGTCTTAACTGTGGTTATATTTTTATTATTCCCACTTGGCACAAGTTAGAACTTTTCAATCTGATCATTGTAACTCTTTTACAATTTAATTAATCCCTTCCAGTCTTTCTTCTTTAACATTTTCTTTTAGATAGTTATTGAAATCCCTGGAGTTTTCTTCTATGGTCTTTATATTATATTTTTTCTCTCATCATTTATCTTTGTCTTTATGGGGGAGTACTTCTCAATTTTATAACTCAGAAATTCAATATCTTGCCATGACTCTTTTGCTAATTAGTTAATATTTTTTATACTTTAAAAAGTGAGGTGCTAATTTTAATTTCCAAGAAAAATTATCTTCCATTTCTTACATACACTCTGTTACTTCTGTTGTTGGTGGCTTTTTTTCCTTTTAAATTTTGTGTGTAGATGTAAGCATCTACCTTTAGTCACTTATCTGGAACTAGATGTCTGCTACTTACAGATGGGCAGAGTACAAGTGGGGGAACAAAGAACAGGTAGGGACATAGGTGCCCAGTGCTTTATGGGGATGATCGTACGTATAGTGAGACAGTGAGAAACCCCCCACTAACCTGGGGGCAGAGGCCATGGAGGAGGATCCCTTGCTCTCCCGCTCTTGTTTTTCTCTCTCAGTGTCTCCTCTCTCTCTTTCTGCATCTCTTCCTTGTCCCTTTGCTTCCCCACATGGGTCCTTTACTCCCTCCCTCACTGAGCTATCACTGAAGGGTCATGACAGTCATTTGGATAGAGCCAGTAAGGCTTTATAGCATCTTCATTCCCCGAAGTGTCTTTTTTTCTCTCCATGTTCAATAACCTTTATTAGATCTTGTCTGTCTTCTAGATAATGCCTGTATATGGCATTAAATATTGTTATCATTTTACAAAATGTTGTTGATGTGCCAAGTAGTTTCAATAAATTTTCTCATATAACATTCCAGTAAAGTCAGTTTATCTCTATTGTAAAATGAAAAACCTTGAAAACAGAGGAGTTAAGAAAATTACCAAAGATCACTCAGTTTAAGAAAGACAAGATCCAAGATTTGAACCTAGGTCTGTCTGATTGCAAAGACCATCTTTTTCCCCTTCATGATAATAAATCAACCCACGTTGATATCTAGTAGTTTTCATAAGCAAACATTCATTGTATGTGTGCTATGGAATAGGTACTGCACTCAGTGATAGATACATATGGGTAGACAAGATAGACTTGGTGGTCCTTGTCCTAATGAATTTACAGTATCGTGGAAGGAAATGCGAAGAGATTTTTAAGTAGAGCGATTTCAATTGTAATCAGTGTAGTGAAGGGAAAGTTGAGGTTGCAGAAAGTGAAATTAGATGGGGAATCTATTCCTGTTGAACAGCCAGAGTAGTTGCCCAGAACGGGCGACAAAGTTAGGGGAGGCATGGAGGGAAGAGAACACAGAGTAGAATGTATGGAGATTGGCTTGACACCCTCCAACATCATTTCTTCTGTGCTAATCACCTTTGTTCCCTACTTATTCCCAACCTGGCTCCCCTCACTATGGTTCTGCTCAGATCCTGCTGATTATTTAAAGACCATGCTAAACTCGCACCTTTGTTAGAAAGACATTCCACGTTGCCCCTACTTAGAACTATTTCCTGTGCCCTGTATTTTGAATCTATTGTGTTCTCCTGTTTGGGTATTTATCACAGTTTATCTTGTCTTAAAGTTAATTACATGTTTGTTTTCCTTCTCTAGATTTTAAGTTGTTAAAAACCAGAGACTTAATTACTTTTGCATCTGTTGGAATCTATCACAGTACTTAGCACTGGACTTTTAAAGATTATCAAAATGGTCCTGCGTAAAGTATCACACGTTTCATAGCTTGGAGGCAGAATTGGAAGAATGGTTGTAAGACATACCCTAAATGGCAAAAAAAAAAAAAAAAAAAAAAAAAAAAGGTTGAAATATAAGGTCTTAGTATTGGTATTCAGACTTGAGCATACATCAGAATTACATTGAGGTCTTATTAAAACAGATTTGCTGGAGTCCATCCCCTATTTTTGGGTTTAGTAGATTTGTGGGTAGGGGATGTGCATTAGCATTTCTAGCAAGTTCCCACTGATGTTGATGGTCCTGGACCCCCAACCACATTTTGAGAACCATTGTCCTAGAAGATCTTCCATCCAGAAGGGCCACAGGTCCTGGGTGACCGCATTCTTTCCTTTCAGAAATGATGGAGTTATTTGTATGCTTTTGGACCATTACATACACTTGTGAAAACAATAGTTCAAAGAACATAAGCAGAAGTGACTTGAAATTCTGTCCCTCTCATTATCCATGGTCTTCGTCAAAACTCTCTAAACTTTAGAATCCTCTTCTTTTAAAAACCGAATCAGTAAACCTACCTAGTTGGTACATTATGAGGATCTCGGAGACTGAAAATATAAGCTAAATGAATGCTACAGCATGAGGCACGTTATAGACTCTGAGTAAATTGCAGCACTGCCCAGTGAAACTGGGACCGAGGCAACACTGCTCAGGGAATCACAGCTGTTTTCACATTGCATCTCATCTTTGTTTATTCCTGTACTGCCTTATTTTCAGTTTCCACAGCTTCTGTCCCACAGAATTTTGAATTTCCAGTTCTATTCTGTGATATATGTCTTCTTTTTCTTCTCATTTCTTTCTTTTTCCCTTCTTTACCTCTTTTCCGTTCTCCTTTCCTTTCCTTTTTTCTTTAAAAACAATTGTCTCACACTTACCATTAGACTCTATATTCTTTGAGATCATGACTGGTGGATATTATACAAATAAGTGTATAGGTAATTGTATAATAATTAGGAGAAATCCTCGTGTAGATTCTCAGAAAAGAACCATATACAGCTGACCCTTGAACTGCACAGGGATTCTGGGCTCTGACCTTCCACCCAGCTGAAAATCCAAGTATAACTTGTAGTCAGCTCTCTGTATCTGCAGGTCCACACCCATGGATTCAACTGACTGTGGATCATGTAGTACCATATTATTTACTATTGTTAAGAAATTTGCCTATAAGCTGACCCACGAAGCTCAAACCCCTGTGTTTCAGGAGTCAGCTGTACCCCAATGTATTTAAATCACTGGTGATTAAATATTTGGCATTTTGAGTAGGCTTAAAATTTTTAGATCCTTTTAGAACTCTGACTGAGAAGTGTCATAAAAGTTGCCTCATTCCTTTCTGTGTTCCTCAGAATTGTTCCTACTTTATTTTCTGATTTAAAAGCTTATGAATCTGTCTGATGCTCAGTGGGGTATATCTCAAAGGATTTTTAGGTTAGAAGTAGGTGTTTATTCTTTTTAGTTCCATGTGATTATTGCATCAGTGAACATGGTGTACATAAAAGTAGAGCCCAGAGTGGACATTTTCTAGAGAAATATTAAAATTAGTGGAATGAAATCTAAAAAATGATACAAACGAACTTGGTTACAAAAGCGAAATAGACTCACAGATAATAAAAAACAAACTTATAATTACCAAAGAGGAAGAGGGGGAGGAATAAATTAGGAGTTTGGGATTAACAGATACACAGTATTATATATAAAATAGATAAACAAGGTCCTACTGTATAGCACAGGGAACTATATTCAATATCTTGTAATAACCTATAATGGAAAAGTATCTGAAAAGGATCACTTTGCTATACACCTGAAACTAACACAACATTGTAAATCAACTATACTTCAATAAAAAATAAAATAAAATAAAATTAGTGGTATGAGTGCCCTTGTCTCATAGAATATTAAATCTGAGAGGATCTTAGATGTTGCCTTCCCAACTCCTAATTTATTTTGATTGGAAAATCAAAGCCTAGATAGAAATTATAAAGTATACAAGGTCAAATAAATTTAGGTTTCTATTGTGTTCAGCTGGTCACCAATTGCTTTGAAGTGTTAACATGTTATAATTTTAGCCCTGAAAGTGGCTACTTGATGTCCTGGACACAACATCTGGAAGAACATCTTGGGTTAAGAGCCAACCCTTGGATCATTCAGTTGTGGCTAGCATGGGGCTGCGTAACATCACAATAGCTTACGCTGGATATAGTGGAGGAAAGGACAGTTCCCAGTAGAACCATTCTGCCCTTGGAGAAGGGAGGCGGTGTTGGAGACAGAGAACCATAGACATCTCTCAAGCTTTGGCAAATGTGATTTCCTTAGTTGGCACCAGTTGGCAGTGATTAAAAGCTTATATTCCTGTAATTACTCTGTGAACTCTTACAGTGGTTAAACTCACTGAGTTATTTGTACATTGGTACTCAGCTTGGCCTGTAAGGGTAATGGAATTCAGTGTTCTTTCATTTTTAGCAAGACCTCAGAAGATTTTTATCCTCTGACCTTAAAGACCAAATAACCCTAGAACTGGCATTGTGTGATGGGTGATACATACACACACACACACACACATATCTCTATCTAATATCATCTATGTCTATGTCTATCTATAAAATTATATGAGTAGAACCTTTTAAATATAAGTGCTTCTATACCCTATTCCATAAGGGTTCCATAAACTTTTTTATACTTTTATTTGAGGATTTAGAAAATGTACCATGATGTATTCTTTTAATTAAAGAATTTAGAAAGATAATGAAAGGTTTATTTTGAAAATCAGTGTCCAAACTGTAGCAGAAATTAAACATAGCTCACTAGGTTATCTTTATGTGTGGACATGCACCTAGAGGTACAAACAGATATGACTATATGCCTGCAACGTTTAATTACCAGTTTCACCTCCACAGAGTACTTCTGATTCGTAGTATTAACTGGGCTAATAAATCTTGTGGCCTAGATATTGTTTTTGTTTGCTTTCTTGCTTGTTTGGTTTTGTGGGTTTCCGTACCATCTTCCTTTTTGTTTCAGATCCCCTCTGGTCCACACAAAATGGTTCTTTATTTTCTAAAGCTCATGTAGTAATTGTAGAGAATGCAAAATTTCTCTTCACATGCATAAAGTAGCATTTTCTCCCTCATTCAAGACCTTGGTCAGCTCTGTGTGAATACTAAAGGTGGGAATGGGCCCTGGTCCTGAATAGGGTGTGCTGGTGGGCGCGTGCACCCATGAGAGTGTAGCGGAGGCCTCAGAGAGGGTTCTGGGAGTAAATGACTTCCACACTGAGTGATAGGTAGTATTCAACAGATAAGGAGAGTAAGGAATGGTGGTCCGGGCGGCAGAAATGACACACACAAAGGTCCTGGGTGAAAATGAGCACGTCCAGTAAGTAGTAAGAGGCTCAAACATATGAGTCCAAACATCACGAGATAAATCTTGGTTACATATAAATATTCTGGATTCATCGTATTTGCAGAGTAATCTAAGCTAAGGTGAAATGAAGAGGACTTGCAGTGGAATTCTGAGAACACCAAAATGTAAAGGATAGTCAAAAAAACCAAAAATGTAGAAATTCACAAAACTCTGATCTGAAGAAATCTAAGGAAAGATCTGTTTCCAGCAGAAGGGAGTTGTCAACAGGGTCACATTCACCAAGAGGTAAAAGGTCAGGCTTGAGAAACTTCAGGTATAACAAAAAAGACCTTGATTATTTCATGTCTTCTCCTGTTTCTCTTTCTCCTGGCTTTGTAGGAATATTTAAAGATGGACTGCTCTTGCCAGATTGGTTTTATAATCTGATCCTCTCCAAATATAAATTAAATAATCAGGCGATGCCCTGGAAACTGCTTTTTGGGTTATTGTTAATAATGTATACTAATAATTATGGTAATAATAAAGCAAATGGCTATGACTTAATGAGCATTTACCATGAGACAGATATCCTCAGTGCCTAAAGAGAATGATCAGAAATCCTTGCAACAACTTTATATTTTAAAGATCAAGAAATTAATGAATTTCTAAACTTCATGCAGCTGTAGATTCACGGGTCTATGATTTAAATTTAGGTCTTTTTGATCCTCAAGGGCTTAGTCCTTGGATCTTCTCACTCTTTTCCCTTCTTTTTTATCTCCTCTTATTAGTGATCTTAACCTCTCTGTTGGTTTTCAGTACAATCTAAACAACAACTTCCAAATTCATATCTTTAGCCCAGACCTATCTCTTGAACTACCTATGTGTTTATCCAGCTTACTCATTTGGCATCTCTAGTTGGGTGTCCTAAAGAGATAAAATACAGAAACTTCACATACCTAAAGCTGAACTTCTGACTTTGCTTCCTTTAAAGTTACTCACAGTCTTCTCCACTTAAACTGGTGGCAACTCCATCCTTCTGTTTGGTCATGATAAAACCCTTGCAGTCAATTCTTACTCTTCTTTCTTTCATACCCAAAATAAAATCCATTAGTAAAGTCTTCCCTGAAGCATATTCAGAACCCAGCCACCTCTCCCCATCCCCACTGTTCTCATCTGATCCTCCAGCATCATTTCTTACCTGAAAACATAGTAGAACCATAGTAGTTTCCTCTTTCCACCCATCTAGCCCTACACTGTGTCCTCAACTCAGCCACCACAGAAATTTTTTAAAAATATATGTTTAAATATGACATTTTTCAATTCAGAAGTCTCCAGGGGTTTGTCATATCTCTCAGAATAAAAACTGAGGTCCTTAAAATCATCTACAAGACCTTGTATGAAATGATAATCTTCCGACTCCCTTTCCAACTTCACCTCATCTGTTACTCTCACCGTTGTTGACTATTCTCTTTGCTGCCCTCCTGGGCTCTGCTGTTCTTTGAACACCAAGCGTGCTTCTCCTTTAAGGCCTTGGCACTGGCTGTTCTCTCTGTCTGGAAAGCTCTTCTTACAGATACGCATTACTATCTTTCTCAATATCTTTACACTTTTATTAAGATTCTCCTTTTAAATGTCAACTTTGAGCAACAAGATGAAGAAGCAATTAAGAAAACGATCACTTTTATATTCCATTTCATTTTCATTGCATCGTAGACTCATCCTGAAGTTCAAAGCAGTCCATAAGTGAATGAATCAGATCGAGTCCTGCATGCATGTTACTTGTGTGCATTTAACCTACGTGACAATGTAAAACAAAATACCATTCTTAATGATGGAAGTGAGCATGAGTGTGATTTGAGAGGGTATTCAGAGCTCAATTTTTTTGCTCTTACAATGGAAGAGATTACACCGTCAGTTTGGAACTGAACACATAATGAGAACCCAAGAACAATCAGGCAGCAGGCTCAGGGGAGACTGAAAGTTCATCAGCTTCTCTTTTATTTGACAAATATTGTTAGGCTAGCACTCTGTGCTAGATACTGGAGTTGATTATAGAGTGGTAAAATAATCTGCCTATTGAAAGAGCCAAGAGCTCAGAGAGGGATTCAGAGGAGAAAATAAATAAGACCTAAGGTAGAGTGAGACATGAAGAAAGGCATGATCAATTTGACCTGGGTGTGAGCTGAGAGTGAGGGAAAGTAAATGAGGTTAGGAAAGACATCATAGAGAAAGTGACATAATATGACTCTTGAGAGATATGCAAGAACTTTATAAGTAGGTGAACAGAGGGAGAGCTATCCAGGGAAAGGAGAATCATAATTAAAAAAAATATGGAGACTTGAGAATATCTGTCCTAAGTTCAGATGATATAATTAAATTTCCAAATTATCCTCATCCCTCCCCCCCATAATACATATAACTAAAAATTTAAGTGATCCTTTCTTTTGGGAACTTGGCAACTTTATGAATTTGTAATGATTGAAGGCTATCTCAAGTCATTTATAAAACTTTCAAGAGGAATTTGGGAACTACACATGCTCCACCACGAGCACTGCTCTTCTACATGGCTTCCTGATACTACGAAATGTCATCATTGTAGTTTCCCTGGTCATGAGTATCTCTGAGATCTTAACGAAAGCAAGATTTCATCCTTTCCTTTTGGTTGCTGTATACAGGATGGCACGAAAGGCTCAACGAGTGGACGACCCCATACTAATGTAAAAATCTGTGAGTTTCTTGGTCTAGATTCCAGTGGTCTTCCCAAGGGATCTTAGAGTGAAGCAATTCATAGTTCAGAGTGCTCTATTTTATAGCTGAATGGACTCGATTTTATATATTTTACATGATACATCCTCCTATTTAGAAAGAACACCAAGGCTATTATTTACGTCAAAGAAAGTGATCCCTGTATTTTCTGTGGCTTTCATCATTCTATTAGTCAGAGCAAGCCCATGTTGATGGGGGATTTGTGTGAGTAGCCTAAGTCTGCTTGAAGGTATATATGGTCTATTTCTCCAAATCCCTAGGCCTCAGACTGGAAGTTGATTTTGCTTTTTCTCCCTTCCTTTACTTTTCTAAATAAAACTTAAGATTTCTTTTTCCCCTTTCCTGAATTGTTTGTACTCAGACAGCTCAATTCTTGAAATGCTGCATAAGGTTGAGCAGGTATGATAGCCAAAGTGGAAGATGACAACATTTAATACGATTTGCTGTCATTTGGAATGTTAATACCAGGTTAATATTAATTTAAAAGCACCACCAGCACCTCATCTCCACAAAAAAGAAAACCCAAAGAAACAAAAAAGCAAGAAAAACAAAACAAAAACAAACAAAAAACACCTGTTGAAATTCGAGGACCATAAAGATCAAAGTAGTGAAGGGTTAACTATGGTGAAGTAGAAGAAGGAAGGACTGCCTTTGGAATCAGAAGATGTAGTTGACCTCTTGGCATTCTTGGCTTCTTTTGAGTTCAAGTCTTCAACCTCAGTTTTCTAAAATAAAAAATAGGTCTGATTCTCAATTATTTCTTGTACCCATTAAATAAAGTATATGAAAAAACCAACGGCCTTTGATGTGATAGTGGGAACTTGACCTATTTTGTTCGACTTTTTAAATGGTCCCATTGTAAGATCTCTAGATAGGAAAGTGTGAAATCTTTTATGAATTCTCATCTCTCTTTTTGAGGAATTTTATCCTCTAGCATACTCTTAGGGTAGTTAAAACACCTTTGAGTATATAATTGTCCTTTATTATGTCCATTGATTCTATTTGTGTGCAGTCTTCTAAACAGTTATGAAGTAATTTTCCTTCCTAATTTGTGCTATGCTATAGGCTTGGGAAAAAAGCAGGATGATTATTTTAATACCAAAAGACCAATCAGACAGGAGAAAAACCAGATAAAAAATTAAGAGAATTATATTTATGAATAGCAACATCCAAAGTTATTAAAAGTGGGCAGTAAGAAAGGAGTAGGCTTAGTAATAATGAAGTCCATTTTCACTTGAATATGAAAAATAATGAAGAGTGTGTAGAGTGTGGACTATTTAGCTATATGTAAGTAGTATTTTTTATAATTTCCTTAGATATATATCCTCTGTTCTTAGACTAATGCCTATAACAAAGTAAGCACTTAATAAATATTTGTTGGATAACTTAATAAGTGAGTAACATTTGAAGTGCAGAAGTATAAATGCAAAAGTATATTTTTATAATTACAACAGCAAGATTTTCGTTATAAAATGTTTGCATATACATCAAACATAAGTAAATGAATAAAATTACCATTGATCTTATGTGTATTTGAATTTTATTTCAATAGATTATAGATTATTCTCTATATTATCAATGAGTCTATAAAGTTGATCACAGATAAAGCCATGACTAATATAAGGCCGTAAAATTTCATTTGATTGTTGTATTAATTATAGTGATTGTTGCTAATTGTAATGATTGTATTTCCTTGAAAGTTGAGATTTTATATTAAACAAAAATTTAGTCACAGTAAAACATGGAGCCATTCACATTTTTAAAATGCAATTAAATGTTTAGAAACTTCCAGAAGACTCCAATCCAAAAAGTTAATCATAGTTTTCAGTAGGGAGAAGAGGGGGATTGGAAAGCTAATAGAATGAAATAATTGTCCACTTTATACTCTCTGGTGTAAGATTAACTTTTACACTCTTGCAATTACAGTTCCATATAAAATATAGGCTTATAAATAAAAATCAAGGGCTAGGTATTTGCAAAGAGTCATTAAATAGACAAGTATTTTGTCAGTCTGATGAAGGGGAAAAAAGAGGAAAACAGTAAAAATTATTAGTAAGAAATAATGAATGTAATCACAGGAATATAATGTATTTAAAAATTTGTGACAGAACATGTTGTGCCATGTGCATAAATCCTTTTAAAAATCATAATAAAATGTAACATTGCCATAAAAAATATAATTATAAAATTTAATTCAAGAAGAGGTAAAAAACTAAACAGACCAATAACCATTTAGAAAATGAAAAAATAAAGGCAGGCAAAGACTTGACACACAAAAGAAAACTAGGTTCAAATTATTTCACTAGCAAGGTTTATCAACTTATTTATTAACAGATAACTTATAAGCTATTTTAATTGTTAACCAGCAAAGGAGACGTGAATCTATTTTTCAATGGAGATTTTTCACTTATTCTAGGAAACTGGCAAGATCATTATTCTTAAAAAAGCAAATCAATCACATATAGAAAAATAAAAATAAATTTTATTCAAGAATATAGATATAAAGATCCAAAAAATATTATCAAGAATTACATGTTTAAAGTGCACCATGATTAAGTCAATTTGTTCAAGATGATATGAATCAGGAAAACTGTTGATATAATGCTCTATTTGAAAAATCTGAAAATTGTAACTAAATGATAGTCATATATGTAAAAAGGCATTTGATAAAATTCAACACTGATTTAAAAAATATTTTTAAAAACCATTGGCAAACTAAAATAAGAGAAACAGCCTCACCTGGTAAAGAATATCTATAATAATACTAGAGGGATTTATAATTAACAATAAAACTCAACTGCTGTGTATGCTACCACTTACTCAGTATTGCACTGGAGGATCTAATTAAAGTACAGGTAAGAAAAATAAATATGAACTATAAATAATGGAAAGGATTTGAGACCTTGCCGTGAATTGCAGGCAATGCGATTTTCTACACCAGAAATTCAAAAGAATCAAAAACTTTTAGAACTAATAACCTGGTTTACTTGTTTGACAGGACACAAATCAGTATATTCAAATCAATAGTCTTCCTTTAACACAGCAACATCCAGTTCAAAAATATAAATGAAAAATGGTTATGGGCATAATAACAGCAAAAGCTGTAAAATTCTTAGGAATAAACCTAATAAAAAATAAAGAAGGGTTTTAAATTACTTATAAATCTTTACTTTGGGAGGTCAAAGAACAATAAGTAAAAGGGGAAACATGATATGTTCCTGAATGAGAATACTTGATATATTAAATAAGTTCTCAATTATCCTACAAACTCTAATATAATCCCAATTAAAATCGAATGATTTTCTAATAAAGTTTGATAAGCTGATAAAAAGATTATCTGAAAAATCGATATATCATAAATGCAAAGAAAATTTTTGAGAAACAAATAAAAGGAATTTGCTTTTCCAGTATTTTAATGCAACAAAAATTAGGCTAATTAAAACTAAAAATATATACTGTTTCTTTCTCTTACGTATATAATATTATATATGTAAGAATAGAAAGATGATAAATAATTAAATATGTAAGATAAAGTTGGCATTTCAAATCTGGGGGGAAAGATGATCTATTTGATAAATTACTTCTAGATATTTGCTATCACTTAGAAGACCATAAATATATATCCTAACTTCATACCAAAAATTAATCATATCAGACAGATTGAATAACTGTATGTGAAAATAAATAAGAAAACAGATCCCTTGGAATTATAAAAAGAAAATATATAATAATATTTTTATTATTTTGGAATGGGGAAGATTTTCCTATGCAGGACCTAAGTCTATTATCTCTAACGGAAAATGCTGACCTGAAGTTAGAAAAACATAAAAGCTTTTATACAGCAAAAGTCATGATAATAAATGTTAAAAGACAAGTGAAAAATTGGACAAAAATATTTAATAAAGAAATGATATCTGGAATAAAAAGTTTAAACAAATTGATATGTTAAAAAACTAACAGAAAAATGGGCAAAAAATATGAACAGGCAATTCTAAGAAGACAAAAATACAAACATGAAAAATAGTCCATTTCTGTGGTTAAAAAAAAATCCAAGTTAAATGACAGGGAAAATTTCATGGGATAATCATATTCTGTCAACTTGATTCCTAAGGAAAAAAGCTTAAAAAATCAAGTGTAGGTAAAGGTATGAAAAATGTGATTTATTTCCAAACTTTTGTAATAATCTAAATGAGTGAATCCTATTTGGAAGTTCAGATGTTATGTACAATAATTTAAAATAACTGCATATTTTAAAAATCTTGTTACATACATTTTGTTTTTTGCTACAGCATCATGTATTATAACAAACTCTGGAAACAATCCATATGTCCCCCAATGGAAGTTGTTTAACTTAATTGTAATATAGCCTTACTCTGCAGATGTTGAGAAAAATAAAGTAGATCTGTATGTACCGACATAGAATGCTCACCACACAGATTAGTCTGGGCAAATTATTCTGCTTTTTGTTTTGTTTTGTTTTTTCTCCTTTTTCAGTTTTATTAGGTAGAATTATTACAGTTCGACTCTACGTATGCATTATATTGCATGTAAATACATATATATAGTATACTGCACTATTTTTTAGTTTACATATATGTACTAATTATTGTTTCTAAGAACAGATTAGATCTTTAGCTTTTTAAACTTACATAGTTATCAGGGGAATAAAGCCAACTACAAAATAAGAATCAACAGAATGCAGTAATCCAGTCATAGAGGACAGTCAAATGTGCTTACATATACTCAAGAAATCAAAATAATAATTAGTTCATTTGTGTCATTATTATTATTATTATTATTATTATTATTATTATTATTTTTAGATTCCTCATATAAATGATGTCATATGGCATTTTTCCTTTTCTTTCCAGCCCACTTCACTTAGAATGACAATCTTCAGGTCCATCCATATTGCTGCAAATGGCATTATTTTATTCTTTTTTATGGCTAAGTAGTGTTCCATTGTATATGTGTACCACATCTTCTTTATCCAGTCATCTGTTGATGGACATTTGGGTTGTTTCTATGTCTTGGCTATTGTAAATAGTGCTGTTGTGAACGTTGGGGTGCATGTGCCTTTTCGAATTCTATTTTTCTCTGGATATATTCTCTTTTTTAATTAACTAGTTAACTTTTGTTCTAAATGGTTTTTTAATCAAGCTTATTGTACTCTATAATATCAGTTGGTTTTCATATGTTAGTTGAGGAATTAACTTTTACTTTCACTTCTTTCATTTTTCACCCGTTTTAACTCTTTCACCATTACCCAGAATTTTGTTGATATAACCTAGGATTTGAGAGCCATATTATTAACATTAATATTAGGTACCAATATTTTTAAACCATATTTCCAATAATTGTTTGTAGTTAACTCTGCTCAGTCAGTTTCTGTATTATCTTTCCACCAGTCTTTTCTGTTTCTTGTCTTTGAACTCTGGTTTTCCATTCTTTATTTATTTTTTATTCAACATCCAGTTAACTAATTTCATTTTGATTTAATACTTTGTGACTTGATTCTTAGAGATATAATAACTGAGCATTTCCATATCTGTGGCATTTTGTTCTATTTCTTTTCCTCAGTATAGAATTTTATTGTACAAACATTTTTTTCTTAAGAACTCTGTAAATGTTTTTTCTCCTAGTCTCATGTTTAGGAAGAGAAGTCTGGAGCTAACTACATTTTTTTTTGTATACATATTTTTTATTGAAGTATAGTCAGTTTATAATATTGTGTCAATTTCTGGTATACAGCACAATGCTTCGATCATACATGAACATACATATATTCGTTTTCATATTCTTTTCCACCATGAGTTACTATAAGATACTGAATATAGTTCCCTGTGCAATACAGTATGAACTTCTTATCTATTTTATACATATTAGTTAGTACCTGCAAATCTCAGACTCCCAATTTATTCCTTCCTACCCCCTTCCCCACCAGTAACCGTAAGTCTGTTTTCTACATCAGTCTATTTCTGTTTTGTAAACAAGTTTATTTGCCTTTTTTTTTTAGATTCCACATATGAGTGATGTCATATGGTATTTTTCTTTCTCTTTCTGGCTTACTTCACTTAGAATGACAATCTCCAGGTCCATCCATGTTGCTGCAAATGGCATTATTTTATTCATTTTTATGGCTGAGTAGTATTCCATTGTATAAATATACTACTGCTTCTTTATCCAGTCATCTGTTGATGGACATTTAGGTTGTTTCCATGTCTTGGGTATTGTAAATAGTGCTGCTATGAACATTGGGGCATATGTATCTTTTTGAATTAAAGTTCCCTCTGAATGCATGCCCAGGAATGGGATTGCTGGATTATGTGATAAGTCTATTTTTAGGCTTTTGAGGAATCTCCATACTGTTTTCCATAACTGGTTGCGCCAAACTATATTCTCACCAACAGTTTAGGAGGGTTCCCTTTTCTCCACACCTTCTCCAGCATTTATCGTTTGTGGACTCTTGAATGATTGCCATTCTGACTGGTGTGAGGTGATACCTCATTGTAGTTTTGATTTGCATTTCTCTGGTAATTAGCAATATTGAGCATTTTTTCATGTGCCTATTGGCCATTTATATCTCTTCCTTGGAGAATTTCTTGTTTAGGTCTTCTGCCCATTTTTGGATTGGTTGCACACACCAGGGGATCCAGTAAGTTTGATTGGTCCTGATTATGTCAGACTCCTCCTAAGACAAAGAAAGCAAGCTAAAACAGGGATTAGGATATTGCCCAGGGTGGTTGGGTCCAGCTTTCCAGGGGAAATAGAGTTGTTGCTAACTCATGGGGGTAACAAAGAGTACGAATGATATACAAAGAATCTCCTGGAACACAGAACACTTTCTAGTATTACTGGCATTAAGAGTTAGTGGTAAACAACTTCAGTCATATTTTGTTAGGACCCCAAGTTTCCAGACCCATTGGGCATAAAGATTTTAGTCATTAAACTGCAGGTTGTCTCTGAAGAACCAAAGTATCGGCTGAACTTGAAAAATACAGGAGGAAAATATGTGAAGAGAAAAGTCATGAATATCAATTACAATATAGTGAACAGTTGCAGACTTAAGTACTATGGCATTATCTATATTTCCTTCCATTATGGGTTAATTACATAGCTATATAATTTAACTGATGTCTTGTTTTTCGTTCACCTCCCTCCAACTATTTGATAAAAATATATGAGGGTGATACTTACCAGATATTGTGGTAAAATCACAAAGAACTACCTATAAGAGAAATAGATATTGCCAGGATATGCTGAACTTGCAGGTATTGTTCTAACCGATGACAATTTTGAGATGTCTTTCCTTGTGGAGCCATTTTATCAGGGGTAAGCATTTTTCTTAATTGTATATTGGAAAGAAGCATGTGTTTGAATCTTTTTCACTAAAGGAGGGAACAGTATTGACATTTGTCAATTTAACCTCTCAGCGTCAAACATCCTTCCTATCTCAGTTGAAGCTCTAAATAGATGGGAGTGAGAAGCTGAAAGAGGAAAGATATTTACTCTCCCTTCTTCCTGACAGAGCAGGGGTCCATGACTCAACCACAGTCAATCACTTACTCCCACCCAAGAGTTGAATTTTGAGAAAATGACACAGAGGTGTGGAGTCTGTCAGAGGTTATCTTCAGCAGCTGTGGTGGAGTCAAGAACTCAGTGATGAGACAGTGAGTATCCAGAGGCAGCGAGGGCATTCCAAATGCTGTGATCTGGGGCGTGATCTTAGCTCTGCTTTTCCTCCCTCATTTCATGCTTGAAACTGAGACACCAGCCTTCTAGTTAGTTTTGTGAGCTACCTGGTTTCTTTTCAATAAATTCCTTTTTTGCTTGTTAGCCATCAAATTCTATTATTTGACACCAAGTTTTCTGCTTCATCAATGGATCTGGTTGGCAAAAGTCATGAGAGTGACAAATGTATAGAAAACCAGGGTCACTGTCAGTAGCTTGCAAAAAGCCTGGGTCTAGACTTCAAGAGTAGATGATTTATTCTCAGAACTTAAGAACAAAGAACAGCTTAATAAACTCAGAATGAGGCCACTGGTTTCCAGGCCAAGGACTTATGCAGTAAGAGGAGAGAGCAAGACATGAATAACTAGAAGTTGTCTGCCATTTTGTTACATGAAGATCTTCACATTGATTACATTTGATCATTCCTTTAATTTAGTGGTTTTCAAAGCATGGTCCCTGGGGATCCATTTTCAATGGGTATGTAAGGTCAAGACTATTTTTATAACAACACTTAGAAATTATTTGCCTTTTTCACCATATTGGCATTTACTGGTGGAGCAAAAGCAATTATAGGTAAAAGTATTGACACCTTAGTATGAATCTAGGCAGTGGCACCAAATTATTCGAGTAGTTATTGCAATTTTTACCACCACACACTCTCAGGAAAAAAGAAAAAAGACAATTTCACCTAAGACTTTCTTTGATGAAGTGGTAAAAAAAAATATATCGCTTTCGTTAAATATCTAACCTTTAAGTATGTAGCTGTTTAATATCCTGTATGATCAAATGGGAAATACACGTAAAGCTCAGGTTTCTAAGCTTCCCATTAGTTCCTCAATGATTTTTTTTATGGTAACCCCTAGATCAAAACAGACAAGCAAACAAAAAAGAAAACTACCAGTTCCACTTTTTAAGTAGTTAGGTCCAAAACAATTTAGTACACATTTGAAAAATTATACATATATATGTAGGAATATACATATTTATTTATACACACACACACACATATATAAACATTAATATTGTTATGGCATTCATAGATGACAAATACTTACCAAAGGGATGTGCCTATTGGTCACTGAATCAATTTTTCAAACCTTGGAATCAGATTGGATGGCACTCTCCTTTCCTGTTGCAGGTTGATTTTTGCCCAAAGTCCAACAGATGTTGTGGTGTCTCCCTTAAAACTTTAAATACCCTTTGGAGCGGTGGTGTTTTAGAGGTGTTTTAGAGGTGCTTCAGCCTGCAGTTTGGGAAATACAGACATAAAAATATTTCTGCTGACTATCCAGCTACAATACTTGTCTCAAAGAAGAGCACTTGTACAATGGCTTGAGATGCTGGTTGAACTAGACACTTTTTTCACAGAGCACCATTTTTTTCTTGAAAGAACAGCTGGCAGAGAATAGCTGCTCGGGCTTGAATATTTAGCATGTTTTCTCCAAAATGAGTGAAGTGAGCTTGTTACATCAAGGACGGCAACTGATTGCATCCTTGACCAATGGTAACATTCAAGTTTTCAGATAAATATAATTAATATATAATATAATATAAATTGTAAAACTTGCATAGACCACCATAGGTTGGACAGTTTTTCAATATTTAAAGACTTCTCTAATGAGATCTGTAGTGATGTCAACAAATGTGATTTTTTAATATTGTGCTTTAAAATACCTTTTAAAATGTACATATTTTAAAAATCTGAATAACTCAATGAACTGGTATTTTCCAAATGACCAATACAACAAAAAAGATTTATGAATTAAAAAATCCATTCCAGATGTAAATAAGGAAGCAGATTTTAATTCACCAGATTATAAAAAGTTCATGGACGTGGTTTTAGATTCCACATTGCAACCAACTTTTAAGAAGCTACTATTTCTTCAGTTTTAGTATAGTACCAAAGCAGAATGTCCATAATTATCTGAAAAGGCTATTCAAATAATTCAGTTTTTTCCAATTGTATGTCTGGAGAGACCAAGTTTTCTTCATATATTTCAACCAAAGAAGAAGATCAAATGTAGAAGCAGATATGAGAATTAGTTGTCTTCTATTAAACCAGGCATTAAAAAGATATTACAAGATGTAAAATAATGCCACTTTTCTCATTATTTTTTGAAAAAGTCATTTTCATTGAAATGTTTACGTTAACATGTTTAGAGCTTCTTATTTTTAAATGAATTAATATATATTTTTTTGATTTCTCCAGTTTTGACTTCTAACTAAACATTAATAGATAAAATCCACATTTAGAGGGGAAAAAAGTTCTCTGAGGTCACCAATAGTTGTTAAGATTTTAAAGGGTTCCTGAAAGCAAGTATTTGAGAACCGCTGCTTTGGCCTTTTGGATTATGCAAAGAAAGATACATTACAGATGAGGAAAGTATCTTCATCAAAGTTAAAAGAACACGCCCAAGGACCACGATCATAGAATGTAACCAGAAGTAGTGTCAGAATGTGGATTTACGATGTTTCCCTGTGTTTTATGTTTTTCATATGGCTTAGGAAAAAGTAGACGTTTAGTCATACAAAAATAAAACAAGAGTACATTTAGAGAAACACAGAACAAGGCCAACATGGTTGTAGCAGCAAGAGCAACTTATTAACAGAGTCATTGACCTTGAGCTCATAACATATTATTTATCCAAACAATCTAAAATGCAAGCCAAAAAGCTTGAGTTGTGTGAATATAGTGCTATAGGAGAAAAGAGCTAACTGGGCCTTCCAGGGGCAGGTAAAATGCTTTCAGAACAAAGATTTGACCTGGTACCCTGCAATGACAGCACGAGGCATACTCTCCTAGAACTCCCTAGGAATAGCCAAACGGAGGAAATGATGCATTTGTCTTAGAGGCTGCCCCTTGGTGACATTTAACCTGTAATAAAGCCACAGTCTGTCTTCACGTTTTCTGGGGTCTTGGCAGTCTCTGGGCCGTTCCAGCCAGATCTTAGGCTTGTGTTAAAGGGGATGGGTCCTCACCTCTATGTTCCATCAGCATCTTCTGGACGCTTGTATTATTATCACATTGTACTTATTTAATTGCCTGTTATTCCTACTAGACTGTTAGTTCCTAGGGCATAGAACCATGTTTTAGTGTCTTATTCATTGTTCTAATCTCCATTCTCACATAGACCCTGGCATATTAAAGGCACTTAATAAATATCTTTGGAATAATTATTTTTTAAGTGATAGGTCTTTTCAAGGCGTCATTTCCAATCACAGTGGTTAATGGTGAGCTGCTAAGTAAGACCCCTCTTAACATTGTTTTTTTTAAGTTATTTATTATTTATTTTTTATTTTCGAGGCGGTGAAAAAAGGGAGGGACGCAGGAGCCACGTTAACAAGGGAGCTCAAAAACCAGAGAGTCCTTGCAGCTTTGAGAATAGAAGACACTTCTCCAGGCCGGGCCCCTGTCAAAGAGACCTGTTTTTGTTCTTTGCTGGATGTCGCAGGGAGAACTTAGTCCTGAAAGATTTTCTGGGGCTGTTCTATTATTGAAAAATCAATAGCTACATAAGATAGGGCATTAGGCCATATTATGGGGCCTAAATTACAAATACCCTTTAATGTCTATGGAATCTTGTCTATTACTAAGCAATCGATCTTGGCTTTATCACCTCTCTCACTTCCTGTCATACATAAACATAGCAGCTCTGGATACGTTCAGAAAGATGGGTTTCAAAACAAATGCCAACATTCCGAGAGAATCTGAATAGCCACGAACATAGGATTTTTATTACCAGGCCCATATTCTAGTGGAGAAGAATCGATTGTGCATGGGTGCCCAAGTTAACACCACTCATACCGTTAAAGGCATACCACTCTACAGTTTGCAGAGAACACTGGCTGCACAAAAACAGCTAATTGTTCTAAGAGAAACTCATGAAGGTCAAGATAATATGAGGTAAAAATTCCCTTTTCTGATCATCTTGTCTCTAGTGATTTCTTACTGAAGTTTATAACCACAGTCCCTAAAATTTCACCATTGTTCATTGCTAATGTAGACTAAAAATTAAAGGTTCCTGTTACACACCAGCTTTTCTCTATTAAAATGCTAACACACTAGTGGAGAGAGAGAATATTAAAGCAAGAGGAGGGAGGAGGTGGGGAGATCAGTGTTATAGGAAGATAAATTTTACTGTCTGTAAGATGTATTAGGAGTAAGGGAGAGATGGAAACTACATTAATGAAGCACTGTATAGTTTCTCCATGGCGATGGTTTGAAATCAATTGAGGTGGACATTTGCTCCGTGTAGGAAGAAGGCATATTTTTTATGTCTACATGGGATAAAAAGCATATTTATCTCTGTCCAGATGTAGATATGAACAAAGGGAAACTTAGGCAACAGGCTTAGACTCGGGTTTTTCTATTATTAAAGCTTCTATGGAGCCAGCATCTGGATGGAAACTTATATATCAGAAGAAGAGTCTTTAGCTCCCAACCCTGTGAATACTGATGTCTAGTCAGAGGGGGTTCCTCCTCCTCCAAACTCTCTGCTGCAAACTAGAATTGACACAAAACATATCTAGAAGTTGGGTTTTTCAAGCATGAGCTACCTGTTCTCCTTGTTTGGCCTTATAATAAAACTTTCTCTGCCCCACCTACCAAAATATACATCTAAGATATTCAGCTTGGCCTTGCATTGATGATGTCTATAGATTTACTTATTCTTTAGTTATTCATTCAACAAATATCAACAGAGTATACCTACTTAATGTCAGGCTCTGATTAGTGAGTTGTTTCCATATAGGCCTATGGCTGGGAAGAACCAGATCATAGAGGGTTTTTCATGACTGAAGGGCATGGGCAGCCACTGGAGGATGTTAACTGGAGGAGTGACAGGGTCGTATTTTAGTTTTTGACAGATCATGACTACCACATTGAATATGAGATTGGGGGCAGAAAGCTTAGAAGGAGGGAAAATTAGGAGGCTGTTGCAATATTCCAGGTAAGAGATCATAACTTTTCTAAAGTAGACAGAAACAATAGGAATAGAGAGGGGGGAACTGAACTGAGAAATAGAGACAATAGGATTTGTTGCTGGATGGTCAGTTCAGGACCTGATAACCTTCTGGGGCCATTGTCCTGTTGGACCCATGCTAAAGGACTCTAGCTGTAATAATGCCTCTAATGCGTACTTAATTCTTGACCAGAGTTTGGCAATCTAAGTTGTGTAGTCAAAATGGGAGGGGGACTTTCTGAATATGGAGCCATCCTTACTGCCACCCACTCTGCAATGCTGTGCCTTCCTGTTCACACTCCTGCACATGTCAACCATCAGTAATCATCCATTCCATTGTATGTTCTTGCCTCCTCTGTCAAAGATTAATTGACCAAAAGCTTGTGGGTTTATTTCTGGGCTCTCTATTGTGTTCCATTGATCCATACGTTTACTTTTGTACCAGTACCATGCTGTTTTGATTACTGTAGCTCTGTAGTAGTGTCTGAAGTCTGAGAGGGTTCTTCCTCCAGCTTCATTCTTTTTCCAACTACTACTCAGCCATAAAAACTAATAAAATAATGCCGTTTGCAGAAACATGGGTGGACCTGGAGATTGTCATTCTAAGTGAAGTAGGCTAGAAAGAGAAAGAAAAATACCATATGATATCACTTACATGGGAAATCTTAAAAAAAAAAAAAGACAAACAAACTTATTTACAAAACAGAAACAGACTCACAGACATAGAGAACAAACTTATGGTTACCAGCAGGGGGAGAGGGGAGAAGGGGGTGGGAAGGGATAAATTGGGAGTTAGAGATTTGCAGATACTAACTAAAATATATAAAATAGATAAACAAGTTCATACTGTATAGCACAGGGAACTATATTCAATATCTTGCAGTAACTTATGGTAAAAAATAATATACATATGTTCATGTATGACTGACTCATTATGCTGTACACCAGAAATTGACACAACATTGTAAACTGACTATACTGCAATAAAAATATATTTAAAAATCCATCCACAACTCAGCTGTTCTTTCCCACTAGCAAATATGTGGGTGATCAAGTTCCTTTCTTTCTCCCTTTCTCTTTCTCTCTCTCTTCCCCTACAGCTTATAACAGAATAAATAACAGTCAGAGAACATTGACCTCAAGCATAAGAAGCTGTTGAATGCTGTTCTAGACCTTGTTCTAAGGCTCCTAAGGCTACAGATTATTGGGCAGTAGATATTCTGGTGTTATAAGCGTTTCATCCCCTTTAGGAGTCCTTCCATCCTAACAAGGGTTTTGGCATTTCTTTATCTAAATATCTGACCTATTCAAATAATAGATGCATGGGATTCTGAGCAGTAAAGGATGGTCTTCTGAGATTTCCTGATGTTTTGAGTATGATTAGTGTAACTGGAGTGGACACACCGGCAAGGAACACTAAGATGACGAGGAATAGGAAGAAACTGTGTCTCAGTGCACTGGACTTTAGAGAAATGATTTGCCTATGGAATCTATCCTCAAAAGCCAGGTCCTGGCATGTTCTAATATGTGTTATGCAGGAGCATGAGTTTTTTTAGACCAGGGTTATTGTCCAAGAAGTTCCAACCTATTGCGTGATCAGAGCGGCAGTGCAGGTAACTGGGCTTTCTAGATGTGTGAGCAGGGAGGAAGCATCATCATTTTAGGGAATAATAAATCAATTTAAAATATGACACTGGTATCCAGGAAGATGGGAGAGGGATTTTTTTTTCCCCCAAGGGAAGGAACTGGCAGATGATGGTCAGGTTTCAGGGATCCAACCAAGGAGACTCTCATCAGAGATGAGAAGGAGCGATTATTCCAGTGGGGTGCCCTGGACCAGGAGGTGCATGGGGCATCTAAGCTTCACCCCATGCCCTCCTAACCCAAATGTTGATGGAGGCTCTTAATGCACACCCTGTTTAGGGCAGGATTGACTAGAGATATTAGCAGGAAAGAACTTGCAGGTAAAAGGTACCTTGAATTCTCCATCTCTTGAGATACCAATTTTTACATAAATCCAACCTTTATGAGGTCTCAGTTCAGCTTTGTTTCTGCTACCTTTTTAAGTAGACACATTCTGACTCTAGAGTTATCAATAAACTAGCTCATTCTCATTTTCTTTGTTGTCACGCATGACACATATAAATGCAAATTATCCAACACAGACGATAGATTGTGCCAACCAGATGTGACTGCATTTTCCCCTTTTATGGGGACTAGATTTTATTCATATGACCTTTTGAGGAGGTATATGGGGATATGTGCAGTCATCCACCCTGAGTATATTCCTAAGAATAGAATTGCTAGCTTATAGGAGAGAGATGTGTTTATAGCTTTATTAAACAATGCAAAAGTATTTCTAAGAGAGATGGACAAATTTACACTCCCACCAGAAATGTGTGCAAGTTCCTGCTTTCCACGTTCAGTAGCATTTGATATTGTCAGTCTTTGGTATTTATCCAGTCTTGTGGGTGTGTAGTGATACACTGCAGTTGTGCTTTTAATTTACGTTTCCCTGATGACTAATGAGCTCTGGCCATTTGGATATTCTGTTTTGTGAAATACTTGCTCAAACTACTCTCAACTTTTTAAAAAATTGATTGTCTTTCTTTTTGTTGTTGTTTTATAGGAGTGCTTTATATATTCTGGATACGAGTTTTGTGTTGCTTATATGTTGTGACTCTTATCCTTATCAACACACTGACTATTCACTTTCTTGATGTCTTTTGATGGACAACTTCTTAATTTTAAAAAGTCATGTTTATGTTTTTCATTTTATGATTAATGCTTTTGGGGTCCTATTTAAGAAATCTTTGCTTAACATGGTCTTCTGTTAGGTGAATAATGATACACTGTCTGGAAATTGGGAATTTTGATGAGTCTAACTTACTATTTAATAAATATTAAGCTTTTAAATTTGAAATAAATATAACTTACAAAAAGGAGAGGGTAATTTTATTCAGTTTATTTATTTAAATGGAGGTACTGGGGATTGAACCCAGGACCTCGTGCATGCTAAGCATGCACTCTACCACTGAGCTGTACTCTCCCCCTTACCCAGTTTCTAATTGTTAACATTCTACCACATTTGTCCTCTCTCTTCATATATGTCTACTTCAATGTGTATTTTCTAAAATATGAGGGTACGTTCCTACATAACCACATTAAAACCATCTAAATCAATAATTTGGTATGATATTACTATCCAGTATACAGACCCCATTAAAATTTTATCAATTGTCCCAATAATGGGACATTTTCAGCCAAACTAGCAAATAAACAAACCTCATTTTTTCTCTAGTCCAAGATGCAAGTCAGGATGACTGGCTGCATTTTGTCATGGTTTTCATCTCCTTCGATCCAGGTTAGTTCTTCAATCTTTTCTTGTCTTTCATGATGATAATTTGAAGAATAGAGACCAATCATTTTGTAGACTAACTCTTCCTTTGTATTTGTGTGATATTTCCTTATAATTATATGGAGGTTGTACATTTGGGGCAAGGACTCCACAAAAATGACATTGCATCGTTCTCTGTGCATCATCTCAGGAAGTGAAGGATACTGATTTTCCCCATTGCTGGTCACTCCCTTGGTCTCCATCATCAGCTTGGCATCCCTGGTTGACTTACGGGAAGGGAAGCATGGGAACCAACGTATAATTTCTAAAGTAATAGAAAGTAAAATTGAAAGAAGAAGAAGACAATTTTCTCTATCATTTGAGCTTAATTTTGTTCTTTCTTATATAGCCTCTAACCACAATAATTTTAAGACTGGCCAAATAATCAGCTTTAATGAGTGATGGATACAAATAATTGTGCTGGACTTGAGACAGAGAAAATGGAAGACCTGGTTGATAATGTGCTCAGCATGAGTGAAGGGAAGTGAGGTAATATTTAGTGGCTGTTTACTCAAGACCAACTACTTTCTCATGATGATTTCAGAGATTAACTATCCTGATAGTAATACTCTAATGCAGCTCACATTATTTTTCTTTGAGTGATGGGCACACTGAGCTCAATTACCTGCCCTTAAGATTACAGAGCAAACGTGTGACACAGCCTGGATTTGAACTGAGGCTTGTCTGACTTCAAAGACTGGCCTTTCCTCCCTATTCTGACCATTTCTTAGTCTAAAGGATTGCATGTTTAACTGATAAGTATAGATAAGAGTTGAAGCGCTAATAATTCTGCTTTTATTGAAGATTGACAAGCCTCAATGTCTAGAGAATGTCAGAACATAGGAAGTGTGGTGCTGAGAGAATGTGTTGAGTTTTTAAGTGTCTCAAGCATGTTTGGGGTCATCTTTGAGAAAAGATTTAGGGACCGTCTTTCCTCACAAGTAGGGAAAGAGGAGTTTTTCTTAGCTATTTTGCCAAAGACAGAATCTTTGCCTGTGGAGATAAGGATTTTTTTTTTTTTTTTGTGGACTGCATATTCTTTATGATAAGCAAGATTTACATGCTGGAGCAATTTCTAATATCTGAGAAAGAACTGTTTACTCTAAACTGGCTGGATTCTACTACCTGTGGGGTTTTTCCCATTAAAAGTTATTTTATGTGTAGCCCAACTGCTCTGTTCCCAAAATTGTCCACAAACTAAGAGTACATTTCATATTAAACACCAAAATGATGACAACATGGTAACCTCTGACCTAATTCTTCTTCTTTGTACTGTCCTTCTTAATCTTTCCAAGGGTTCCCAAGAATTCTAACTCAAGTGTGTTCAGAAAGAGATCCAACATGTGTTTCTGCTCAGGACTTATTTTCATGTCGCCGCTGTCAAATCAAAAATGAATCCAGGCTTAGTAAAGAGAGACTTTATTTGAAAGGATTATTTTAAGGATTATTCAAGGATTATTTCTCTGATTATGTGGTCAGAATTATACTATTACAGTAAGTAGAACTCTCTGACCAAATGATCAGCAAGGTTTATGATCAAGGTTAGCCAAAAAGAGTTTTTCTTTCATGGGAAATAAACAAGGCTAGAAATAACCAGGTGGCATGAAAGGATGGCTCAATCAGATAGCAGATCATAGAATGTTGACACCAGCCTATTCTTGAGGGAGTGAGTATTAAGGAGAGGCTGGATGCCGGCTCAGCTGAGGTCAGCATTCAGGGTCTTATGGGGAGGAAATAAACTTAATCAAAATTGGGTTAATATGCATTTTGTTCTGATTGATGGCAGAGGAAAGCATCATCACCAATCATGAGTCAAAGAATGAGAACTGAGATGTTTGTGTCTGGTCTCATCATATGGATACAAGGGTCTTATATCTGTGAATCTTACTTACATCATTTGGGGAAGGATGTTTCTTTGCAGTAATCCATTTCCCAGAACACAAAAGAATGGGTGGGAGGTCTCTTAGCCACCGCTGTTTTTACAGGATCACAAAGCCGGGGTAAAATTCAACATTTTCACTGTATTTCTGACTGCTGTGTGGCCACTATGTTGCTGGACACAAGTGTCCTCTATGCACGATGCTGCTGGTACCACCGTTCTCACTCCAGAAGGGCACTCCCCTCTTGGCCACACCTTCCCAAGTATGGAGGAGAAAGTTCCGCTGAGTCAGCAGAGCACAGCTGAGCTCAGGCTTTGGCTTCCAGTGGGAAGTGATTAAAAGATGGGGCACAAATGGCATTATTTCATTATTTTTTATGGCTGAGTAGTATCCATTGTTTGTATGTGTGTGTGTGTGTGTGTGTGTGTGTGTGTGTGTGTATCACATCTTCTTTATCCAACCATCTGCCAATGGACATTTAGGTTACTTCCATGGATGGACCTAGAGATAATCTTTTAAATGAAGTCAGACAGAAAAAGATAAATATCACATATCACTTATATGTGGAATCTAACACAATGAGAAAAATGAACTTATTTACAAAACAGAAATAGACTCACAGACATAGAAAACAAACTGTGTTTACCAAAGGGGAAATGGTAGGGAGGGATAAATTGGGAGTTTGGGGTTAGCAGATACAAACTATTATATATAAAACAGATAAACAGCAAGGTCCTACTGTATAGCACAGGGACCTCCAAACTCAGTATTTTATAATAACCTATAACAAAAAAGAATATGAAAAAGAATGCATACGTAAATATGTATGACTGAATCACTATGCTGTACACCAGAAACCAACACAACATTGTAAATAAACTGTATTTCAATTTAAAAAATGTAAAAAGAGATGGAGGTAGAAAGAAGGAAAGCACATCACAGAACACCTCATAACAACCGTGTCTGGTCATGGTTATTTTTAGGTTTGGGTTCAAGAGTACCCTTCAGTTATAGGTACAGAAAGTCAGTCTTCATTTCCTGTCCCAGGAGTAAGCTTTGCACGGGATGATACAGTGGGATTATTCACTTAAATAAGGTGCAAATCCAGTCTCACTCAGACAGTGACCTTGCCTTTGGGCGCCAGCGAAGCTAGTAAGATAATCAGACCAACAAGACTGCAGTCCATGATGTCCAGTTTCAACCACTCAGTACTGAGCCCAGTCTTGTTCCCTGCACGTCACCTCCTCCAGGATAAGACATAAAATATGCTGCATCTCCTTGCTGGTACAGAGTCCTTTTCATCTCAGCTTGCTTCTCTTGATAACATTTATCCAGAGAAGAACACACAGAAGTTGCTAAGAATAAGCAATTATTTATACACACTGTAATCTAGATTCACCCAGAAAGGGGAACAAAAAAAACCCCACTTATCTTCAAGGAAACAACAAAGAAACATTTCCTGAGCTTTCTGCCCTCACCTGGCCTCTCTCACTTGGGTAGCTCCTCTTCCTCTTTGAAGGTTCAGCTTAAACATTCCTTTCCTAGGAAAAACTTGCCAACTCCACATTTAATGGTCCTCTGCTTATAGACTCCCAGAGTACTTTTTAATTCCTCATTGCCTTTGGGACATTTATCTTTATAAATTATTTGTGTAATTTGTGCTTATTTTTTTTCTGTTTCCTATTATATAGCCCATGAACCCTGTTAGGAATATATATGACTTGTCAACACTAACTCACCTGGCAAAGAGTTACTGTCAATAAATATTTGAGTGAAAATTTGTAGACAAAAGCTCTGATAGAAGATGCATCTGGCTCATTTAGGGGAAAAAAAGCAGTAAAGTATTGAGTCTAAGATAATCAGCATTCAAGTTGAGGTTGACCTCACTGTTCCTAAAAATCATAAGTGAGACCTGATTTATATTTGCATAAACAAATATGACCCAGTGCTATGTTTTTTCGTTTGCTTTTTTTTTTCTTTTTTTCAGAACAAAGCCACTGCCTGCCTCAAAGGCAAATTGGAGTCTCCACTCTTGAGTGGTAGAAAAATATTCAAAAACTTTTGAAATGGCAGTTTTTCCAGCTTCTACGCCCATCATGATGTTTAAAATAATGGCTTAATCTCAGCCAGTGTCTGAGGTTACATATGTTATTTTCAGAACTAATGACGTAGAGTGTAATTTGAGCTCTGGAAATGATAACACCTCTGTTCATTCTATGATTTACCATTTTCAAAGCAGTTTCAGGTTGGCTCATTTAATCTTCATGAGTACCTTTTGAGGAAAAAAAAAAATTACACCCATTTTGCCAGTGAAGAAACTGCAAACCGTATCCAGCACTTGAGGGGCCCAAGACCGCACAGCTGAGAGCAGGGCTGGGACTCCAGCCCAGGTCTCCTGACTTGACATCCAGGGCACTGGCCACGACTCTCCAGCTGCTGAGTCAACAACAAGGGTGGTGTGGCCTATTTCATCTTAGTTTTAAATAGATTGTATGCATTTGGCCTCCTTTTCCAAAGGAGAGCCAATTGGGTTTATCTCAAAGTGGATTCTTTTTCTTTGGCTATGAGCCTTCTTTTTCAAAGGATAATCAGAGTTGGAAAGGATCTCAGCAGTTATTCAGTCCAATGCAACATCCCCACCATGTGGCTGTCCAGCCTGAACTTGAATGTCTGCACTGACGGAGAACTCACCCCTGTACCCATTCTCCTGTCTGTAGATATGGTGGCTTAAGATTTATGACAACTATGATAAAACTACTATAATCATCCTTACTTTATAAGAGAAGAAACTGAGGCATGCAAACTTTAAGCAATTTGCCCAAGGTTACATGTTTTGTAAATTATAGACTCCAGATTTGACCCCAAGTGGGCTGACTTGAGAGCCTTCTTGCTAAATGACATATTATGCTGCCTCCAGACCTAAATGGTATATCTCCATTGCCACAAATGACGGTTATAAACCTTCCAAGTATTCTGAGGCCAATTTTAATGCACATGGACATGCGTCCAAATAGATGGAGATTAAAGAAAGGAACACATTATTTAGAGATTTAGGTTTTGGCTTTGTTTGCTGGGCTTGGCGGTGACAGGGCAGGATTCATCACATCCAAAAGAAATGTGTTGGCAAAATGCTTCCTTCTTTAAATGCTCCCCATCAACCCTTGGTGGTTCTGGAAACTATCCGTTTTGGTGCAAGGCAATGATTAGAATCAGGACAGGGATCTGGCTTCAGCACAAACTGTTTGGATTCTAAGGCAGTCCCCCTCTCCTGCCTCCCCTGCCCCAGTTTTCAGTGGACCTAACTTTAACACCAAGCACGACTTCATGTTTCTTAGTATCTAAATTCAACTAAGCTCATGAGCCACCTACATTTTTCTGATGCAAAAATCTAAATCTTGCAAATTAAGATAAGTCAGTCATTTTTACTTAAAATCCAAGCTCATTTAGGTAAGTACTCTATCAATTCCATTTCTCCTAGTCGCTCTCCTTTCCTTCTCTGACCCTGGGGCAGCATCAGGGTGCAGATGTCTACGTGAGCCCCCTGCCCAGGTGGGGGTGGGGGATGGGGGGAGTGGGTGTTGTGTCCCAGCCCATTATGTGTTCTAACGGGCCACCACTGAGGTGTATTCCGTCCTTCCAGGTCTTGGTCACAACCCTGTCCCTACTGGGTCTGTATCATCTGCTTGCTGACTCAGCATGGTCTCCAATTATACACATTCTGTCTCCTTCTTGGAGGGTTCTTTCTATCTTCCAGCACTTCAGACACCTTTGAATGCTCTCCTGTGACAGTCAGGGCTGCAGGAGACTCCAAGGAACTTTCTCTGGGTCTTCTTGGAGCTGTTGCTGCACCATCCTCTGGGTCTTTGCAAAGCACAGGGATCCCCTCAGCGGTTTGTGCTAGCCTGAGATAGACCTTCTCAGCTTTCTGATCCTTCATAGTTATGTGAGATTTTTTACCATCCTTAACTCCCAAGGTTTTAACCCCAGAAACAGAGAATGAACTAGTCCCCTAGACCAACCCGCACACAGACACACATCTCATCCCTAAGCTTTCCCCATCACCCATGTCCAATACGGAACTTTGCCTTCCCATGTCCATGCAGAGTTCCTACACAGCACTTGGGTCAGCATTCCCTGTTCCCTACTCCATGACTGATAGCTAAACTCTATATTCTGAGAGCTTATATTCTTGAAGAGCTCAACAACAGTGACAATGACAAAAGTTCTTTTCAATTTTCAAAGTTGTTAAGATATTGAATGAGGCTTTTCCTATTGTCTTGGAATTTGGGCTAAGGCCCCAAACTTGGAACAGTAAGTACTGTGACATTCTAACTACAGCACCGAGTCATTGCCAGTTAGCCCTTCCAGTGCTCGGGGAGAGGTTGCCAGACCAGTCTTGTTATCCCCCATCCTCCCCTCCCCAAACAACCTATGCAAACAGGAGACTAGAAATTCCAAGGGAATTGGTTAGAGGACAAGAAAACTTTTCAGTAGTAGTCATATCTGAGACTTTTTATTTTCCTTGCCCAAGGTAGAGTTCTCCAAGAGAATCACCCAGAGAGCCCTAGGGGGTCAGCAAGAAAGGGACTGGGACCACCTCCCCAGGTGGATATTACTGAGCTACAGAATTCACCAGTCTCTCAGGGCAACCCATCAGCTCATAGTGCTCTGAAGTGGAGCTTAATACAGGTGGACTGGTGCCCATAGAAACGGGTGCTTGCTCAGAAGCAGGAAGTGGTTGGAGCCATCTGAAATCAGAGCAAGAGAACAGGGAAGCTAAGGGCAGCCACCCTCCCGCTGCTTGGTGCAGCAGGATATTTGAGAATGGCTCCCAGGGGATACTGTGAAAGGCAGCTAGACTTGAGCCAGCTTTGAGATATCCAATAGGGTGTTCTTCAAGGACAAGGGGAAGCCAGCAGAGTCTGTGAGATGCACTCCCAGAGGCAGAAATTGAGGAGGGAATGACTGACTAATGGTCCAGTTGTCAATGGTAGGACTTTGTGCAGTGGTGAGGTTCTCATGAGGAATTCTGGAAAACCCATAAATGGGCCCCTTGGAAGAACACGCATGTGACATCTACCATGTGGCGGACATCACTGGCTAGTCAGTACTAGCCAAAGAGGACCATGAGAGCAGGACCCAAGAAATGACAAAGAAAAAATTCGGTCCCTTTCCTGTATCCCTACCCTCCTTTCATAAGAACCTTGAGGAGGGGAGGAAGGAGTTCCTTCCTTGCCCCACTTTAGGTCCTGAGCTGGGTTAGGGATGGGCAGAAAACACAGCTTTCATTTGGATGAAAGAAAGAACCTTTTGATTTATTCTCAGATGGACATTTGTAGTCCTGAAACAGGAGTCTGGGTTACTTATACAGCACTTGCTCTTAAAACCAAGATCAGCCATAAAGTCATCGATCTGCTTGAATTGTCATTAGAGAGCTGGAAATTTATCTGGAAAAGAATAGAACTTTTTACTAGAGACAGGGCAACAATGAGTTAATTACTGCCTCTGTGACACAGGCTTTCAAGACCTGTTTAGGAAGAAAAGTCAAGGATTTAACTAGAAGTCCTCACAGGAATCTTTTGTGACCTCCCTGTTTTATAGCCGCTGAAGTCTCAGCTTCACAAAGAATTTAATGGTGGAATGGTGGCAAGTAAGAGAAAATTACAAAGCAGGAAAAAATATCAGTTCAAATTTAGCACTATTTTCCCTCTAAATGGGAAAACTGGTCTAGATGCTAGCTAAGATTTTTTTCCTTTAATTCTAGAATTCTATTCTTTGTTGCCACTTGCTTAGATAGGGTTGAGAGAAGCATTTATTTTTCTTGAGACATCTTTGTCTTTGGTTATTCTTTTTTATTTTATTTTTTATCCAACTAGCAAATGGATTCCAGATTAATTCACCGTGTACAGAGTTATAGCCAAGAGCCTGGTTGAATGTCCCTGCCTCTTCAGACACGACCCTAGTCCCAGACAGTTATCCTCTGCCTCCTCTATAACTGCAGGTAATTTAACAAGCTCCCCCACCCCACTGCTGCCTCCGGTCCCTCTAAGACATTCCCCTCATGGCTGCCAAAGAAATTTTCAGAAATTGTCTGATCCTTTATTCTCATGTGTAAAGCCCGTCAGCAGCTTTCCATCGCAAGGTGAAATGCAAACTTCCTAATTTAAAATCATCTTCATATCCAAGCACTTGTCTAACCTCTTTATTCTCGTTTTTATCTTTCTTCATCCGCATTGAACTTTTTTTTTTTTAAAGTTATAGTCAGTTTACAATGTTGTGTCAATTTCTGGTGAACTTCTTATTCTTTTCTGAAACTGTCATAGATTTTGCTCCCTCTCTTAACCGAGACCCTAACCTCTCCCCCTAGCCATTCCTGGTCTCCACCCTCACCCCCAAAATACACACATGCCCCTCCACTTTCCCCCTCCTGTGTGTCGATGCCTGGAAGACTTTCAGTCCTTCAAGACCACACTTTACAAATCTTTAAGCAGAGTTTTCTAAGCTCCTGCCCCTGGGTTCTCTCTTCCCTTCCACCACGATGCTCTGGGCAATAGTCTTACCTCTTTGTGGATTTCTGTTCCCCTAAGATTTGCACATTAAGGGCAAATGCAGGGTCTTCCTCATGACTTTAGTCTCACAATTGGGCACAGTGCCAGGAAGACAGTGGAGGGTACAGCTGACTGGAAAATCACAGAAGGAAAGTACCTTTAGTCCTTTGACCATTCTTATCTTGTTCCAGATCTATTCAGCAAAGCAGGATCTGGCCTACCGTAATTACTCGAAAGAATGAGGATGTGATACCTCCTTCCACAATGCAGGCACTTCAGTTTGGAAGTTCTTAAACATTTTGAGCCACTGCAGTTTGCTTAGTGAGTTCTGTAAGAGTTTTAAAGGGAATGAAAACACCAGATGAAATAAGGCCAGATCCAAGGAAATCTGAAGACTAGAAAGAATTTAAATAAAGTGGTTTTAAAAATACAAGTCAGTTCTCCTGTCTACGGGCTATTTCTGGTCTGTCGATCGTTACTGGCGTTGCTCTGGCAGGGCTGGGAGAAGTGTTGAGAGAGGAAGACAACAGAGCCGACCTCTTGCCATGACTTTCTTTTGTCCCATCTTGGGCAACAGACAAGGACAAGTATGCACAGCTGCGTCTCTTCCTCCAAAGCCTGTTTTAAATCCACCCTCATGCCGAAGAAGATTCAGGAGGAGAAGTTACAGCCTCCATCTTCCAGGGGCTCCATCGGAAAGTCACCTCTGCATCCAAGGACCCAGACGCTAGTCAAGACGTGATGGGCAGCGGCTTCCGAGCCCTGGAGTGAGGTGCTGACTGCCCCAAGGGGTGGGCCAGAAGGCTTGCTGCAGGAAGGACTGTGGCCAAGAGAAAAAGGAAGGTCATTGGAGGGGGAAGTGGAAGTAGACTGTGACCGAGGGAAACCCCTTTAGGGCTATGTTTCGATGCTGATCTTACAGTTGGAAGTGGCTCACAGAACTTTGCAAAGTGAGTGAAGCCTCTTCACGTCCGCCCGGAAGAGCCCAGCGTGGCTCTCTGTCCTCTGCGCCTTGCTGTGCGACGTCTCTGGCGGGTCTGCGTGTGGCTTCACGTGTCCTTCGCTTCCTTTCCCAGGGCACAGCCTTGCCCAGATTGAGTTTTGCTGACGAACGATTCTCTAAGGCCTGATTTCCCTATTATCTAAATAAGAACACTCGGTCTGATTCATCCCGGGATCCAGGCTCTAAATATGCCTTTAGAAGAGCTGACAGTTATTCTGAGCTGACGGAAGTGGGGACTGGGCCCTGCCTTTCCTCCAGCGATCAGTATTAGCGTCAGTCCCTGATGTACTAATGTTTGGGTCCTGTCAGGCAACACCAGCGTTTCAGCATCAGAAGACTTCAGGGTATTTGGTCCTTCCAAATGGTGGCAACTACTCAGAAGCAGTGTTTTTAAAATGCCATTTCTATATTCATATAGAGACACAGATATATTCCCTGCCACCCCACCCCCAGAAGACTGATAACCTTTCCTGTACCAGAACTTGCTGGGTTTGGGAGCCATTTGGTACGTAGGCTGCAGCACCCTTGGAGGGGGACTGCAGCGGCGGGGAGCGTGCCTTGGAAGTTCTCTTCACAGGAAAAGTAGCAGGAGAGGGACAGATAATCCCCAGAAGAGGGCCACAGGGTGACACTGGAGGAGGGGAAGATGGAGGATTCAGAGAGCTTCCATCAACATTCTGTGAAGACAGACGCTGTTTTGACTTGATAGCATGTGTTCAGTCCTAGGAACTTCAAACCCTGGCTCTCTTTACGAAGAAACGAGAACAGCTTAAGCTCCAGAGGAGGAGGAGAGGAAGCACTAAATTCCTCCATCATTAGCTGTTGTATTCATTTCCTAGGGTTCTTCTAAGAAATTACCATAAACTGGCTGGCCCTCGGGGACTCTGGCTAGAACCGTTCCTGGCTTCTTCCCAGCTGCTGAGGGTGGCCAGCCATCCACGCGGTCCTGGCCTTGCAGCTGCATCACTGCGAGCTCTGTTTCTGTCCTCATATGATGCTGTCCCTGCGTGCCTGTCTTCTATCATCCTTATTTCCAAATAAGGTTACTTACTATCTGAGGTTCTGGTGGTTAGAATCCAACATACCATTTTGGGACACCCCCACCCCAACCCCAGTTCAACCCATATTAGCTACCCAGTACGTTTGAGAGATTTGGCTCATAAAATCCAAGAAATATGTGGCTTGGGCCTTACGAAGTCATCAAATCAAGCACCTCCTTCTCCCCACCTCTCCTGACATCCGAGGAGCGTGGGCATGCATCTTCCCAAAGGTGCACATGCTTCTGCAGGCTCCCAGTTTTGTCGTCTGAGTTAGGGCAGCAGCATGGAGTAGATGAGTGATCCTCAGAAGTTCACTGCACGGGATGCAGAGCTGCTCAGAGGGCGAGCTGCAAATTCCCATCTTCGGGACCTCAAGCCCTAGAGATGCTGTAGGTTATTCGGTTGCAGGTGTTCAAGTGGCTACATTTTGGGAAACACCTGCACGGAGACTCTGAGTAAACTGAACTTGAATTTAGGGTGAAGCGCTGATTAGCTGTGTGCCTGGCTAGTGAGAAGGCTGTCTAAGCTTTGGCTGCTTTTCTTTCCTAATCCGGAAAAGCGGTTAACCACACATAATATATGGAAGCATTTTAAGAATTAGAGAGATGTCAGCAGAGCCCAGATAATCCTCCAGCCTCTTCATGTTGTAGGGGAAAATATCTTGCCCTTCCTCCTTCAGAGGTGCCCTCCTTCCTCCTCAAGTCTCTCTGGGAACCCCTGGGGCTATTTTCCATGTAACCAAGGCTACCGTGGGGACCTCTGCAATACTGCTTCTGCTCTGGAACAACGTCAGCAGCCGCATCACTGTTTGCTGTCACTTGGCTTGGGCGGAAACCCCTGCTGATGCCATCAGGCTGGCTACAGGGATCAGCCTTCGGCCCACCCGGTGGTCCTTTTCTAACGTGAACCCCCGATGTCACTTGGGCAGTGTTCTCACCACTGACTCTGCCATGAAGATGCTCCTGGACTACGGATACTTACCCCCCAGGGGCTGCCCTCTCCTGGCCACGGCTCCCAGCCCCGGGCTCTCCTGGCCCAATTTTAGTTCTGGACTTTGCCCCCAAGCGGCTGTCCATCACTGCCACTTGTTGGAATCCAAGTCTTCCCTCCCTGGATGTTTCCAGGCTGCTCCTCTAGGTAGAACATCCCTTTTTCATTTCCATTGTTATGTCTTTTGGGGAGTCCTATGCCGAATTTTGCTTTGGCTCCAAGAATTGTAGTTCTCCTTAGTCTCAGAGTGACCATGCTCTCCTCTTCTGCTAAGGAGCAGGATGATGATACGTTCTAGAGCTGAAAGCATTACTTCCCCTCAGCACTCGGTTCTGGGTACTGAGCTTTGCTAAAGGGGCCAGGTTACTTCTCCTCCACAGTTCATTTCTCCTCAGAGGTGGTGCACATCAGCCCCACGGTTCAGCATCATAGGACCTTCTTCTGAGACTGAAGACATGCACATAAATTTCTCCCCTCTAAACATGATACAGTGCATATTCTTTGCAAATTTCTCTGCTCATACAAATCCAGTGGGGTTTTTTTTTAATTTGATACTAGAATCTGAAACCTACCTAAAAATAGGCAAATTCACGATTTTCTCTGATCCACCGAGGCCCTGATTTCGATGCATCATCTGAGTTGTGTTTGGCACATAGTACGTGATCAGTAAATGATAGCTTCAGTGATTTTGTTACATAGTCACCTCAATTTTTAAAGTCTTTCTTACAGAAAGTCTACGTTTTCTCCCCTAGCCTTCATTCTGTTTCCTAGGCTGTACAGAATAAATTCATTTCTCTCCTACCAATAACGTTTAGGTTCTTAAATCTGGCTGAATTCTATAACAACAGTTGTTATGGAGGAAATCCAGAAACTCACAAACGTTGAATATACTTCATGTTACAGTGGCATTTCCTTTCCTCTACTTCCCTTTCCTGCGGTGTCAGGCCACGGGCTCAGCTCTTCTTTAAGGAGCTACAGGCGTAGGAAATTGTCTGATTGCCGGCGGAAGGGGATCTGCGAGAATCTAGTTCCAGATCCTTGTAGTTCAGTGCTTTTCCAGTCCTTACAGTCGCCCACATGACCTCGAGGGCATGACCAGAGAGGTGAGTGGGCCTGCTCGCCGAGTACCAGACTCAGCATATCCTTGGGGCCTGAGAATACGCAGTTCTAAGATGCTCCCTGTGCGATGCACCTTGCAAACCACGCGATCGCAGAAGCTTTCGGTTTGCGTCAGCGCCTTCACCGGAGGCTCCGCCCATCTCCCCGCAGGCTCCGCCCAGCTCCTGCTGATTGCAGCTCGGCGCGGACCCCGCCTGGGGTCTTCTCGGATAGGAGCTCGGCGTCCTCCTGCTGCAGGACTTGGAGGAAAAACAGAAGGACGCTCGTGTTCAAACCTGGCTCTACCTCCACCTGGTAAGTTACTTTCTGGCTTCAATATACTTATAAAATGGAGGCGGGAGCAGGGAGCATCTCTCAGAATGGTTTGGAGGACCAAAATTAAAGAAGCGCGCGTGAAAAAGCCGCGCACGGAGCAGGCTCTCCGTTGTGGGTGTTGCGTGAGTTAACCAGTGACAAATGCGGTCGCCCCTGCAAAAGGCTGGCCCTGGACTAGGTCCGTAGCCCCGGAGATAGAAAGGGGAAGATGGATTTCCCTGACGCTGTCAATGAAAATATGCTCGTATCGCTCAAAATACATGCTAAGTGAATAAAATACATTCAGACCTGAAAAGTACTTAGAAATGTGCCTAAGCCCAAATTTCACCATCTTTTTAGTGGCGTCGACAAAGGGATAAATGGCTCAAAACCTCTGTACTATTTGCTTGGTCTGGTCGTCCACATAGCAAACTCCTGCTAAGCAGAGCTGAGTAGATGTGCAGGTGCTTTTAATCAAAGCTTATAATCAATTTGCCTAAGAAGAAAAATGTGCTTTGGTCTTGAAAGCTGGATTATAAATCCTGGAGTGGGCGGGAGAGAAGTTTTTCCATGGAAACTGCATTTTTTAAGAACAATGAAGTTGAAGTGAGTCATGATAGTGATTGTGATTTTGTAAGAGTGAGGACAGAAAGGCTGGCGTTGACATTGGTTATAGGAAGATGGCAGAAGGCGAGGGGAAAAACACATGGTTTGGGCTGGGAACAATCTGAGTTTGATTTTTGTTTTTGCTACTGGCTGGTTGTGTGAAACTGAGTAAGTGATTTCATCGTCCTTCACTTTGGTTTTCTTATGGAACAGCTGATACTGTCACCATTTAAAAGTCTTGTGTTAAATATCTCATATAAACTGCCATAATACCTTCAACATGTTGCAGATACAATAAATCATGGAGTTAAGCTCAAAAAAATCTGATTGGGTGGCAAAACCAACTAAAGCTATCCAGCTTAAATATTGGCTGTGGGAAATTTTAATTTCCCCGATCTCTCAAATTCTGGCAAATTATAAAGTACTCTATTGCGGTGAATTCATTAAATGGGGGTAAAGGGAAGGCTAATTCTAGATTGAATATTGGCTGCAGGCAGTGTTAGTCTTTAAACGAGGGGCCATGATGTTGGTGTGGCTCTCATGCCTTGGTCGCTTATATAAATGAGCCAAAACCTAAGACAGAGTCCACTCACTTGAATCTGATAAAGAAACTTAAGAACAAGAAATCACAAATAGCCAACTAGGCGTCCCCAGTTAAGACAGCTGCTTAAGCTATAACTAAGCCAATAAACCTGGCCCCCAGCCCCTGATGATGAAGCATTCCTAACCACTTTTGGTTTGACATTGCCTGATTTGAATCAATGGATGCTCAAATAAAGTCTTTTGGTGAGGGACAATGAAAGGCACCGGGAGGGCATGAGGACTTTGGTGTATTGATTTGGCATATTGACTATATTAGGCTTATCTTCCCCAAACAACATCAATATTGTCAGGGAGAAAGAAATTTTCCTCTGTCCCTCTAGGTTCTTCTGGCTGGTCTGAGTTAAAATGACATGAGACAGATTCACAGGAGAAAATCAAACAAAAGTTTAATAACATATATACATGGGAGGGACCCAGGAAAACTGAGTAACTTTCCCAAATGTCTGAAACCCTCACGTTAAATACCATCTTCAGCTAAAGACAAAAGAGGATGTTGAGGGGAGTGGGTTGAAACTTGAAAGGGGCGGAAGGCAGTTGACATGGAGATAGAAAAGCAAATGTTTGGTAAATAAATGTTTACTGGGCCAGGCAGAAACAATGGGACACAGAGAGGAATTTTAACCAACAGGCTTTGCTAGGTTTTTCCCTGTCTACACACCTAATTAATACGCTATAGTTATCTATGGTGATGGCTCCCCTCCGGGAACTGATCCCCCACCTGCAGTTAGGGGGAAGGCCAGAGTTTCTTCCTGAGTCTTTTGGACCTTGACTGTTTTCAGCTCAAAGTAATCTGCATGCCAAAGAAACATTTGGGGGTGGCAAATGTGTCCCTCCCCTCCAGCAGAACGTGTCCCTCTTCTCAGTGTGCAGCATAAGCTCACAGCATGGAATGATGGGGAAAATTATTCTTAGTTCTTAAAAGTGTTCATGTGTGCTTTCTCTCTCTTTCTCACTTGCCTCCACTTCTTAATCCTTCATCGCATGCAGTTTAATCTGCTTTAAAAGTATGTCTTACGCAGCTGTATTCCATCCATGGTGCTGAATGCTAGGAGTAAAATGATTAATAAACCTAGGATTTTCCTGGAGGAAAAAAGACTCAGTCTAGTGGAGGAAACAAACACATAAAGAAATGATTAAAATATAGTCACGTACAGAAGCATTTAGATGAAAAAGCACAAGATGTATAGTGGCAGGTGCTTATGGATTAAAAAAAAAAGAGACTTCAAAAGAGGAAGCTGTCTTTTAATCACATGGTAAAGACCAAGTAGAATTTGCCAGTTGGATGAGAGAACAAGTATTCCTGGGAATGATTATGATGTGGGCAAAAAAGGCTTGAAGATGGTAAGCTTTGAATTTTTAGGGCACTGGGTGACTGGTTGAAATAAAGGGTGAGGCTGAAAATGTATTTTGCATTAGCTCTTGTGTGTTCCTGTTGTCTTTTTTTAAATTGAAGTATAGTCAGTTACAATGTGTCAATTTCTGGTGTGCAGCATAATACATACATATACATACATACATATATTTGTTTTTATATTCTTTTTCATTACATGTTACTACAAAATATTGAATATAGTTCCCTGTGCTATACAGAAGAAATTTGTTTTTTTAATCTATTTTACATATGGTAGTTAGTATTTGCAAATCTTGAACTTCCAGTTTATCCCTTCCCATCCCCTTCCCTCACCTCGTAACCATAAGTTTGTTTACTATGTCTGTGAATCTGTTTCTGTTTTGTAGGTAAATTGTTTAGTGTCTTCCTTTTTTTTTTTTAGATTCTGCATATGAGTGATATCATATGGTATTTTTCTTTCTCTTTCTGGCTTACTTCACTTAGAATGACAATGTCCAGATCCATCCAAGTTGCTGCAAATGGCATTATTTTATTCTTTTTTATGGCTGAGTATGAGACACACCTGGGGGCTAGGGAAACCCTTTAGGCAGGTGTCCGGTTAGTGATTAACACTTAACATCTTTCTCAGCCTGAGGCAAGAGGCCTGTGCCAGCAGGAAGCTCTCTGGCTTTGCCCTCCTCTTCATAACTATTCCTAACTTGCAAGCAGACCTCCCTACTGCTCTGTTGGAACCTCACCGTTTAGAATTTCTCTGGCTCCGGAAATGCGCGAGGGACGGATCAGAGGGACGCGCTGAAAGAAACCCCACGACACAGAAGTTTTCTGAAGAGCTGTAGGAAACAGGTTGCTGAGGTTCTAATGAAGGCAGCAGCATTAGGCAACAGATGAAGGGGGTGAATTGGTGAACATTCAGGAGACACAACCGATATAAAGTGGTAACTGGATGTGGGTTGCAAGGAAAATGGAAATACATGACTTGTACGCTTGGGTGAAAATGATGAGACTAAGACAGGGAATGACTATACCTGATGTATTTGTCTTAATTGTTATTTATTTTTCAGCCTTCTCAAGAGAATTGTCCTCATCTGTTTTCCCTTAAGTCCTTGAACCCAGTGAATGGGGAAAAAAAATTACAGCCGCTTTCCGATCGATCTGGTTAGATACAGGGCAGAACTTCTAAGTGTGCACACATCCCTCTAACGAAACTGCCTTTCACTTGGAGACCTCAGGCCGGTGAGGGGAGGGTGCCTGGTAACATGGGAGGCAGCCGTCTGATTTTACCTCCCGGTTTAGTCCGGCAATAACTCACCAGCTATGGCCAGTGGTGTGTCACAGCCGCTGTTGTCTTTATAATTACGTTTACTCAAGTGGTCAAGTGGGTGTGACTGCCAAGTGCTCCCTGCCTCTGGCGTCTTTACCTGTGAGGTGGATGGAGCGGTTCTCAGGTGCCCTTACAAACCTGTTATAAATTACTTTCACTGAGCTAAGGTCAAAGGCAGGGGAAGAACAGAAAGTGACAACACTGAGGATTTATAGGACCCCTGTCCTCCAAGGAGACCAAGTACTTCAAATATATGATCTAATCTGCCCTCCTCTGATGCCCGGGATGTGGAGGGCTTGTGGGGAGGCAGCAACGAGAGGCAGGTCTGAAGCCTTTGGTTAGCAACCTTGAATTATCTATAAGGCCAAATGCTTTCCTTCTCTCTCGTTTTCTTTAGGTTTTTCTGTTTTTGTTTGGGACACTGAAGCTGACTGGCTTTTTGTTTCCCTCCTTCAGTTTGAAGGGGCTGAGCAGGATGGTGAGAATGATTCCATATTTAATGAGGTGCCTTTGATTCAGTCCCTTGAGGAAGCAACATGCTGATATGATACCAAAATGTACATTAATTATCAGGCTAAATAAACAAGCAAACTGTGAGGTAGAGAAGTCTATGATGAAGTTATTTCTGAAAAGGAAATTAAATATTGAAGATAAATGATTACGGCTGGAATACATCCCCAAGATTGGTTTTTATGCATTTGTGTTCTCCCAGGGTTACGTGAAACTAGTGAGTGGGAGTTCTATCTCATGCTGCTCCAAAGACAAGGAGAGGTTTTAAAGGAAACCGTGGCTGATGGTACCCATCGAGTTGTCCAAGGTCACGCAGGAAGCTGATGGGAGCCGGGACCTTATCCCAGGCTTCCTCACTTTCCTTCTGGGTTTCTTTCTGTGCACTTTTGTGTGCGGCCCCTTCTGCTCTGCCTGAATGTGGCTTCTGTTGCCATTTGTTGCTAATGGTAGAAAGAAATACCACGACGGCAAAGGAGAGCAATAACAGGATTAGAGGAATGACACAGGAGAAGAGATTACAGGAATTTAATCTGTTACATGCTGCTCTGGGCAAAGGAGATAAAAGGGAGGACTATTTACAAATTGTGCAGGGTTGCAAGGGGAGGGAGGATCTGGGGAGCCCAGACCTGGCAGTGGGGAAATGAGCCTTGTCAGGACTGGGGCTTTCAGAAAAATCCCCCGGGGTGGCAGGAGCGGGCTGAAGACAAGGCAAGCGTCTTTCAGCAGCGGAATGAACTGCCCCTGGGGAAGACTAAATTACCAACGGGGCACCGTTTTCCTTTTAGCTTTTAGCATCCAGCTGATGGAGGTCAGACCCGGAGTGAAGATACTGGCAGCCAGTACCTTTCCCCTTCTCGGGGCTGCGTTAATTGAGCTCCCTGGTCTCCCTGCATTAGATGGAAATTCTGGAAGCTCCATCCTGCATGTGGGTAGGGAGTGTGCCATCAAACAATTGCGTGGAGCCCTAGTATTTTCAGAGACAGGCTTCACATAACAGGCTGATGTATTTTATTTAATAAACCTCCTAATCTATTCTAAATTTCCATCATGTTCCTAACTCACAGCTTCAGAATGCAAAACGTGGCATACTGTTTATGCCTAGCGATGAAAATGCATGTGACCAAGGTATTTTCACCCTGGGACAGCTAAATCTCCTGAAATGGACTTAAATTTTATTTTAAAGATAAAAAGTGTAGAATGGCATTAATTGCATAAAATGCTACACGCATCAGAAATCTGGGGCGTCGCCTGGAGCCAACCCATCATGACGCAGAGTGGCTCAGAGAGCTCTGCCCTTCACACAAGGCTGCACAAGAGTGATGGAGCTGAGGAGGGAGGAGCTGCTCACCAGATCATCGCGCCTTTCTCTGCCTCACTTGCTCTGGCATGCCCGGGGGGGGGGGGGAGTAATAACTAAAAAGATGCTATTTTAGTTAAAACACCATAGTTTCATATTTTGGAACGATCGTTCTCTTAGTCTTTATTAGTTCTTAGTGAAAATTGTAATGTTCAGTTTGAAATGGAAACTACCCAATTATATCTATAGCACTGTTGATGTAATTGTTCAGCAGTAGTGTGATTAGTGTAGAAATATGGAGCTTTACTTAGTCACGAGAAGCCAGGGATAAAGCCTGAATACAGAGCTTTCCCTGGAGTGGGGTGCATTGATTTGAGAGCTCTGTTGAATGGTATTTCTTTTAGAAATAGCAATGAGGATCAAACTGAACTGGGTACAGAAAGTAAATGCAACCCTACCTAGATTTTTGCAATTACACAAAACCTTGATTTTTAAGAAACGTGCTGATGATTTAAAAATATTTCTAAAGCATACCTCCAGCGAAGCAGTTTAAACCAGTAGTAACCTTTAATGAAATGAATTAAACTATAATCTGATGGATAATTCCAACAGAAATTAAGCTGTGGTTATCAGAATGTTCTCTAAAACAAGCTGAACCAATTTAATGGTGGCAAGTAAAAGCGCTTTAGAACTTGATTTTGTTTTTCTTTTTATATAGTTCCCTGCGCTACACAGAAGAAACTTGTTTATCTATTTTATGTATAGTGGTTACTATCTGCAAATCTTGAACTCACAATTTATCCCTTCTCACCCCCTTCCCCAAGATACAACTTGATCTTATAAAATGAAATTATAAGAAGCAAAGCAATTACCAAACAAGTTTATATAAATATAATATAGTTATTAAAAACAAAAGGAAAAGTAAAGAAAAAAGCAGACCAGCTAGATAAAATAGCATTCCTCAATGAGTCACATGTTTAAAAAAAAAAAAAAAAAAAGGACCAACAGAGAAGAGCATGCCTGAAGGTTTCCTTCTTTAGTATTCAGTGTTTGAACTCATGTCGTATATATTTGGGGGATGTTCCAAAGAGAGCAAGGATTGGCCTTATTCTCCAGTTTTATAAGAGGAATTTCTTACAGGTGAACTTATTTTGGTGTCACTGAGAGCCGGTGAGCCTACAGTATGTGGATGCTTTTTTTAGCTCAAGGCTTTAAGGTCAAATAAACATTAGTGTAGAAGGACCTCATGTTTGAAAATGAGCTCTCTGTAGTCTGTTAACACGGACATGTGATATTCGCAAAATACAAAAGAATATCTCTGATGCGTGTCTTCACATCCTCCAAATTAGGGTTTCGGTGAAACATTAGCTGAGCAGTTGGTGAGTCTTCCCCTGTTCCGGTTTTACTTTTCTTCTGTTTTCATTTGGACTTTGTGGCTGACTGGTCTATTTCTATGTCCTACATTAGCCCATGTTGGACCTGGTTCATGATATCAATATGGACTGTAAAAGCTTTTGTCTCTCCAGTGCAAAGCCTCAGACTTTGTTGTTTTTTATTTATTTTAACTTCATTAGTAGAATTTTTTTCTTCCAGCTTGATTGAGATAAAATTGGCATCCAGCACTGTGTATGTTTGAGGTGTACAGCATAAGGATTTGACTTATGTCAGGAAATGATAATCACAATAAGTTTAGTGAACACCCATCATCTTGTATAGATACAAAAATTAAAGAAATAGGGAAAACAATCTTTTTCCTTGGGATGAGAATCTATAGGACTTACTCTTAGCAACTTTCATTTATAACACACAGTAGTGTTCATTATAGTTCTCGTGTTGTACATTACAGCCCTGCTACTTATTTATCTTGTAACTGAAAGTTTGCACCTTTTGAATACGTTTATCCCGGGCTCAGACTTTAAAATTGAGTTTTCCTATAACATCTTGCTTGTATGTGGCGTCTGAAAAAGCCAAGCTCATAGAAACACTGTAGAATGGTACTTGTCAGGGGCTGAGAGGCAGGAGAAACATGGGAGATACTGGTCAAAAGGTAGAAACGTCCAGTTATAAGATGAGTAAGTTCTGGGGAGCTAATGTGCAGCACGGTGACTATAGTTAACAATACTGCCTTACATACTTGAAGATTAGAAATAAAATTAGAGAATAGATCTTGAATGTTCTCCCTACATAAAAAAGATACATGTGATGGATGTGTTAACCAACCTTATTGTGATCATAACTCCACAATACATAGGTGTGTCATGTCATCACATTGTATACCTTAAACTTACACAATGTTATATGTCAGTTATCTCAATAAAGCTGGGGGGAAGAAAAGAGCCAAAAAAATACGACAGTTTTCCTCAACTGCCTGTTGACTACTAGTTGATTTCATTATCCTGCTTCACATTGATGCAAATACGGAAAATAACTGAATGTATCTCTTTCTATGTGGATGATCTGTGCTTGCTGCAAAGAGCCAACCTTTCAGTACCATTTTCTGATGAAAAGAAATTTATAAAGCTTCTTGATTTAGGTAGGAGAAAATGACTTCTTCCTAAAAGGACTGTAGTCACTTTCTTTATCCCACTAAAAAAAAAGTAACAGTGATATTATCTACTATGTCCCAGGTACTGATACGTGTTTAATATGTGGAACTGGTCCTGGAATAGCAGGAAGTCAATAAACATTTGCTGAGATAATGAATAATAACCACCTCTTAACAACTAGTGACAACCATGTAAATGAGTGGCTGTCAGTCTCTTTTTCAACATGAGGAGAGGAATTTGGAAAAGATAGATATTTACTAGAGTTTACAGTCATAAAAAAGCATAGCAATACAATGAAACTCTGCTCTTTAAAATATTTTCACTACTTATTTATGGTTACATCATTTAGATTTCCTAAACCACTGCTGGTCCTGATGTTCAGCAGACGCTGACCGTTTACCAAAATTATGAGTGATGGCAAATTGCCATTTGAAATCTTTGAACATTTATCTTAAAAGTAATCACAAACACTCTGAAACCATCTATATCTCTACTCCACTTAGTCAAAATCCATGCAGATTACACTTAGGGAGATTCTTTTTTTATTAACAAATTAATACCATAATACATAGGAGAGTGAAGAGTGAGTAGGAGCTGCTCCTAAGCTCCTGTAGTAAATTTTGAAAACAAGGAATAATTGTCAGTTAAAGAATTTCATGAATACTCTCAATAGAGAGGGACCTGACTTGATAATTTAAAAAAATCATGTGTGTGTGTGTATATATATATATGTATATGTATTCCTTTATATTTTCTGTTCTTTTCTAGTAAAAGAGGATGAGAGAATGAAATTTGAATGTAGAAGTAATTAATCTATTCTGAACTTATAAAGATAAGTAGTGCTACTTCTGCACTTCGAGGAAAATACTCTTAATGTGGATGAGTTGCAAGGAGATCAGTCTGAATTCTTGAAAAGTCAAAAGCATTTTCATAGCAAAATAGGGAGAATTTGTTTCGTCAAGTGAGTCTCCTGATGGAAAGATGTTCCCGCGGCCTCACTCCTTGCCGACTTCTTCCTCTCTCCCCCACCAAAAACAGCTGTTTCCTCGTGGCAGTGGGCCCGCTGTTGCCCACAGCTGTAAAAGCAGCCTCTTATTAGCTAATCAATTATTAGAATTGATTGGTAAATAAGTGCTCTCTATAACCAGGGGAAGGAAATGACATTCTATAGATTTCTCTCATTCCTCATTATGTTTGTAAAGTAATTTGGGTTTGACTCCTGCCTGGGCGCACAACTTTGCTCAGTTTGCATTTTTCTCGCCTGACAGCTTTGCAAGGGCAGAAGCTTCCCAGTCCCTCCTCACGGTCCTGGCGCAGGTGATTCTGCCTGGAGCTCGGTCTTCCTCTGACAACTCTGATCACTCGTTTCTAAGTTTCTCTTGCTTTCTCTCTCCTGGTTCAAAGAAGTCTTAGCTGTAGCTGTTGACTGCTCAACTGAGTCTTAAATGATGGGTTGGGGATGACCAGGGAAATGTGTGGGAGAAGTAGGGGCTGGGCTGACTTTGTGGGCCCTCGGCATTTTTGTCTTCATAGGCAGCTTCCTCCATCCGCCTTTCTCCTCCCCCTCTCCCCTTCCCCCAGAGGGAGAGTGAGAGATACACACACACATATAATGTGATATATATATATGATGGTATAAAGATGACTATAATCCAGGCTTATTACATTGACTTCTTTTCTGATGTTAAAAGAAATGAAAATGTTTTCATGGCCCCTAAATGTACTGTGGACTCTATGCACTGGGACCACTGAGGGTAAGGAATAGGTCAGCCCTGATGCAAAGAGCCATGAGGGCTTCTTAAAGAAGTACAGCAGAGTAAAGATGAGGTGGGAAGGAGGGGAAGAGTGAAAATCATTTCTTGGCAGCGCAGGCGGGATGGGCCACGACAGCCTGGCCGAGGGGATTGGCATTTCCCTAAATGTTAGCCTGTGGCTGAAAATGCGATACTCAGCCGACTCAACAAACACTCGATAAGATTCTTTTTAATATCAAGGAGCCTTTGTGAATGATCTCATTTCGTTTTTACAGTGGCTCCATGATCATTGCTGCCTTCTTTATTTACGGATGAAATAGTGAGACAGGGAGGAGGGTCAGACTCAGATGGTGAGGAATGTGCCCAGGAGCTGAATGCTAATAAGCACCCAAGAGCCTTCTGATGTAGATGGCCCGCGGGCCACACTTAGAGAAACTTTGAGTTTCGTGCGTTGGTTTGTTTCCTGGCTCAGAGTCACTTGTGTGTGAGGCGGTGAATATCAGTTACCTCTCTGAATCTCCGAGTACTGGTCTCTTCATCTGTAGCGGAGAGGAGGATCACCTACAAGGATTGCTGTAAGGATCACAGGAGGTAAAGCAGATTTAAATACTGTCAATTATAAAACACTGAATGAACTTTTCATTTCTTGGCTTCAGGCCTTTTGTGGAATGGGTGTGAAACATAAATATAGATAAACATATGTTTATAACTAAATATATAAATTTACATATAATACAGATTATTAGCGATCACCTTCTCTCTCCCCTCTCCCTCTCTGCCTCTTTCTTCTTCTCATTTGCAGAAGGCTTGGGACAGACACCAAGAATACAGCCCAGACTGCTTTGAGAGATTGCCCTTGTTCAGACATAAAAAGGGCTTTGGTGAAGTAAGGGATTCAGCGTGGTTTTTGCTATTTAGTTTGGGAACTGGCTCTCATTTTAGCTCTGGGAGCCCAGTACACTTGCTGTTAACTAACCAACATGGAAGAAGAGCAACATTTTAACAACCCCATATGTGCGCCTCTTCTTTTGGGAAAAATGTACGTACATCGAAGGGGCTTCAGACAACTTTTGTTCAATCGGTGTAAGGATCTCTGACCTCTGTCATCAGAAGAACGTGACAAGAAGGTTAGAGTGCCAATAACTATGGGGACATAATAGCAGAGAATAAAATTAAGAACATGAGGAAAAGGTTTTATTTTTAAACATTGATCGTCTGGTCTTTGTCTCAGGGAAATTTCAAAATGGTTCTTTGAGATCAGGGCTAGATACAAGACTATTTTAAATGCACGTGGGTTTTTTTGTGTTTTTTGGTTTGTTTTGTTTTGTTTTTTTTAAGACGGGACCAGCTAATCCTCCCCCAGGGACCTACTCACAGTCTGTTAAACTTTTAAAGAACATTTCATGGGGCTTTAGAGCCTGCTGCGCTCAAAGAGGCACTTTTATGAAAGCTGCTTATGCTCTGAATTGATAACGATGTGGTTCGCAGGCCAGCATTTTGAAACTCTATCCCCAAGTGAAAGAAGAATAAGCACTAATTTCAAAGTTTCTGTGGGTTTTTTTCCCCCAAAGAGTGTGCTTATTTACATAAACTTTGACCACATCATTGTGCTGCATGCTGTATTTTTATTTTGAAGTTTCAGACTGATGGTGCTGTACTTATCTGTATCTTTCCAAACATTTTTCAAGAGTTTATTTCTAGGGCACTTTCACAATAATTCAGAAAGGGAGAGGTGGCACATGATCTCTTCTCCTATTACACACTTAAGGAGCTGGAGGCCCTTAGAAGGAGATGCTCCTCTTACCCAGCCCAACTTGCTCTCCTCACCCGCCGTGCAGCAAAGCCACTCTACTGACACCAGGTTGTGATGAAGGAAAGTAGAGTGTTTATTGCAGGGCGCCAAGCAAGGAGAATGGGCAGCTCATGCTCAGAAGACCTGAACTCCCTGCTGGCTTTCAGGGAAGGATTTTTAAAGGCAACATTTGAGATGAGAGCTGCAACTCATGGACTTTCTTCTGATTGGTTGTTGGTGAGGTAACAGGGCCATGTTTCAGGAATCACCAACCTTCTGGTTCCAACCAGCCTGGGGTGTAGGTGCTTGTGGTCAAACAGGTAGTCATCATTCTCCACCTGGATGTGGGTCTTAGTTTCTGCAGAACAGCTCAAAGATACACATCAGATTGTTATGCACAGCCCCTGAGGAGGAACTAGGGCTCTGTTCTATGGCTGAACTATTGTTTAAGCTGTCGTTTCTTTTCTTGCTTGACTACTTTTCCTTTGTTCCTGTGTTCCCTCATTTCTTCAATTAGTAACTGCTGGAGTTTGCTCTTTGGAACTCAGGAAAGGTCTAAGAGACTAAAGCCTTTTTCTACAAACAAGAAACAGGGACACAGAGGAACTTTTGTACCCAGAAGGGCCCCACAGGGTGCTGCTTTTTCAATCTTTGCTTAATGTCACAGAGTTTAATGTCACTAGCTGGGACTAGAAGCTGGTTGTCTTGATCCTCACAGACATGGCTGTGGTTGGAGATGTGGTTTGCAGTGGGGACGGGAGGACCTTCAAAGTAGATGCCCTCCCAAGGCCCAGCCTAGAGTTCACTTCCTGCTTCTTCTCTGCCTCTGCAGGAGACCCAGCCAGCCAGTTCTCTTCTTTTGCATTGGTGACTGGGGTTGAGGCCTGTTTATCCCTGCTTGTCAGTAAAGGTGGTTCAGGTCTCTCAGCCTTGAGTGGCCTCCAACTTGCAGGATGACATCGGGAAGCTTAGGAGCACAAGGTAGAAAAGGGCTGTCTCCACCTGCTTCTGCTTTGCCTCACTCACAACTCCAGGTTTTAGTCTGCTCCTTCTTCTGGGCTGCCAGTCCACAGGGCGAGCATCTCCAGTCAGCTCCAAGACCTGAGGCAGGCCCCATGCCCCTGTTACTGTCACACTGGGTCTCTGCAACTTCTGACCCTCCCACAGAGGACACCTGGACAGATTGGAAAAACTGTAGCTAAGCATTCTCTGCACTGGAGGAAATGGTACCCATTTAAAAACTCCCCAGGGGCTAATTCTCCTTCCCTCAGGGGAAGAAATGGGCTTCAGGCATTCTAACGCTTTTTTGTTTTTCAACAAGTAATAATTTTGCTTCATTCAAACAACAGAGGAACTTGAAAAGTTCGTCAGTTTGGTTGCAATGTTTGAAAGGTATATTAGAAACGGTTTTAGCTCTGGGCAGGAAAACATGTTTTGACAGTTCAGAACTGAGTCAGACCTGCATTTGAGTATGCACTGAACCTCCAGTTCAAAAAAAAAAAAAAGATTCACTTTTCAGTGGCCAAATGTGGAACTATTCCAACATTTTTTTTTTCCCTTCTCATCTTGGCTTTTATAAAATGAAAAGCTGCAACTTTAGGGCTCCATAATAATTAACCTCAAACTATTCAGAAATGTTGTCATATTCCAAATAGTGATGCCTTTGGGGTTAAATGCTGAATTTTAATTCATTGTAGGGTAAAAATTGGATTTTACTGATTGTTAATCTTAAAAAATGTGCATGTGTGAAGAATATGAGATTCAGAATCAAGGCAAGGATTTTGCTCCTGGCTTTGCCACCTACTAGCCCTGTCCCTCCGGGTAAACTCATTTATACTCCCTGGGTCTTAGTGATGTGAACTGGGCCCATTATGTCTGCTTCAAAGACTTGTTAAGATTTTATAACATAATATATGTGGAATGTGTAATCTGTAAAATACTATAAAAATATTTAGGTAATATTTACCTTTGCCCTTCCCAAAGCAGGAGCGATTTGTGGTGTAAAAATCTGTGTTTTGAGTTTGATACTTCCCTAATCCTCCATGAACTGGGTCAAAGGTTCTTGAGAAAACAACACATCACAACAGTTCATTTCCATTCATTGATGATGGAATCAGACAATTTCATATTTTATGTCAACCTGCAGCGTTGTTAGCCCCATCTGCATTTGGGGATTATACACTCAGAGTATGAGAACTAAGGTGTCTTGCAGATACCGTGTTCAAAGCCTTCCTTATGGATGTGTTGGTTGAAGCCCAGAGAGGGTGAGCAGTTGCTTGGAGGCACCAGCCTGCTCTCAGTTGAACCAGGGCACCAATGCTCAGGTCCCCAGTCTTCTGCCTCACAGCTCACCAGACCTGTGTCCACTGTGGTTTTAGAAAGGGGGAGAGGACAGCTGCGGCGGGCGTGAGTTTACAACTGCACTTCCTTAGGGACTGGAAGGCAAGTCCTACACTTCTCAGTTTGCCTAGCGTCCCCTCCGATACTTGTCTGGGATTCATTCTTACATTCTCTATAGGGTGGTTTCCAGGATGGGACTTTGTACCACAGAAAGAGAGCTCTGCCCCCAGCTAGCTGCTGACGTCAGGACAAGCCATTTAAATGATGTACCCGGGCTGAAACCCAGGATCCGCACCTATGGTTTTCTGCAAGGCTTAAATGCAGTAACTTACATGCAGCATATGGGATAAGGTCTGATAATGGTAGATGCCAACATTTGTTATTTGACTGAAGGTTTTCAACTTCATCTCCATCTCCTTTGGAGGAATGACTTGCTCTTAAAATAAGGGAGGTTTCTGTTTGCTTGTCTTCTGTTTTATTTTTGTAACTAGAAGTGAAAATGTTAAATATTCTCAGAGGCAATGGAGGGAAGGACCTCAGAGGTTGCCTTCTTAAATTCTTCATCCACAGCTGGTCACGTCCACACTTAACAAAGGTCAGAGGGACAGGCAGCCGGCCCCTGGCTGACTGGGAGAGGCTGTCTCCAGATCTGGAGGTAATCAGGAAGAGCGTCTGACTTTCTGCTCCTGATTGAGGGAAATTTTCCATTGGCCTGCTGGGGCATTTCAGCAGCCAGGTGAGTTCCTTAAGTGCTTGCTGACAGTCCTTTGATAACAGAGACAGGGTCATAATTGTATTGAAAAGTTCCATGAAAGAGAATTTCTGAAAGGTGTCCCAAAACATCCTGTTTTTATGGCTAATGGGCCGCATTCAGGGTTTCTTCCAGATGACTGACGGCCTTCACTGGCATCTGCCTCTCTCCATTCTGATGCTGACAGAAAGAAAGGGAATGTCTTAGAGCCAGACCTGGCCACTAATGCAGTGTGACTCTGTTCTTCTTACAAAGGAGTAAAGTGCTGTGAAAAACAGGCCCAGCATTTGGAGGGTGTGATTCTCAGGTCTGATTCTTGGCGGCTGTGAGATCTTAGCATAGGCATATGGTTTAATATCTTTGAAATGCATTGTCCTTTCCTCTTGAATGGGGGTAATTACACAGTTTGGGGTAAGAGGCAGAATATGAGCCTTGGCCTCGAGTAGGGAGCAGGTCTGGTTCCTGCCCACAGTCCATACAGCTGGAGTTTGGAAGCAGGCTTGGTGAGTCATCGCTTGTCCAGAAAGGTACATCACGGTATTCTTTGGGAGGATCAAGTGAGATCATGTTCTAAATGGCACTAAATAAATGCATCAGTAACCATCAGGTTTTCCCTCCATTATACAGTGACATCATGGATAAATTACGTGGTGGGCGAGAGCACAGCACAAAACAGTAAGGGGAGAGTACCATTTTGATAAATTACTATCCTTTCAGAAGACGGAAAACAAAGGTTCTATTCTGAGTGCTACCAGATGCTTTACCAAAGGGTTTCCCTGGAGGTGATCAGCATTTTCTGTTTCTTTCTTTAGCAACAAAGTACCTTTCTTCTTGGTATCAGCTAGAGTCACCCTGAAATTCCTAAGAATACTTTCTCAGAATAGCCAGTCATGTTCGCGTTATTGAGTGTGTAGGCTCCCTTACAAAGTTGGATGGAGAAAATTATCTTTAATTGTCCAGGAATAAGGTTTAATGAGGCTCACTTTCAGAGAAAATTTGAAAAGAAGGCGACCCGGTATTTTTGGAGAGTTGATAACTAGAGAGGCAGAAGGCTTGGTGATTCTTTTTTCTTGATTTGAGGCTCCTGGGCTGCCTTCATTCCAGGACATGGATGCTGAGATTGCTAAGTGCTGTCAGCTGGGTCCCACATTCCGAAAAATGGGGTCATCCTTCCATGATGAACCTGGGACTTCACAAGCAGAAGTATTATCACAGTAGATGAACACCACCAGTCAGATTGTGTAGGGGAAACTCCAATAAAGACGCAGTGTGAACATAGGGATCTATGACAGTAAGAGACAAGCTGCAGTCCAGTTTAGTCCATGCTTGGCATTAGCAGAGGGGTTAGCTCTTTGGATCAAGCATGAAACTGGGGTTCTTGAACAACAAAAGAGATAGGGTACAAGTATTAATATTTAGAGGGGATTATTGGACTTCCTGCTCATAAGGAACTAGGGGTCCAGTGATTTGTAGGGAAAAGTAAAAGTATCATGACTTTATTTGTATTCTCAGTTTGTGGAGACTATTAACGTCGGTTGCTTTAGACTATTCCTTTAGATTTGTTTTCAGTGATGTCTTATTTCCAGTATAATTCTTACTCTCCATCCAAACTTTGAAAATTACACATGGCCCTGCACAGGGACCAGTTTCTTCATGCTGTCTTAGGAGAGCCTGAGATGCTGAGTGTCCCTACAGAGCAGCGGTGGGAGGGCTGTGAGGGAGACAGGTGTTCATTTTGAAGACTGCATGTGAGTTACTATCATTAGGAAGAGGGAAAATGAAAATAGGACCAAACTCTTTTCCACTGACTTTGACCTGACCTTCAGTTGGGTCTCCTGAGCACAGTTTTCTAAGCGATACGGTGTTTATTATATTAAAGAAATTACAAAAATAATACCTTGCACTATAATTGAAACTGATTCTCCTTTGATTCTCTTTGTAATTGTGGCACTTTATTTATAATTTAAAAACTATGAAAAAAGAACCTGAAATCAGAGAATACTCAATTTGCTTTTTGTACTTTGAATTTGATCGATTCAATTCTGAATTGCTTTTCTAAATATTTGAACTTGTAAATGAGAAAAAGTTTCACATTCAGAAAAAAATGGATTTTCAATCAATTTTAGAGTAATTGCTTGCTTGAGTTGGCAAGGAGTAAATTGCTCCAAACCTTTTAAATAAATCTTTAAAGTGATAAGGAGAGTTTTGCTTGCCAGTTCTCTCTAAGAATTAAATAAATAAATACAAATGAGATAGTTGGAGAATGGGCATGAAGTGATAGAAGATTTTTCCCAATTCAGGTGCTTTGGATTTAGGGATTTGGTACATACTGGTCTGGCCATATGACTATTTTGAATCAGACGGTAAACAAGAATTTTATTCTTTTAACTGTACTTTTGTGTGATTAACTCTTTTTTGTGTCATGACTGATTTATCTGATGAGGAGGATTTTTGCTTAATAAACTTTATTTTTTAAAGCAATTTTAAGTTCACAGCAAGATTGAGTAGAGGTACAGAGATTTCTCATTTTACCTCCTGTTCCCACAAATGCACAGCCTCTCTCATCATCAGCATCCCCACCAGAGTGGTCCATTTGATGAAACTACATGACACATCATAATCATCCAAATTCCATAGTTTACATTAGAGTTTGCTATTGGTTTTGTACATTCTGTGGGCTGCACAAATACATAACAGCATGTATTTACCATTATAATATCATACAAACTAGTTTCACTGTCCTGAAAGTCCTCTGTGTTCCACCTGTACATTCCTCTCTCCCCTCCCAGCCTCTGACAATCTCTGATCCTTTTATTTTCTCTGTTGTTCTGTTTTCCAGATTGTCATAAAGTTGGAATCACACAGGATCCTTTGCAGATTGGCTTCTTTCACTTAGTAATATGCATCTAAGTTTCCTCTGTGTTTTTTCATAGGTTGATTGCTCATTCCTTTTTAGTGTTGAATAATATTCCACTGTCTGGGTGTACCACAGTTTTATTTATCCATTAAACTACTGGTAGACATCTTGGTTGCTTCCAAGTTTTTGTAATTATGTACAAAGCTGCTATAAACCTTAGTGTGCCAGTTTTGTGTAGACTTAAGTATTCAGTCCATTTCAGTAAACACCAAGGAGAGCAATTGCTGGATTGTGGTAGGAGTATGCTTGGTTTTGTATTAAAAAAAAAATTGCAAAACCGTCTTCCAAAGTGGCTGTACTATTTTGCATCGCCACCAGTAATGAGATAGAATTCCTGTTCCACACCTTTACCCACATTTGATGTTGTCAGTGTTTCAGATTTTGGCCATTCTAATTAAGTATGTAGCGGTACCTTGTTTTAATCTGCATTTCTCTGATGGCAAAGATGTGGGGCATCTTTTCATATGCTTATTTGTCATCTATATTTGTGTGTGTGTGTGTGTGAGGTATTTAAGATCACTGGATGATTTTTTAATTGGGCTGTTTGTTTTCATATTGCTGAGTTTTAAGTGTTCTTTGTATATTTTAGATAGTAGTACTTTCTCTCTTGTCCTTTGGAAATATTTTCTCCCTGTCTGTGGTTTGTATTCTCATTCTTTTGATAGTACTTTTGCATTGAGAAGATTTTAATTTCAATAGAGTCCATCTTACCAGTTATTTCATTCATGGGTTATACCATCTGTGTTGTATCTAAAAAGGCATTGCCATATCCAAGGCCATCTAGGTTTTTACCTATGTTATATCTTCTAGGAGTTTTATATTTTTGCACTATATGTTTAGGTCTGTGTTCCATTTTGAGTTAATTTTTATGAAGGGTGTAAGTCTATATTCAGATTATTTTTTCTTTGTTTGCATGTTGATATCAATTTGTTCCAGCACTATTAATTGAAAAGATTATCTTTGCTCTATTGTATTGCCTTTGCTCCTTTGTCAAATTTCAGTTAACTGCATTTGTATGTCTATTTCTGCCCTTTTTTCTGTTTCATTAATTTGTCTATTCTTTAGCCAATACCACACTCTCTTGATTACTGTTGCTTTGTAGTAAGGCTCAAAGTTCGGTGGTATCAGTCCTCTGACTTTGTTCTTCAATATTGTATTGGCTATTCTGGGGTTTTTGCCTTTACATATAAACTTTAGAAGCAGTTTGTCAATATCCACAAAATAACTTACTAGGTTTTTGACTGGCATTGTGTTGAATTTAGATCAAGTTAAAAAAAAAATAGTAACATCTTAGACTGTCGTCTTCCTGTCTATGAAAATGGAATCTCTTTCCATTCATCCAGTTCTTTTTTGGTTCATCAGAGATTTGTAGTTTTCCTCATATAGATCTTGTACACATTTTGTTAGATTTATACCTAAATATTTCATATTTTGGTGTGCTAATGGAAATGGTCTATTACGTTTTTAATTTCAAATTCCACTTGCTCACTGCTGGAATGTAGAAAAGCAATTGACTTTTGTACATTAACCTTGTATCCTGTAACCTTTTTATAATTGCTTATCAGTTCCAGGAGGGTCTTGTTTTTGTTGTTGTTGTGTTTTTCCTGATTCTTTCGAATTTTCTACATAGACAATTGTGTCATCTGTGAACAAAGACAGTTTTATTCCTGCCCAGTTTGTGTACTTCATTTTTCTTTTGTCTTATCGCATCACCTAGGACATCTGTATAATGTATGATGTTGAAAAGGAGTGGTCATAAGGAATATCCTTTCCTTGTCATTGATCTTAGTGGGAAACCTTAGTTTCTCACCACTAAGTATGATGTTACCAAAGGTTTTCCATAGACGTTCTTTATCAAGTTAATGAGGAGGAGGACTTTTAATGTAATTTTTAAAATATGACAGGTTTAGATAAAGGAAGTATTCTAATGTTCTATTTTCAAGATATAAATACATTTTATCTTATAATGAAATAAATAGATGCTTATTATACCACTTTACAGCAATAGAAGTAAAGTAAAACTAAAATAAATAAAATCTCTATGAATCATATCTAATTGTTGGATTTAGAATGTTTTCTATTAGTGTGCAAGTATGTGTGCCTATTTGATTATCTTCCACCCACTTACTCATCTATTCATCCATTCATCATCTTTAAGGTGTCTGGTTTTCCCTTTCTTTATAAAAGTATGCTTCTCTTTCACTGGAGTAAACACGTTATGATTTTGCTTTCTCTCTTGAGCTCTTTGAATTTGCTGCCATTTTTGCAACCCTTCATTCTGTCTGCAGCTCCATGGGTGCTACCCTTCTCTTCTGCCAGTTACTGCCTTAAACTAGTCACCATGAGGGTGACTTCAATCCCGTGGAGCTATCAGGTTGAGGGGTAGAGTGACCTTACCTTCCCTGTCCCCTCTGCCCTTGCAGTCTTCCCAAAGACTGCCAAACTGGACTACAACTATACACATTATTGAATTTTCTACTCAAGTACTAACATGAAATAACCTTTTTTTCAGAAAGATTTATGAATATTTTTTCTGATGTTTTACATGTCTTAAAAAGTCTTTCTTTTTTCCTTAATAATAATGATACAGTTTACAATAAAATTTTTGACTCACAATTCTTTCCCCTCCTCTCCCCCCAGAATCCAGAGTAGTTTTTAAATATTTTCCTGGTTATATTACACACATCTCTCATATTTTTTATTCCTCTATCTTGTTCTCTGAATTTGGGGAGAATTTACCATCTTGTCATTAATTCAGTGTACAATTCTGGCCATGATATTTACTACTTAATTGTTTTTATTTTAATTTTTGATGTATTTTTAATTTCTCTTTTGCCAAAAGAAGCCATTTCTTCTTTTATTAGTACTCTGATAGCAGCTCAAATCTATATAGACAAATATTTAGTTTATTTCCTGTTGTGATTTCCCTGTATCTCAAATAAATTCTTTTTTATTAGGCAGTATGTACTGTGACTTCTCAGTTAGGCAGGCTTCTTTAGAGCTGCTTATTTTCTTCATGTATCTGGTGATTTTTGCTTGTCTGCTCACTTTTACAAATAGAAATCTACGTTGATCATATTGACAGTTAGCTCCTGTGGTACCTCTCAAGCACATACATAAATCATTGTTGAATCCCCTCAGCAGGTGTCTCAGGATGGGAATTCTGTTGTAATGAGGTGAAGTCCTGCACTTCCTTTTAGTGCACAGTCATGAGAAACAGCATGCTCTTGCAGAAATAGGTTTCTTCATACAAACTAAAATAATTTGGTCATAGAGCTGCTTCCTTGGCTTGCCTATTCTGCAACTAGTAGGTAGAATCTGCCCAGGCGAGCTAGTTGTATATAGAAATTAACTCAGTGAAATTGTTGCAATTTTACTTTCTCTTAATTAAAAATGAAACCATTTAAGCTTTGTTTTTTTTTTCCTTAGAACATTCTTGGCTGAGATCTCATAGCTTAGATCTCATAGCTTAGATAGTGCTAGTTTGAGCTACACAATTTGAACTACAGTGATGTCATTGACATCATTTAGTAGACATCTTACACTAGATACTTGAACTTGTGTGTTCCAAGGGTGGTAAAGAGAGAGCTTTTTGAAAAGAGCTTTTACATCTGGTTATTTTTTTAGAAAATAATTCGTTGCTTTTAAAAATTTCTACGTTTGCTCTTTGTATGGTTATTAATTGTGCTGAGCAAATCTGATCCTTTCCATTTCTAAATATCGTTGTTTAAAATGAAATACATGAACCATAGTGTTTGAAAAGAAGATGCAATCTCCATGTAAAGGGTATAGAGTTTTATATGTGTGCATATGTGTATGAAAACAAATACACATACTTAAGTTGGGTACTTTCATTGATATTATTGAGATACTCTAGATCAGTGCTTGGTGAAGCACTGTCTGCTGGCCAAACCCAGCTGGTAACTGACTTATAAATAAAGTTTTATTAGATCAGTCAAGCCAATTTGTTTACACATTGTTTATGGCTGCTTTCACACAACAGGAGTGGAGTTGAGCATTTTAGTAGAGACCACAGAGCTGCAAAGTCTAAAATATTTACTGTCTGGCCCTTTACAGAATATATTTGTCAACCCCAGCTCTACATCGATGCATGATTGGTCTATTTGATCTGTAAACAATGAAAAAGTGTGTTAAAAATTCCCATTCGTGTTGTATTTTTGTCATTTCTTTTTATAATATTTAATTTCTGCTTAACATATTATTACTCTTTATTGCTTCACATATGCAAACATGGAGTCATAATTTCTTTGTTGATTATCCCATTGATAATTATAAGGCAAAGCTTTATTTTTTTATGATTCCTAATATGAGTATCGAAACTGCTGCTCCTTCTTTGTTTGCATTTGCATGCTGTTTTGGTGGTGGTGGTGGTGTTGTTTCTCCCCAGTCTCCAAACATTTTAAGGTGCTTTGCATAGATATGTATATTATCACCTGCGGTAACCAGTTGTGGTTATCTGTCACATGGATACAAGTGACAGTCAAGTTTAGGTCAATTTTATTCCCACAGGAAGCTTGTCTTTTCATTTGAACAACAGTGTTGTTTGTTTGTTTGTTTTGCAGAGCAGCTTTTAATTTTTATACAATTTAACTTACCAGTTTTTTCTTTTATTTATCATGTTTTCATTGTACCTAAGAAGTCATTGCCAACCCCAAGGTCATCTAGATTTTTCTCCTGTGTTATCTTCTAGGAGTTTTACAGTTTTCCATTGTCCATGCAACTCTGTGCTCTGGTTTGAGCAAATTTTTGTGAAAGATCTAAGATCCGTGTCTAGATTCACTTTTTTGCATGTGGATGTCCATTTTCAAAGTAGTTTGGAGGCTGTCCTTTCTCCATTGACTCTCTTTGCTCCTCTGTCAAAGATGAGTTGACTGTATTCGTGTACATCTATTTCTGGGCTCTCTGTTTTGTTCACTGATCTATTTGTGTGTTCTTTCGCCAAGACCACACTCTTGATTCCTGTTGCTCTACAATAAGGCTATAGCAGTTGGGTAGTGTCAGTCTTCCAACTTTGTTCTTCACCTTCAATCTTGTGTTGGTTATGCTGGGTGTTTTGCCTCTCCATTAAGACTTTAGAATCAATTTGTCGATACCCAAAAAATAACTCATTGGGATTTTGGTTGGGTTTGTGTTGAAGTCCTTCTCCCGAGGTAGCAATTACCACCTTTGCTCTCCTCCCCAACTGCATTGTATACATCCCTTTATGTGATATAATTTTCCACTCTTCCCCATCTACAAACCATCCATTGGAAACTCTGGAACTTCTGGACTGTTACCTGTCAGTGTTCATACACTCTGAACCTCTTTTTCCAAAAAGGTAGTCCTTTTACTACCTTGACTGAAGTGAAATAAGGCTGTCCATGAGGATACCACTTCCCATGCTGCCCTTTCAAATTAAGCTGTTTGTGGGGTTTATTTGTTTGTTTTGCTTTCATTTAAGGACCAAGAGTTTGGTTAGGTGTCCATTTGCTCCTTTTTGATAGTTTTAGATCATTTACATCCTTTGTTCTCTGGGGGAGTGTGGACAGATCTGCTCTTTTGAAGCTCCTATCATCAAGGTGGGATCTCTTCTTTCCCTCTGGTCACTGTCTTCTATGATGAACTTGTCTTCATTACTTTTTACCTTTAGGACCATAGTCTTTCTATCTCAATTCCTGCTGTCAGGGACCTCAACATCACATGAATTAATTGTCCAGCAGTCTCTCAGTTCTTTATCCCTTCAACTCCAGTCATTTATTTGCAAGCCAGTCAGAATTTACTTTCTAGAATTCATCATCACCTAACTTCTGAACTTACAACAATAAACATCCTAATTTATAGCCATAATTTCCTATTTTTCTTGCTTTAATGAATCCCATTTCTTCTTGTGCTTTTTTTTAACCTTGTCAAGAATTCAGGTCAGTGACCCCATCACTTTCTCATTGCCAGTGAACCCCTCACTTTTCAGCTGTTTGGTCATGACCCAGATGAAAATTACAATCCAGGATTTTGGGATCTGCACCTGAGCAGCTGACTCTGGCTGAGGAAAATCACACAAGCGTGCTAACAAGTTTTGTTTTCCCTACACGATCATTAAGTTGAAAGGAGAATTGCTTACGAGTCCTTCCATGTGCGTCTAACATCTCTCTTTGTCATGGTCCAAGATGACTGTCTCCAAGCTAATTCTCTTCTCAGACCATCCCTTCATCACTCTCAGCTGATGACCTAGCTTCATATTTCAAACCGAAAATTGAAGTCATCAGATGTGAATTGCTTTATCTTTTTTGGCATGGGTGCCCTCTTAATATACACTATGTGACAGCCAGTATTCATCTCTCAGGTGTAGCTGTCTAGGGTCATAAATTTTTAAACTAAGGCATGCCTCCCTTCACTGCTTCCAAGCTGCTTGTGTGTCCCATTCAACATTCTTTTTGAAATAAGTTTCTGAGAAGGGGGAAAGGAAGTTTAACTTTCAGTGTCCCGATGGTTGCTGCAAATGTTCCACCCTGTGTTTAGATATCTTTTGCCAGAGGAACAGATTTGGACATGGGAGTAATTACAACACAAGAAGCCAAAAAGCACCTGCATGCACGTATAAAACCTGACCTTTGGGGTAAGATGTGGTTTAAAGTCCATACGAGCTTTGTGTGAAGCTTTTTCCTCTAGCCACTCCAATACATTACGCACCAACTTAGCATCTTTGCGGACTCCTTTCTCCTACCAAGACTGGCCTTCAGTCATGATGACAGCAGCTTCTCGCTTCCACTGGTGATGACAAGACACTACCTTAGCTGACTTCCCAAATGTTCCAGGAGAAACAGCCACCCATATTGGGGAAGGCTAATATTCTTCATGCCACCAACCCTAGATAAACTCATTCCATCTTTTCCGTCTTTCTATTTTCAGTGGAGAAAGCATCTCTACCTTTCAATGACTCCACAGTTACATTGGTTCTCTTTTCCTCTTGCTTTTCAACAGTCTTTGACTACACTCTCTACTGCATCCTTTATCTTAGCTTTTCTAGTGAATCTTTCCCTGTCTCATGAGCATCCTTTATAACCTTTCCCATCTGAAAAAAAAAAAAAAAATTCCCTTGACTCTGTATGTCCCAAAGTTTTACTCCATTAACGGTCCTGTTTTTTTGGTTCTCTGTTACCAATCATTTCAAGAGCCACTCTATACATTTTTCTTCCATTCGTTACTTTAGCAGTGACTACGTGCTGTGTTTTGATTTTGAAAAGTAAAAAAAAAAAAAAAAAAAAAAATTTCTGAAGGTAAGGCCAATATCCAACATCCAGAATTAATAAAAACATTTTCTTATGTAAGTGCCAATCATACAACACATGGTGGAAAAAATTCCTTTGTTACCGACTTGCATTGTAAGTCTCTCTAAAGTAAAATTCTATCTTGTTTTGGGTGTATCCTTCCACATCACTTTTTAGGTGTGCTTTTACTTCCCCTCTTAATTTGCCTTAATGCTATCATGTTATGTATGTCACTCCGCAATTAATTATTTGATTTAACACACCCATCATCTCACCCAATTACCCTTTTTTCTTGGTGGCGAGAATGCTCAAGTTCTACTCTTAGCATGTGAGTTTTTTCTATAGTGTCAACCAAGGAGCAGGATTGCTGTATATCAGAATATTTTCATTTCAGTGTCACTAGGTTTCTAATTGCTCTCTAAATTAGTTTTATAAATTAACATTCATACTACAGAGAGTATGAAGGCTTTGGTTTGCCCTCGTCTTTCCTAACACTTCGTAATGTCAAACTTAACTGCGTTTTTGCCAATCATCCAATTCATGGACATAAACCTCTCCTTGCTTCAGTTCCACCTTTGCTGATTTTCTGCAAGGTTGCATGTATTTTCATATTTGTAGGCTATTTCCAGCCTTTGGTGTTGGCTGTTCAATGTTACAACTCTTTTGTTCTTTTCCTATTGAATTATTTTTCTTTTAAATATTGATTTGGTTATGTTGAATGGAAATATCTTCTCCCAATTCGGCCCCTTTCAAGTTTTGTATATGTCTTTATATTACAGATACTTCAAATCAGGATACAATCAGAATTATTGATCTTTTCTGTTTTTTAATCTGTCATACATAAGAAATGTTTACATTTTTAGAGGTCTCAAAGATGTTCTACATTTTCTTTTAAGTGTATTACAAGTTTGATTTTATAAATTGGATATTTTAAGCGTTTGCAAATTCTTTTTTGTATGATGTGAATTAGTGCTTTAGATTTTATTTTCCATAAAGAAAGCTGAGTCGCTAGACCTTTTATTGAACAGTCCATCATTGCGCAGGATTTGTATGCTATGCACACCAGGTACTAAATTCCACATACGCCTGAATCTATTTCTTGTCTCTCTAATTGATTCCTTTTATCTATCGACTTCTAAGCTTCTGCCTTAATGTTTTAATTACCATAGTTTTACAAAAGTCTTAAGTCGAATAGGGCGAGTTATCTTGGTTCTTCATTTGTTACAATTATTTTGGAAAATATTAGATAATTGCTTTTCCCAAGAATTTTAGAATTAGTTTAATTCGTTACATGAAAAATCACGTGGAGCGTTTGATTTAAATAGTCTTGAATATGTGGATTATTGGGGGAAGAACTGACCACTTCAGGGTAGTGGGACTTCCTATCCATAAACAAATTGTAAATGCTCTTATGCTCGTCTGCATAAATCTTTTCTCTTAACTGTATTTTGTAACTTTCTTAATGTGGATATTATACATATTCTGTTAGGTTTATTTCCATATGCCTTACAATTTAAGTTGCTGTTGGTACGTAGGATTGACATTTATCTTTGAATTTTGGTCTTGACTTCAGTTAATACTTCTAAATTCTCTTCTCAGTTTTTGGATTATTCTGCAATAATAAATAGCTTGCTTTCTTTTCTAGTTCTGAGGAACTCTGTAAGGTAGTTGCATGCTGTTACGTGAAAGCATGATAGTGTTACTGTTTCATGAAATGTCCAGGGGTGCAGAGGATGTTTATTGGTGCTACGTAGCCTACGCATGGATTCTTAGAATGGGCACAGAGTGTGAAGATTTTGTTTTCATGTCACTGCTCACCTCAGGGCATCTACTGCAAGGCTCCTGATCACCAAATGGACAAGAAACTGTGTGTGTGTGTGTTGGGTTACTGTCTTACCCCAACCCCCTTAGTATTACCCTTCAAAGAAACAAATAACCCTCTCATCCTCTCCCTTTCATGGGGAGAATATTATGTAAATATATATATACACATATATATATGTATGTGTGAGAAATATATTAATAATTGATAATCTATTAATATTTCATATATATAATGTTATGGGTATTACATGGAAGTTCAAATCTGTGTGTAAAGTTATGTATGAAAATTAATTAGACTCCTGGCTTTGCCTCTCATATGCATATGCTGTAGGAATGATCTTTCATATATCATCCCTATGCAGAACATTCCTCGACCAATGACTTTCTGTTGTTCTTCAGTACATCCAGGTTCCTGACCAAGGGACCACAAGGTTCTGCTCCATACCTGCCTGAGCACAATACCTGGTTTACCTTGGGTGCTTGGACATTGATTAAGTGAAAATCCCACGTCCTTGCAGGTCTTTGGAAGTGCCTTCCTGGGAAAGCTGTAGGACGCTGCACCCTTCCATCTTCAATTCAGTGCCCCTCTAGGACACACTGAGGATCTCTTGTACTTGTGCCAGCCTCATCTGTGTGTTCTGACCTCTTGTCTACCCTAAGCATGACTGCTCATTGGAAAAACAAAACAAAACTGCATTGATAGGATGAGTTGGGAGGGTCCTGTCGCCCACTTTTCCCCACAGCATCATCTAAATGTTCCTTCCTGCTGCTTCTTTCTTAAGAGTAAACTCTCACCAGTGAACATACTTTTCCAGAAACCATACTCAGAAAGCGTGGCTCGTTCTTTTATAAATAGGCCCCCACAAGAAATTTCACCATAAAACAAAACAAATCTTTAGTGAATAGGGTTTTAATTTAGAGCAATTTGTCTGAACCCAGATCTTCTCTTGTGGCTTCTCACTTGCTGCCCACTCCCCTCAGTTACTCTCTGAAACTACTGCCCTGGCAAGGACATGGCCATGTTTTGGTTCTAAGGCCACCAACGGTGGCTGAGAGGATCCTTGCCAAGTCTCCTAGGTCTGCTATCCCATCTAAAAACATAAGCCCTTCAATGAAGAATTGACAGTCCACATCAGTGGCCATTCGTTTTACTTAAAAATAAGTAAGTATAAATCTATTAAGCAAGTAATATGGAAATGCTATTTTCATATCAAAAGTAATAACTTTAAGAGTTTTATGAGGACTGTCAATTTGGTATTCTACCAAGAAATCTGGCCCCCATGCTTGGCAGAGTTGGATAGTTCTTGTAGCTTACCAGATCACTGAAGTCCCTACGTGTGGTCAGATACAAAGAACCAAGACTATTATGAGTTGTCTTTTCAATTACCGCTCTTCTTGCTTTTAAATGAAAAATTGCTATTATTGTCCTCTATTATTGTGGATGTTTGTTGCAGGTCATTTGATTAACTGTATAAGGTACGGAGATACACATTTAAAACAACAATAATGTGGGTTTCCATTTGTCTAATTCACTAGATATATTTTTAATTTTTTTTAATTGAAGTAGAGTCAGTTACAATGTGTCAATTTCTAGTGTACAGCACAATGTTCCAGTTATGCATATACATATATTCATTTTCATATTTTTCACTAAAGGTTATTACAAGATATTGGATATAGTTCCCTGTGCTATGTAGGAGATAATTTTTTTTTGTTTTTGTTTTTTAATCTATTTTTATAGATAGTAACTAACATTTGCAAATCTCAAACTCCCAAATTTGTCCCTTCCCACCCCCTTTCCTCAGTAACCATAGATTGTTTACTGTGTCTGCAAGTCTATTACTGTTTTTTAGGTAAGTTCATAGTGTGCTTTTCTTCTTTTTTCTAGATTCTACATATGAGTGGTATCTTATGGTATTTTTCTTTCTCTTTCTGGCTTACCTCACTTAGAATGACAATCTCTAGTTCCATCCATGTTGCTGCAAATGGCATTATTATTTTTTATGGCTGAGTAATATTCCATTATATAAATATACCACAACTTCTTTATCCAGTCATCTGTCAATGGACATGTAAGTTGTTTCCATGTATTGGCTATTGTATATAGTGTTTCTGGAAACATTGGGATGCATGTATCTTTTCAAATTAGAGTTCTCTCTGGATACATGCCCAGGAGTGGGATTGCTGGCTCATATGGTAAGTCTATTTTTAGTATTTTGAGGACTCTCCATACTGTTTTCCATAATGGCTGTACCAAACTACATTCCCACCAGCAGTGTAGGAGGGCTTCCTTTTCTCCACACCCTCTCCAACATTTATCATTTGTAGACTTTAGAATGATGGCCATTCTGACTGGTGTGAGGTGATATCTCATTGTAGTTTTGATTTTCATTTCTCTGATAATTAGTGATATTGATCACTTTTTCATGTGCCTATTGGCTATTTGTATCTCTTCATTGGGGAATTGCTTATTTAGGTCTTCTGCCCATTTTTGGATTGGGTTGTTTGTTTATTTGTTAAGTTGTATGAGCTGTTTATATACTCTGGAAATTAAGCCTTTGTCAGTCGCATCATTTACAAATATTTTCTCCCATTCAATAAGTTGTCTTTTTGTTTTGCTTTTGGTTTCCTTTGCTGTGCAAAATCTTATATGTTTAATTAGGTCCCATTTGTTTATTTGTGCTTTTATTTCTATTGCCTAGCTAGATTGCCCTAGGAGGACATTCCTAAGATTTATGTCAAAGAATGTTTTGCCTATGTTTTCCTCTAGGAGGTTTATCATGTCTTGTTTTATATTTAAGTCTTTAAGCCATTTTGAGTTTATTTTTGTGTATGGTGTGAGGGAGGTCCTAAGTTCATTGATTTACATGCTGCTGTCCAGTTTTCCCAATACCACTTGCTGAAGAGACTGTCTTTCCTCCATTGTATATTCTTGCCTTCTTTGTTGAATATTAATTGACCACAGGTCTGTGGGTTTATTTCTGGGCTCTCTAATCTGTTCCATTGATCCATATGTTTGTTTTTATGCCAATACCATGCTGTCTTGATGACTGTAGCTCTGTAGTATTGTCTGAAGTCTGGGAGGGTTATTCCTCCAGCTTCATTCTTTTTCTTCAATATTGCTTTGGCAATTCTGGGTCTTTGTGATTCCATATAAATTTTAGGGTTATTTTTTCTAGTTCTGTGAAAAATGTCCTGGATAATTTGATAGGGATTGCATTAAATCTGTAGATTGCTTTGGGCAGTATGGTCATTTTAATGATACTGATTCTTCCAATCCAAGAGCATGGGATATCTTTCCATTTCTTTTAAGTCATTTTTAATTTCCTTTATCAGTGTTTTGTAGTTCTCCATGTATAAGCCTTTCACCTCCTTGGTCAGATTTATTCCTAAGTATTTTATTGTTTTGGATGTGATTTTAAAAGGGATTGTTTCTTTATTTTCTTTTCCTGCTAATTCATTGTTAGTATAAAGAAATACAGCTGATTTTTGTATGTTAATCTTGTATCTGCTACCTTGCTGAATTCTTTTATCAGCTCTAGTAGTTTTGTCTGGAGCTTTTGGGGTTTTCTATATATAGTATCGTGTCATCTGCATATAGTGACAATTTTACTTCTCTTCCCATTTGGATCCTTTATCTCTTTCATGCCTGACTGCTGTGGCTAGGACTTCCAAGACTCTGTTGAATAATAGTGGTGAGAGTGGGCCTCCTTGTCTTCTTCCAGACTTTAGTGAGAAGGCTTTCAGTTTTTCACTGTTGAGTATGATGCTGGCTGTGGGTTTGTCATAAGTAGCTTCTACTATGTTGAGATACGTTCCCTCTATATCCACTTTGGTAAGAATTTTTATCATAAATGGGTGTTGAATTTTATCAACTGCTTTTTCTGCATCTGTTGAGATGATCATGTGATTTTTGTCCTTTCTTTTGTTGATGTGGTATATAACATTGATTTGCATATGTTGAACCATTCTTGTGTCCCTGGGATGAATCTAGCTTGATCATGGTGTATGATCTTTTTATGTGCTGTTGGATTCTGTTTGCTAATATTTTGTTGGGGATTTTTGCATCTATGTTCATATGTGATATTGGCCTGTAACTTTCTTATTTGGTAGTGTCTCTGGTTTTGGTATCAGAGTGATAGTGGCTTCATAGAATGAGTTTGGGAGTACTCCCTCCTTTTCAGTCTTTTTGAAGAGTTTGAGAAGGACCTGTATGAATTCTTTATATGTTTGGTAGAATTCCCCATTGAAGGCATCTGGGCCTGGACTTTTGTTTGTAGGGAGATTAACTGACTAGATTTGAAAGTAGTATTTTCACTGTGGTTCAGTCCATCATAAAATATTTCCAGAGGACTTGTTTTGGGTCAGCCCTGTCCTGATGGTGGGAACACAGCACGGAGGAAAGTGGGCCAAGTCACTGTTCCCACAGGTCATACATGACTCACCCACACCCTATTGTGAAAGCAAACGTATAGCAATTCCTCTAAGTTTTGCTTGTATTTTGACTTCATTTATATACCTGAGTTCTTTTTAAATTGGAAAACGAAAAGGATGGTGAAAGTCATGTCCAGGGAGTTTTTCTCATCAAAGTGAGATACAGTCAAAACATTTTGACACTTGAGCATTAAATCTTGTCCAAATTCCTGTGGTTCTCTTCTTCAGGGATATTGCTCAGGGCCCTCTGTTCTGGATGAGATACTAAAATAGCATTCTTCAAATAGTCTCAAACTAAAACCCACAAAATCCTGCTTTTACTCCCTGTCTCAATCTCCTAATTTGGATCCAAAGTTCCCTTAAGAAATTTAATGCAGCATGGCCATCACGCTGCCCATCACGAAGCAACTGAACTTCTCAGACTCCCCCCTTAAGCCTCTGCCACCTCCCTCTCTCCGCAACCAAGCTGGGCTTTTATTTCCTGCTGGGTGCTTTAGCTAAAGCCTCCCTGCATGTTTTCTGGGCAGCAGACACAATTCCAATATAGGCAAGGCAGCCTGGTAAAAATTGCTCCTGGTTGAGCATATGTGAGTTGCCTAGCACAGAAACAGGCTCGGTAATCATTCCATTCACTGGTCTGAGCTGGCCCTCTGATGGGAAATTGTAATGAGGCTGTCTGAGTCACCGTTACTCTCCAAATAACAGATCCATCTTACAGATGAGAAGAGAGGTGTTTTTCCAAAGCCGCTCCATTGTTTTGGGTATGTGCACTTTAGTGTCCAGAATCCATTTTTATTGATTGAAGTGTCATCCTAGACAAAGAGCACGAGCTTTCAGGCTGGTCACACCTGCTTTCTGTCAAGGTTCCACCTCCTCTTGGCTGGCTGACATGAGACATTCGTACCCTATCTTCTTTGTCACATGTAAGGTGGGAAAATTTATGTCTGTTCTAGATTTTGGAATTAGATACAAAGTAAGTAAAATTTCTAGTACTTAGTAGGTACTCAAAACACATATCAATTATTCACTAAATGGTAGTGTTCCACCCCCTTCATTTCTAAATTTGAATAAGCTTCGAGTCAGACCTATTTATAATGGAGCAGCCTTTAAACATGTCTCAATGTGTATTTACGCCACAAAACCAGACAGCGAGAAATGGATCCTGAGATTAGCTAATCTCACGGTTTTACTTGTTTAATGTACAAAATATTTTCTTGAAATAAAATATCATTTAACATCCCTGATATGAAGAGATGAAAGATGAGCTTTGCTAGTTGAAACTGGAATTCGATCCGCCCATTGCCCAGATTTGAGCCAGAAGGACCTCACATGAGCTTCACTGGACTCCTTGAAGCCTAGTTTGAAAGCTGCTAATCACATTTTCTAGTGTAGACAGAAGACTTTCCCGAGATCACATCAACACCACTAGGATTAGTTCAGGGCAACTCTAGGGCCAAAGTTTTTACGTTTAGCTTATTTCATTCATTCAATAAACATGACTGAGAAAAGACCATTGTGCCACCAGGCGTTGCCCCAAGTTTTATAGTAGTTAAAGGTGGTAAGGTCTCCGCTCTGTCCTGGGGCAGGTGAACTGAAGGGGAAGCAGGTGAGGACACCCCCAAAGTTGTTCAAGGTGAAATACAAACACATTCTGAGAGAAGGGGCATAAAATACCGTGGAGGAGTGAAAAGAGGAGTAATCTGTGTGTGTTAGAACATGAAGTTGCAGGAGGCCAAGAGTAATTGCTTCTAAAGAGAGCCTTGAAAGAATGGAATAATCACCAGGCGGAACTACAGAGAGAACACGCCAGAGGCACAGAAGCATAGAATCAGGAGAGCATCTTCTAGGAATAATGACTACTTCAAGTTTGCTGGGCCATAATTACACAAGGAGAAGTGGCGGGCCCGAGAATTTTATTTTAGTTTTGTTCAGTGTTACGTAGGGTCTCGAATGCCTGGCCAGGATGCTTGGACTTGATCCTGGCAGGCAGTGAAGAGCCACTGAGGGACCATCAGGGCCTGAAGGAAGTATTTAGAGCTGTGTTTCAGGAAGATTGTTCTGATGCTAATTAGGAGCAAAATCTGCATTTAACAACCCCTAAATACTTTTGATGACTCTGTGTATCTTATTTTAATGCATCTATCCTGAAGAGTTAAATTCTCAGTAGTCCACAGTTCCTGCTCTCTCTTCCAGCTAATCATTAAGCATGCTTTTTTTAAAGTCTGGGGAGAAGAGAAAAATACTACTATTTATTGAGTACTTATTACCTAATAAATATTATTCATTCTTCATATCTATGATCCCTCAATGTGGTTTTCAGATAAGGAAACCAGTGATTAAATACCTTGGCCAGGACACACAGTTAGTGGAAGGTATAAAGGTGAGAGTCTGACTCAGGTCTGTAGACTGGAGAATGTGTGCCTCTGCACTCTGTGAGTTTCTAGAACAGACTTTAGCAGAGTCACAGCTGTCTCAAGTCGTGTCTGGAAGCTGGGGGCAGGGCATAGATTTTTCTCTTCATAAGGAAAATGTTTCTTTAACAGAGAATTCCCAACAGTGTTAGTCGCTGAAGATTCACACCCTTCAAATCCTTCTGTGAGGTTGCATTAAGGCCTGGGCACTTGCGCAAGGCCCTGAGGGTATCAAGCCCAGTAAGTGGAGCTCAAGTCAGGGGAGGCTGGGGGAGAAAAACAAAAGAACCTCCGGGAAACAGGCCTGGAGCCTAGCACCCTAATTGGTGAATGTTTTGAAAAGAACATGTGATGTTACTTGAGTCTGAGACCTGAGGTCTTCTGCTAACAGCATCTGAGTGCGTCTGTGCAGGGAAGAGTTAATAGACGTGGGAGAAGGAAGTTTACTTGGACACTCACCCATGAAGAACTCAGGATTCAGTACCATATCTTTCTCATCTCGTTCCTCTTTCCTCCAAACAAAATTTCATCTATGTAGATGACTCTCGTTACACAGTCACGAGACCAGGAACTCTCTATTGGGATTGCCTGAGTTCACATACTGGCTCTCATACTTAGTTCTGAGACGATTTGGGGCTTATTCATAAACTTCTTTAGTCTTCAGTTTTCTCATCTGTAAAATGGAATGCTAAAACTATACCTCACAGAGTAGAATTAGACAAGTTAATATATGCAGAAGCACTTGAAACAGTGGCTGGCATGTAGTATCACTATATAATAAAAACATTTGCTACTATTTTAATATTATTGCCATGAATCATAATGATGTATTCTCAGTGCCTAGAACACTACTATCGAAAATAGGTACTAAATGATCTTTGGGTTAATGGAAAGATTAATGAAAATTCTACCAAAGTATAATTTCTATGAGAAATTTAATTTTTATCAAAGTAACATGAAACCATAAAGCTCTCAGGAGTGACTGCTCACCGAGGCAAAGCTAAGCATTCAGTATTGTCCACTGAAATGAAATGTACAACCTATACGTTGAGAGTTGCGTTTTACTTGGCAGACTTTCTGACGACTTGAACCTGGGAGGCAGCCTCTCAGATCACTCTAGGAGGCTCTTCTGCCGAGCCAAGGAAGGAGCCAGGATATACAGGAGTTTTTGGCAACCAAGACCAGGTAGTTGGCACATTAAGATATTACTGTTAATTAAAGAAAGCCAGATATTTCAAGTTAAGCAATTTAGCACTTCTCTATGTATGGGAAGGTACAAAGGTCTGGGCTCATTGAAATCGTATCTTTGATGTGCACCTTACTTAGCTTTCTAGGGCCAGTATCCTGTTCTTTCCCATCCTGAGTTCCCTCAGGGGGCACCGTTGTGGGTGGCAGCAGAGGCCGGGCTGCCTGCTTGTCTGCATCCTGAGTTGCCCCTACTCCCTGTCAGGGGTGGAGGTAGTGGCTGATGACTGGATGGCCACAGCATCCTTTGTCTACCGATATGGCTGGCAATATTTTTCATTCACAGGAGATTACAATTCTTGATACTCAAGATGCAGGGTGATTAGGATTCATATTCTTCAGACCCTGTATAGAGCACTTAGAACATACATGTGTATGTATATATATATAGTATTCATTTAGCGCTATTAGCAAAAATTCGTAAACTTTCTTTAATCTAGTTATTCCACTTAGGAGATAAAATACAGTCCAACAAAAAGCTTTACACACAAAGATGTTCACCATATTATTTACAATAGCAACAAAATTCTGAATTAGCTAAACACCTGTACAGAGCAAAATGAATAAACAAATTGGCAAACATTCCATGAAAGGATTAGCCAGACTTCTAAAATGTCATATGCTAAGAATGTTGGTTATGTTACAAGTATCTTCTTCTAAGAGAGCTTTGTGTATCAGTATGTAGGAATAATTGCCAAGTTCCTGAGGAGGGGGTAGGAAACTCAGTTTTGCTTGACCTGGGATCTGTCAACAGATCTAGACATTCTATGAACCTTCTGCATTTTATGCAAAAGTCTATTTGTATGGGTAGTGTCTATGACGTGTAGCAAGTTCTATTTCTATGTCTGTGATCTCCTCAACAAGATAGGCACCAGTGTTTGGGAGCATGTCTAAGTCCAGATTTATGGTACTTTGAGTAGATTAGCTATAGACCCATGTATCAAGGGAAGACAAAATATATGATATCAAATCTACAGACATGTCACTCAAAGATCCATATAAGAATATAAGACTTGGGTAATCTATTGCCCACAGACCAAACCTGGCCATGCTTGTTGTTTTTGTATGGCCCATAAACTAATTTTTTAAAAATATTCATAAAGAGTTATGAGCAAGGGGTCAGGGGAAGGATAAGGAAGAAAAAGAGATGAGTCGGAGACCACATGTGGCCTGCAAAACCTAAATACTTGTTCTGACCTTTACAGAAAGAGTCTGCCAACCTCTGTGATCATTAGAACGATGCCAAGAGGTAGAAGAATTTCCATAGACAACTTCGTTCCTGTCCTTTCATTTTCCATAAAAAGTGAAATTTAACATAATTTTTCTCAAAAATCATTTGAACTAGTTAGTTGAGTGATTGCCGAACAGAACTTCAGGAATGATGTGAAAGGCCACTGAATTGTCTAAAGTTGAATTCTTCTCAGCATAAAGCTCATTGAATCTTAGACTGGAAAACAAAAGGGAGATAATTAGGAGTCTTCATTCTCAGTGTGAACGTTACCAGGTACAACCAAACTGAGTCTTTGCTGTAGGTCTGCTAGAACCTTTATTTGGTAAGCATGCTGAAGGCTAGTGACTGGATACAATCGGAAAAAAATTTAGAATTTTATTTATATTTAAATATTGCATGTCGCAGACTAATTTAGGACTTAGCAAGGGATTTGAGCCCTCAAAATATATGAAAATACTTCGGTGACATAGTTCCATAGATGGCTATTTGTGTTTCTTTACACTAGAGAGGCCCATCCTGGATTTGGGGTCAGGGTTTAATTTGGCTTAAATATCTTATTTTGCTAGGCCTTCACTGAGTCGCTCAAATTAATGAGGTTTTCTTGTATTTGGCTAATGGAAGGCCTTTGCCAAGACTGAGTTCCGCTCCACTTCTCAGATGTGACCAGAAGATGCCTATCAATTTCAAGAGGGAAAAGAACATCGTGTGGCGGTACCATTTGGAGGGTCTTTCAGGAGAAGGCAGTCTAGCAGAGAGCACTGTGGGAAGTTTTGAGACTGCCACAAACCGAGGGTGTTTCTGAGGTCTTTGTCCATTTGTGGGTGAGGCAGCCTGAGGCAGTGGCAAGAAGGTCAAAGAAAGCGCCAGGCTCCGCTCTCCTGTCTGTGTGAATGTGAGTGAGTCACTTTACTGGGTGGGTGGAAATAACATAACATTATCTGGACTCTTAGGTTCCTTGTCTCACAGATGCAGCACTGTTCTGAGACCTTCCTTGGACCTCATAGTAAACCAGGACCCGAGTCCTGTCTTTCTCTGGCCCCAGGCCAGCTCTGAGCCCTACCTGGTGGTCACTATGAACCAAGGATTCTATCCACATATCAGCGTCGTGGTATTTCTTCAACAAGCTGGCCTCCACTTTTCCTGAATTCTACTACAGACATTAAACGTAGGGTTGACCATTCATTTTTTTAATTTGAGGCAATGTTGTGTCAATTTCTGGTGTATAGCACAATGCTTCAGTCATATAGGAACATACATAGATTTGTTTTCATTCCTTTCCACCATAAGTTACTACAAGATACTGAATAGAGTTCCCTGTCCTGTACAGTCTGACCTTGTTTGTTCGATTTTGTGAGAATCCTGTATTTCAAAGCGAGAGACACTCTGCCAGAGTTCAGTCAGTGTTTGTGCAAGTCAATGGGTTTGTAGGTGTAATTCTTGGTGTATGTGTGGGAGAGGGAGTCGCTCTACTCCGCCATCTTGGCTCAACCCCTGACCATTCCTTCTTTTTCATTCACTTATTCAATCTGATATTTTGCAGTACAATTTAACCAATTTTTGTCTCAATAGCTATTATAGACCATCTTCTAAAGGACTTGAGGTCCGTCCTCATGCTGGCCTTGGGAAAAACAGAACCCATATCAATTTACTGAGTCTGCTCTGTGTGAACTTTGGCCCCAGCTGACCAGACAACCCTGCACAGGTGGAATTCCCTCACCACATACTTAATTAATATTATACCAAAGTACCTTTACACCAAAAGATTGTTTCAAACCTTGGGATTACTGTCCCCCCAGGACGGGCATCCTAGGTTACTCCACACATTGTTGGTTCTTAAAATCAACTACTCCCTCTTTACACAGTTCTGTACTTCCCTAAACCTCGTTCTTGGGTTCTTTCACTCAAATCTGCATTTTCCTGGTTAACAAGGTTTCCTACAGATGTAATTAGTTTGCTGTGTGTTTCCGCTGATCTAAACACAACTTGGCCCTGAGAATTCCCCTTCCCCTGTAGCTCCAACAAGGGACTATGAAGTCAGCGTCCTTCCCTCACCCCATACTGCACCTGATCTCCTTTATCCTTATGTAAAGTCCTGTTGCAACTGGAAATCATAGTTACCTCCAAACAGATCACATGAAATAACAATGGAAGTTTAGTTGCTTTTAACTGGAGAGTCACACTGGTTATCACTGTTTTACTGGAAGCTCCGATTAGCAATGCAGTGTCCCTTTGCTAACACAAATACAGGAATTTGAATCATCACATAGGTAATGAAGTTTGCTTGGCAAAACTTTAAAAACAAAGAAATTCTTAGGGGAACAGCTTAACAGAAAAGGCTTTTAATGGTGAAAATTTGGAAACCAGAAACTTCAAGTTTCAGCGTATTTACCTACACCAAGACCACCTGGGCAAAAGGCTTGAACATTAGAAGGGCTGCCAGGAAGTTTGGGCAAGAGCCCAGCGGGCGGCCGAGCTGAGATTCTGGGCCAGGAGAGCTATCAATCAGGTCAGACCTGCCTGGCTGGTTTATGGCTTCTGGAAACCTCCAAGGTTGATGGTCAACACACGGACCCTCAGATGCAAGCATCCCACTTTCCCTTGCCTGGAAATTTGGGAGCTGGTCAAACTGTAACACTTAAAGTAACTCAGTCACTTTACAGATGAGGAATTTGATGCATGGGAGGGAGAAGTGACTTGTCAGTGACAGTTTATGGTGGAGAGGAACGAACACGCAAGTCACTTGTTTCCTTATTTGTTTCTGTTAAGCAGCATGATGATGGGGTGAAACAGGAGTTTTTAAAATATCACCATGGAAGAAATCAAAATAAATAATGATAAAACAAAATATATATCATAATATATAATATATATAATAAATTTCTTTAAAATAATGAAGATTCATTGCAAAGATAAAATAAATAGCAAAATACCTATGGCTGAGAATATCTGGTAGCAATCTTGCTTTCCTGTTAGTATTCAGTAGATGCTCAGCTTATACAGTAAGTAAACACTAAGCCTTCACAAGAAGAAATTATCTGCATTAATTCTGTGTGTCTAGTTTAATCATTGTGAATAATTGAATCCACCGCTTTCCTTTTCTTGCAGAAATTGTTGAACTGCCTAGTTGTTTATTGTGCCGTAGATGCACTCAGCTGTAGTCAGTTATTAACTTTTATCAGGATCTGGAACTTAGGAAAGCAGATTTAAAAAAAAAGTCATCATGGTCTCAAACCTCTCTCCCATGCCAGACTGAGAAAGACACAAAACAAGATGGTTCCCGTGTAAGGCGGTCACTCCTGCGTAGAGGAGCTAGGACACAAATAGCTCGGGTGTGCGTGTGAGAACTGATGACATCCGGGGGGGGGGGGGGGGGGAGGAATTTAATTACAACCTGCCTTTCAGAATTCCAAAAGGAAAATGGTATGAAGCCTATCTTCCCCAGAGCACCCAAAAAAGGAGAAAAGGCTCACAGGTGTGTTAGATCATGGCACCACCACGGTGGAATTCACTAAGGTGATGACTTTTCAGTTAATGAACAGGAGTGGAGTGTTCTTAGCCTCTCTGTTCTGATTCCCTTTCCCAGCCTTTGGGGAAGAGAGGAGGTGGGTGATTCCACCGTGTTTGTGTGTCTGGGAGGAGGCTGTGAGCCCTGTTACTGGCACTTGTGATGTGAGGGTTGAATCAGGACATGCAGTGACTTTGTGCTCATGAAGGCACTTAGCGAACTTCTCATCAGCGGTCCTCATGCTCCCTGCTCTCACTGCTGGGCACCTATCCCCTGTCTCTCCATGGCCCAGAACGTCACGTCCACCACAACCGGTGCTCCTCAGCCCATGCTCTGAACCTGCTAGGACCTTGATTTTAAAAAAGAAAAGGCAGTTTGTCAGATGCTGCCTTTACCTGCAGCGTCAGGTGTAAACAGCTACGGGAGCACACAACGCCCTGCCTAACCTGCCTTTCCAGCCCCTTTCTCATTCCTCCTCTTAGAAGCCTCAACTTCCTGCAGCCCTTCCCAGGCACATGGGCATGCATCAGCTTGTCGCCTAGAATGCCCTCGTTTTCCTCTTCTACCCCTTCAAATTCTACCAGTTCCCTTACAGTCCAGCTTATACACTCACTGCCTTCCAGAACATTTTGGTAATTGTGGCTCATAGCAGTAGCACCCTCTTTGGAAATGTGGCATATGTATCAGCCATGCCATTAATTTAGCTGATTTCTTTTATAACCAAATAATTCTCAGTTCCTTAATGTGTTAAGCCCACTGTAGTACATGCCTTAAATACCTCTGGATTTTTCCATATGTGTGGTCTCTTCCCCCCAATTAGGTGACAAGTTTCTCAAAGGCAGGATCATACCCGTTGTCACATATACTTAATATTATCCACAGGATGCATGAAGTGGCCTCATCTAGAGAGAAATAAAAACAGTATTCTCTTGGAAACAATTGGCATTTGGGTTTTGAGTATACAGGTTAAATGTAATTAAAATCATTAATATAAAGGAATAAATAAGAAACTTCTTGGGGATAAAACCTACAGGTCAGTCATAATGTATGTGTCTGTCTTAATTTGCTGGTTCCTTATTCACTATCATTCCTTCCAGATGAGCATGCACATCCTCAGAGAGAAAGGAAAACAAAAAACAAAAAACCCAGGTGGCAATCCACTTGAGTAAAGTCTTGACAAGCAGGAGTGCTCACCACCCTTGTCAGTTCTCAGCACCGCGTGAGGTCACCTGCGCAACGGACGTGAAACACAATTGAAACAAACATTAGATGGTGAATTACTAGCCTGACTGCTCATAGACCTGTTCTTTCTTGGCCTCTCTTTGAAGTTCTGCAAAAAATAAGGTTCATGGAGGGATTCTTTCATGCTCCCCAGGCCTCATGAAACCTACCATAACACCTCCCACATCCTGTGCCTTTTCAGAATCCGCCTAAGGAAAGCAAACACGCACACATGCCCCCCGGAGTCCTCCGTCACTGTGTGGGCCTTTCATTTCACAGTCCTCTTGAAAGTGTTCTTTGTGCAACTTAAAATATGTGAGCTTGCAGGGGGAGGAGACAAGTGCTCTGGAGAAAATAACACACCAGGATAAGCCATATCACACTGTTTCTTCAGGGACACATTTTGTTCTTGGAAAATGTCCTAATAGCCTCCGATTTCAATGTTACTGCATATCACAGCACTGTGCCTGGGAAAATACAATGACATTTTATATGATGATATTGTAGCAAAATAATAGCTCTTCAGCACCATAAGCAGCAGACTGACGTGCAATATCTATTGGAAATAGCACTGAATATCTAATCCATCAGATAGCTCTGCGTACAGGATTGTTTCATGGTGGGGAGGCAGATTTCACAAACTAAGGTGTGATACAAGTTTTAGCACAATGCCAGCTGCTTTTGTACTTCCAAAATGAAAAATCGAGGTGCAGCTTGTTAGGGAGACGGTACCATACAGCGTACAAAGCAGAGACTTGGGTCACAAAGACCTAAACATCGGTAGAGGCACCATGATTGCATTTTATACCTTTGGGTGAGTCATTTGGCATCTCTGTATTTTTGTTTCCTAATTTCAAAAATAGGTATAATAGGTAAATGATTTTTCTTTTTATGTTGAGGATTAGTAATAATGCACAGCTCCTGAAATGTGCTAAACAAGTTCATGGTCATTTATTGTTCTTGTCATTATCAGGATGAAATGACTAACAGGTGTGCAGCATCGTACAAGAACTGCTGCCCCAACATCTCTTCCTCACCAACATGCAACCATCTTCCCTTAGATACAGGGAGAGCAAGACCATAAGAGGCCTCTAGCATTCTCCTGACTGCATCCCGGCTTTCCCTAAGGTCTGCTGCTAAGAGAAATCCTCACAGCTTACGTGTTTCTCATTCTTTTACATTTATGTGCTGTGAGCCTTCATGGTCTCCTCAAGAAATCCAGTTCCTTTAGAGGCAGTTTTAACTACCAGCACAGTGCCCTGTAACCAAAACGCCGGACTCCTCTCCATCAGAAATGCATTAATTTTCTATTGCCGCTGTAACAAATGACTAGTGACTCACAATAACACAAACTTACTGTCATGTGGCTCAGTCAGTCATAAGGTGTCTGCAGGGCTGTAGTCCTTCTAAGGGTAAATCCATTTTATTGAATTTTAAAGTCTCTGGAAGCCACCCACACCCCTTGGCTCATGGCTCCCTTCCTCCACCCTCAAAACCAGCCACGTTACCTCTCTCTGGCCCTACTTCTATTGTCACGTGTCTTTCTCTGACCCTCTTCTGCCTCCTCTTCCACTTTTCAGGACCCTTGTGATGATGCTGAGCCCACCTGGATAATCCAGGAGCACCACTCTGTCTTAAGATCAGCTAGTTAACAACTTTCATCGTATTTGGTATCTTAACCTTCCTTTTGTAACCTTCCATATTCACAGGTTCCAAGTATTAGGATAGTCACTATTCTGCCTAACTCAGTTTGGCTTTAGATCTTTTTCCAAGAAAAGAAACAACCTCAAAGAACCAAATTTTGCCATCCCACCTCACACACAGGGAGAGAAGGCAATCTAAACATTTCCTAAGCACCAGTTATGTGTCGGTCACTTGACATTTACTAACTCATTTAAACCTCAGGACAACACCCTTAAGTGGCCTAGAAGAACCTGCTTGCCTCTCCTACCTCATCTCTGTAACCCTAGCATGGACGTTCATTGTACACATATAAATTCTGAGACCCCAGGAAAAAAGGAAAATTCTATGGAAAAAACAGAAATCAGTTTGTGACTGAAAGGTCAAAAAATATTATCTCTGTTATAGAAAGAAAAAAATGATTTCCACAGTTAGGAAAATTGTTCAAGGACATGTAGTGGTAATTGGCAGAATTATACTTTGAACCCAGTTTGCCTGACTTGACGGTGCACGTGGAGAGAGATCAGGATGGCAGAGAGGGAGACCCTGAGCTCACCTCCTCCCACAAACACGCCAGAATTCCAATGCCAACTATGCAGAGAATGGCTCTTTCTCTGAGAATGACCTGAAGACTACCAGAACAGCTCTTCTGCAACCAAGGACATTAAAACAAAAAAATATGAGACTGGTAGGAGGGGAAGAGAAATGACCACCTTGGGACCCACTCCCCCTAGTGGGCAACTCCGAGGAGGAAGAGGATATCATAAGCTCAGGGATCCTCTTGAAAGAGTGAGGGGTTCAAGTCCTTTGTTGGGCACCCCACCCCTTGGGTCTAGCACCAGAGAGATCCCTTGGCTGGGTTTTGAAAACCTGTGGGGTTTACGGGAGGGCTGTAGAAAACTGAGACACTCATACAGCTGCTCTTGCAGTCCCAGTGCAGAAGCAGCAGATTGAAAAGTGCCTGGTGCCCTGGCTGGCCTGTGGAGACCACCCCAGTGCACCTCCCTGCCTGTATCAGGCTGTAGCTCCAGCCCTGTACCCCACCAAGGCAGTGGCAGCCAGCATGCCCTGGGAGGAGCCATGGCTTGCATGAGGCTGCAGCTCTAGCCCCACCCCCTGCCAAGGCAGTGGTCACCAGAAGCCCTGGGAGATGCCCCAGTCCAACCTGGGCTCCATTTTCAGCCCCCCACCCTTCCCTGGATCCAACCCACATTCTCCAGGGCAACCACCCCGGCATGCCCCAGAAAAAGTCCCAGCCTGTGCTCATGTTAGATCCAGCCCTCCCAGTAAAACCACTAGGCACATGTGGACCGACCGCATACATAAGGACACTCCAAGACCAATTTTGCCTAATTTCAAAGAGGAAAACAAAGTCAAACAAAATGAGGAGACAGAGGAATATGTTCCAAACCAAAGAACAGTATAAAATCCAAGAAAAAAACTAATAAAACTGAGATAACTACCTGACAAAGAGTTCAGAATAACTGTCATAAGAATGCTCACCTAACTCAGAAAACAGAGGAACACAATGAGAACTTCAACAAGGAATTAGAAAATGTGAAAAAAGAACCAAAGCTGAAGAATATAATAACTGAGATGAAAAACACATTAGAGGGAATCAACAGCAAATTAGGTGATACAGAAGAATGCATAAGTGACCTGGAAGACAGAATAGTGCAAATCACACAGAACAACAACAACAACAACAATATTTAATGGAACAACATCAAGCATACTAACATTTGCTCCCATAAAGAGAGAAAGGGGAAGAAAATGCATTGGATGAAATAATAGCTGAAAACATCCTGTTACCTGAAGAAGGAAACAGATATTCAGGAATCACATTCTTGAAAAAAGACAAACCCAAAGAGACCCACCCCAAGACACATCATAATTTAAATGGTAAAGCTTAAAAGAGAAAAATTTAAAGGCAGCAAGAGCAAAACAGAGTCACATACTAGGGAGCTCCCATAGGACTATTAGCAGATTTTTCAGCAGAAACTTCAGCCAGAAGGGAGTAGCATAATATATTTAAAGTGCTGAAAGGGAAAAAAAATACAACCAGAAATACTCTCTCCAGCAGGGTTATCATTCAGAATTGAAGGAGAGATAAAGTTTCTGAGATAAGCAAAAAATAAGAGTTCATCATCAGCATTATAAAAAATGTTACATGAAAAAGAAAGGGCCAGTTACAAAATCAAAAAATATATGAGGGAAAGTAATCTCTCTGATAAAAGCAAATATATAGTATAGGCAGTAGGTCAACCTCTTAAAAAGGTGAGTACAAAAGTTAAAAGACAGTTGTAATATCAACTATAACTACAAGAAACAGTTAAGGAATACACATAAAGATGTAAAACATATCATCAAAAATATAAAGCATGGGGGAAAGTAAAAGATGTAAGGCTTTCAGAATGTACTTGAACTTAAACAATCATCAGTTTAAAAAATATATAGAGATTCTGATATATATTAACCTCATGGTGACCACAAACCAAAAACATATAATAGCTGCACAAAAACAAAGAGAAAGGACTCCAAACCTAACACTAAAGATCATCAAACCACAAGGTAAGAGAGTAAGAGAACAGAGACTAACTTAAAAAAAAATCCAGAAAACGGTAGCAAATAGCAATGAGTGCATAGCGATCAACAATCACTTCAAATGTAAGTGGACTAAATGCCCCAATCAAAATATATAGGGTGGCTGAATAGTTCTACAAGAGACTCACTTCAGAGCTAAAGGTAAAGAGATGGAAAAATCTTTCCATGCAAATAGAAATAAAAAGAAAATTAGGGTAGCAGTATTCATATCAGATAAAGTAGACTTTAAAAGCAAAATTTGTAACAAAAGACCAAGAAGGACATTATATAATGATAAAAGAGTTCATTCAAGAAGAGAATACACATTTGCAAACATATATGACCTAATACAGGAGCAGCTAAATATATAAAACAAGTATTAACAGACATAAGAGGAGAAATTGACAAAAATAGTAGGAAACTTTGACACCCCATTGATATCAATGGATAGATCATCCAGACAGAAAATCAATAGTGACCTCAAATGACACACTAGATCAGATGGATTTAATAGATACAGACCATCCATTCAAAAACAACAGAATATACATTCTCTTTAAGTGCACATGGAACTTTCTCCAAGATAAATTCCATGGTAGGCCACAGAACAAGTCTCAGTAAATTTAAGAAGACTGAAATCATATCAAGCAAATTTTCTGACCACAACAGTAAGAAACCAAAAATCAATCATAGGAATAAAACTAGGGGGAAAAAAAAACCCACAAACACATGGAGACTAAACAACATGCTACCAAAAAACTTATGGGTCAATGAAGAAATAAAAGGATATTAAAAAAAAAAACAAAAAAACCTTGAGAGGAATGGAAATAGAAACACAACTTTCCACCAAAAGGAATTAGAAAAAGAAGAACAAAAGCAAAAATTAGCATAATAAAGGAAATAATAAAGATCAGAGCAGAAATCAATAAAAGAGAGACAAAAAATTAGAAAAGATTAATGAAACTAAGAGCTAGTTTGTTGAATAAACAAAATTGATAATCTTTAGCCAGACTTCTCAGGAAAAAGGAGAGGGCCCAAATAATAAAATTAGAAATGAAAGAGGAAAAGTTATAATCAACATGGCAGACATACAATGATCAGAGAATACTATGAACAGTTACATGTCAACAAATTGGACAACATAAGAGAAATGGATAAAAAACTAGAAATGATCATCCAAGACTGAATCAGGAAGAAGTAGAAAACATGAACAGACCAGTTACTAGTAACGATATTTAATCACTAAACATGAAACTCCTAACAAGCAATAGCCCAGGACCAGACAGCTTCACAAGAAAATTCTACGAAACACCTGAGTCAGTATGTATCCTTCTCAAACTATTCCAAAAAAGAAGAGGCAACACTTTAAAACTCATTCTACAAGGCCAGCATTACCCTAATACCAAAGCCAGAAAAGACACCATAAAAAAATGAAAATTACAGGTGACACAGATGATGAACATAGATGCAAAAATCCTCAACAAATATTAGCAAACTGAATTCAACGATACATTAAAAAGATCAGACATCATGATCAAGTGGGATTTATCTCAGGGATGAAGGGATGGTTCAACATCTACAAATCAATCAACATGCTGCATTACATTAAACAAAAGATAAAAAGAATGTGATCATCTCAATAGATGCAGAAAAAGCATCTGACAAAATTCAGCACCCTACCATGATAAAACTCAAAGTATAGATAGAAAATATCTCAACATAATAAAGGCCATTTGTGACAAACTCCTAGCTAATATATATTGGAACTCCTAGCCACAAGTCAGACAATGAAAAAGAATAAAAGCCATCCCAATTGGAAGGCTAGAAGTAAAACTCTTCACTATTTGAAGATATTATACTATATATAGAAAGAGTCCACCTAAAGACTCTATCAAAAAACTATTAGAATGAATTCAGTAAATTTGCAGGATACAAAATTAATATACAGAAATCTGTCACATTTCTATACATTAATAATGAAGTATAAGAAAGCAAAATCAAGAAAACAATCTCACTTAGAATCAAATCAAAAAGAATAAAATACTTAGGAATAAATTTAACCAAGGAGGTGAAAGACCTAAACTCTGAAAACTAGAAGACACTGATAAAAGAAACTGAAGATGTCACAAATAAGTGGAAAGATATGCCATGCTCGTGGATCACAAGAATTAATAGCACTGCAATGTCCATACTAACCAAAGCAATCTACAAATTCTGTGCACGCCCTATCAAAATACCTCAACATCACCAATCATCAGGGAAATGCAAATAGAAACCACAGTGAGATAACACCTCACTCTTGTCAGAATTACAGTAGTCAAAAAGACAAAAAATAACAAATGTTGGGGAGGATGTGGAGAAAAGGAAACCCTACTACACTGTTGATGGGAATGTAAATTGGTGCAGCTGCTATGGAAAACAGTATGGTGATTCCTCAAAAATTAAAAGTAGAACTACCATGTGATCCAGCATTTAAACTCCTGGGTATATATGTAAAGAAAATAAAAATATTATTTGAATATTAATTTGAAAAGGTATATTCAACACAATGTTTATTGCAGCATTATTTACAATAGCCAAGATAATGGAAGCAACCTAAGTGCTCATCAGCAAATGAATGGATAAAGATGATGTAGGAGATATATATATAATGGAATATTACTCAGCCATAAAAAATGAAATCTTAACCATATGTGACAACACATATAGACCTGCAGAGTATTATGCTTCATGAAAAAGTCAGAGAAAGACAAATACTGTATGTTTTCACTTATATACAGAATCCAAAAAAAAGGAACAAATATAACAAAACAGAAGCAAATATACAACAAACAAACTAGTGGTTGCCAGAAGGGAGAGGAGTAGGAGGAGAGATGAAATAGGGGAAAGGGATTATGAAATACAAACTGCCAGCTATAAAATAAATAAGTCACAGGGATGTGATGTACAGCACAAGGAATATAGTCAGTATTTTATAACAACTTTGTATGGTTTGTAATCTTTAAAAATATCAAGTCTATATTGTATAACTAAAACTAATGTAATATTGTAAGTCAACTGTACCTCAATTAAAAAAAAAAAAGAACCACCGTGTGTTAAACCACAATACAAACTCTCACATGTTGGGTCACAGGGCATCTATTGAAGATTAAAGCCTGAAAGGATCTGAATTTAAAACAGCTTATTTAAGCCATATCAGAATCTGTGTTTAGCCTCCAGTGATGATTTCACAGAAGGAGAAAATGCTCCTTTGGAAAGGTAAGCATACGGTGTTCACCAGGGAAAAACAACCCTTAGCCCAGCAGAGGGGGAGAGGTATTTATTTGGGAAGAGCTGATGACTAAACAACCAGGAGGAGGGAGGACAAGGGTGCCAAACAGAAAACAGCACGTGTAAAGGCACAGAGATGTCACTACTGATGGAAAACAAAACGTGAGAAAGAAAATGCAATAGGAAAGGGAGACAAGAGACCAAAAACATTGAGGTCTTTGAATGCCATATGATGAGCTGAAGGATTCTGAGCAGAGAATTAACATGACCAGACGTATAGTTACCAAGAATGCTGGGCAGTTGTGATGGAATGCGGGCTAGACCCCAGACTGAGACTTGTTCGCCTGATGCGAGAGCAGAAAGAAGAAATATTAAGAAGAAAAATTGAGGCTCGAGTAAGATCAGTTAGTAGTGATGGATAGAAGGGACCAAACTGAGATCCATTCAGGGAACTTTAGAATCTCAGCTGCTGAGTCAAGCTGGCCTCCTCCTGGGACAGTTGGGCGGCTCTGGTCCCTCAGTAAGTGGCAGCTCCTGTGAGCAGTTTGGTACCTGTGATGAGGAACACTGAGGTGACCGCACAGGTGCCCTTTTCTCTGAGACCCGAACTGAATTGCTTTGAAGTGCCAAAGCTGCTCTGAAGAGGAATAATTTAGAGCTTGGCACAGCCTTTGCATGCAGTAGCCCTCAGCCTTTCTGGAAGAAGAATCTGTCTTCCAATTGAAGTCAGTAAGAGTTGTTTTTGGTTTTTACATCAAGTCCATGTTGGAAACTCTCGGCAGTGTTCTCATTCTCTCCCTTGGATTGCACATGATTCATTGTGTTTTCGCCTGTCTGTTCAGGGGGAAAAACATCCCTGGACCTCCCTGTCATAGGGAGGGGTGGCAAAGGCACATGGAGATCAACTTAAGTACATTTTCACGCTTCCTTGCTAATGGCTGGACAGTGCTTTGCAGGTGGATAAAGATTTTACCGGAAACAAAAGGACAAGGTTTAGTCTTCAGCCTAATAATGGTGCCGACCTACCATTTAAAAACTTCTCTGAACGTGCATTTAATCACTGTCTCGTTGCACAGTCAGTATTGCTGAGTGACTTATTCAAGGAACAAGCGTGTCTTGGACCCTCCTGTGGCTCAAACTCTAGGGAGGTGTTTATTAGTTACACGGCTGTACCACACATGCGACTCAACCTCTCCAGTCTTCAGTTCATCCTTTAAAAGGTAGGGTCATATGAACTAAGGTAGCAAACACAATGCCAGGCAAAAATAATTAACCTGAGATTAAACCTAAAGCTACAACACTGGGCAGGTGAAGTTTGGAAGAGAATGTTTGATTTAACTATTATTGTACAAGAAGGGCCAAGGCATCCATTTTATGCCCAAAGAGAGTTCATTTCTGTCTAAAAGAGAATAAATCCCTCTTTCAGCACAGAACATACAAGCAGCAGGTTGGAGCACAGAACTTGCAAAGAAGAAACAGGGAGCTACGTATGGGTCTTTCCAAAGGGGAGACTTGACTCCTAAAGTAAGAAAAATTAATTAGAGACATTATTCTGTACAGCAGAAACTGACATGTCGCAACTGACTGTATTTCAGTTAAAAAAATAATCAGAAACCAATATTCACAGTTCTTTTTGGAAAGAATAGAAATAGTAATGAGATTAGGGACTTGCATACGTTGAGAGCTTTCCATGTGCCAGGCACCATGTTCAAGTCTTCTCTTAGAATAATTTCAGTTCCCGTCTTCACAGTAATTATTGCTTGTTTCCCTGTTTTACCATGAGAAGACTGAAGCGTAGAGTACATGCTCGTCCACAGTTGCCCTTAACATGAGTTAAACTGGCGCTCAACTGTCCAGCCCTGTCCAGAGTCTGATGCTCACCCGATCCTGTCATGCAGAACCTCAGCCACACCCTCAGCTAAGCTAAAAAGACTAAATATTTTCTTCAGATGATCCAAAAAAAGTTAAAATAAGTGTACACAAGCCAACGCGGAGCAGGGGCAGTATGGAAGAGAGTCAGTGGAGTTGGACAGTGACCGAGATGAAGTGAAAAAGGGTTTTCTTCGTGTTCCCCTCCACTCCTTAGTGAGGAGCTATTTGAAAACAGATGGATGTTGTGGGTCTGTGTACTATGTGAGTATGTGGCGGGAAGAACATTTCAAGTAGATGTATGAACCCAGATCCAACTGTAGAAGCTTCCCCTTTTGAATGTTTTGGGGGTCAGCGTATGAACAGTAAGGAAAGAAAATGGCCAATTTTCTATCTTTATACTGATGAGGATTCCGAGGGGAAGAAAAGATAAAACTTAAGTACTCGCGGGTTCACCAGGCTGCCGAAAGAGGAGTAAAGAGGCAGGTGGCCTTTGGCTTTGGAGAACATGCGTGGGCCACTTCGAGGAAATGGAAAACTAAGTCCTCTGAACAAAATGAGGGGGACTGAGCTACAAGGGGAGTACTGGGCCTGAGAATGGCTGGGCCCTTGTGCTCTGAGAGAGGCAGAAAGAGAAAGCATCTTCAAGTGCCAAGATGTCAGAAAGACAGGCATCTGACAGAGGCCATATTAAAGACAGAACACATGATACAGAGTGAAAGGCAACTCTGAGCTTTACTCTCCTTCTGTACTGTTAATGATGAACTCTAGCTACTATATTCTTCCTGTAATGAAATTTATATATTTAATTTTATGGTATGCATATTTTTTATGTTGTCTGCACTGCTACAAATTCAAACCCAATCACTGCCCCCCAAATTGTTATGTTTATAGTCTGTTTTATACACACAACCATCTCTAAGAGAATTCATAGAGCACAAATTGCATGCCACCCCTGGGTGGGTAGGGAGAAAGCAGACATGGGACATGAGAGATGAGTGCAAGCAGAAAATTGGATCAATGTTATCACGGTCTCAAAGGACAGATGACTGTAGCTAATATCAGTCCTCTGTACTACTTACACTGAAATAACTGAGCTACATGATATAACTTTGTAAGCGCCAAGCAATCCCTTTGTCATATTGTTAAGATCCTAAGCAGAAGGAAACTTCCAGAAATTATTTTAAGCAGGTAGCTAAGGTAACTTACTTAGAGCAGTGAACAAGGGAAATAAGTGAATAAGAGACAGACCTTTCAAGTCAGACAGCCCAGGATTGTGGGCTGAGCAATTCCACTGGCCAGACCTGTAACCTGGGGGCAAGTCACCAAATGTCTCTAAACTTCAATTTTTTCATTGGTGAAATCAGGTTACCAGTACTTCACAGAGAACCAAATATATTGAAGGTACTCGCCCTGGAGAAAGGCATCGGGGCAAAGTCTGGTGCAGAAATTTGGGAAAACCAAATCATCGGCCCTCAGAACAGAATATACCCCAAGCCAGCTGGTGTGCCCAAGAAACATTGCCATCCAAAAGTGTTCAAAGGACATGTGTGGGAAAACGTGTTGTCAGTGCCACCATGCTGTAATTTTTAGAATATGGAAATGAATATATGTATGTATATGTACAACTGGGACAGTATGCTGTATACCAGAGATTAACACATTATAACTGACTATACTTAGATGAAAAAAAATACTGTAATTTTTGTGTATATATTTTTTAATTGAAATATAGTCAGTTTACAATATGTCAATTTCTGGTGTATAGCATAAGGCTTCAGTCATACATGAAGCCATGACATATTCATTTTCATATTCTTTTTCACCATAAGTTACTACGTGATATTGAATATAGTTCCCTGTGCTGTACAGTTATGAACTTACTTATTTTATAAGTGATTTTTAATGTTGCTCTTTTCAGAGCAATACTATAAACTCCTTGAGACCAGAGCCATAGCTTCACTGTTCACCATACAATAGATAGCCAGAATTATTAACTACCCAGGAAAGATCTTTTTCTAACTGAATAAAACCAAAAACCAAAAATCTTCACTCAACAATGATGGCTAAATTTAAAGTGTCTTCTGGGAACTCTAAAAGACCTAAATGGAAAAAAAAAAAATCATGAAGCATTTAGAGTACCGTCCGCCTTACAGAAGTGAAGAAATATGGGAATGGGTTTTCTGGAGGAATTGTCCTTCATCACGAGGATGATGAGTGACAAGGCTTCCGGCAGATCAGATAAGCTGAACCAGAGGGGGCAATGCCAATGTGAGGGCTCATTAAGGAACCCATGGTTTCAACGGCACAGCATCATCTGTCACAAGGGATGTCACGGGTCATGAAATGTAGGCACTTGCCAGTTCCCCGCTGGGATCGTATTTATCTTGAATTATTTACTACTAGATTTCCTGACAGTGGGAATAGGTTAATAATGTGGTCTTAATATGGGGGTTTGGGGGTCCTCAAGTTGTAATTAATCCATCTCTAGGAGATTGAATGGGTCTGACAGAGCCACAGTCCATAAATGACTACAATTAGTGGCATCATGCAAGTTTCACGGCATGAGAAACCACATTTCCAGAAAGAACAGGGAGTGGAAAACACTTTGGGGTAGATTGCCTTTGATTCCTGTAAGGTGGCCTTCCTTTCAGGCTACATTAGGTCCAAACATTAGGGTGAATACTAGCCACTGGGGAGATGGATGACAATTTTAAAGTAGGAAAAAGTGAGATGGTGTTTCATCAAAGAATGTATTCTAGCCCCAGAAACCATACACAGAGAAAAAGGCTGTGTGAGGAATAATTACAAATTGAACATGTAGACTCAATAACGTGTGACCTTTCAAAGATTCTCCCTGTCACCTTTGGGATGGAGTCCAAAGTCCACAGCAGGCTGGCTCCAGCCTCCTTCTCCAGTCTTATCTCTCAGTCTCCCCACTTACATCTTGCACTCTGGGCGTACGGAACTCTTGGCAGTTCCCCTAAACACACCATGTTTCATGTTTGGGAGCCATTTTTCTTTGTCTCCTGTGCCTGGAATTCTTTCTTTCTTTCTGCCTGGCACAAATAAATCCTTAATGTTTTAGTTAAAAACCTTGCTTCCTCTGCAAGCCTTCCCCCCCGACGCCCTCAGGCATGGCTGTCAACTCCCCCGAGTCACGCCCTGAGTGGTCTCTCAACTCACCTTTCTTATGATGCCCCATACCCTGCACTGCCACTGTGAGTGTTAGGACCAGGACAATATCTCATTTTTCTTTTTTTCCCCAAAGCCTGCCAGAGGGTCCGGATCACAGTAGGTGCTCTGACTGTGTGGTTTTGATATAGACAGGGGATGCCACAAATCCCAGCAACTCTCAAAATAATGTGTATCAGGTCAAACAGATAGGAATTCTAAATTGGATGCAAACATACAGGGTAGATTTTGCCGTAAGACGAAATGACAAAAGATGTCATAGAAATGCTAATCTTGTCCCATACAGTTTGAACTGGTCACTGTAACTGAGAAATGTGCAAGTTTATGTCCTGAACTAGTTACACATGTGTGGGTGACTTGTTCCTTTTACCTGGAATTCTCTCACCTCTGCATGTCCAAATTTCACCCTTAAGCCCATCCACCAGTTCCTTTATGAGGCTTTTGATGTTAGCCCTTATAACTCTCTCCTGTACAATTGTTTGTATAATTTATTATGTAATTTATGAAAATTATTGAGCGATATTTCTCACTAAATTAAAAGTTGTTACGGGCAGTATTCTCTGTGCTCTGTTCTGGATATCTACTACTGTGTAACCACCACCCCTCCTTCAAAATTTCTTAAACCAACAACAGTCATGTATCTCTCATGATTTCTGGAGCTCAGGAATTTGGGGATTGCTTGGCTGGGCAGTTTTGGCATGGCGTTTCATGTAGTCCTAGGTGGACAGTGGCTGGAGCTGGGAGTGGTGCTAAGGCAGCTGAGGGCTAACCGGGCATCTCTTCTCTTCATGTTCTCTCAGAAGCTCTGTGTTTCCTCCCCATGAGTTAGTGTGGGCTTCCTCACAAGATGGCAGCTGCAGTCTTCTTAAATGGCAGGTCAGCATTCCCAAGGCAAGTGTCCTAAGGGACCTGGGAGCTGCGTTGCTTTTATGACCCTCGTCTGAGAAGTCAGAGCAGCTCCATTCTGTTAGTTAATTCAGTCACAAAAGCCTAAGTGCAAGAAGGGAGGGTGTACATTCTGTCTCTTGAGAGGGGAGAGGGAACATTCTGGAAAAGCACCGGAGATGGGAAAGAGTGTTGTGGCTATGTTTGGAATATGCAGTTTGTATCATGCGTATTTTATCCTTACTCCCTAACATTGGTTCTGTTTGCCTGGACTTGAGCTCAGTAAATGTTTGTTGAATAGATGAATTAATGATTTCTGAGTTCTGTTAACACTGACTGATACTAAATATTTGAGCCCACATACTTCTCTTTCTAACCCTCAGCTGTCAGTCCGTTGCTTGTCCAAGGGGGCAAAGTAGAAGATGCATGTTTTATTAACACTGATGATTAGGAAGTGTGGGATGTACGTTACTCCTCCCAAACGAATGCAAGTCAGACAAAGGAAATGTTCATTCTAATTATTTTAGTAGTTGTTTGAGTCGCTATGAAGAAAAAGTATCCAGTTATTTTCCCTCTGACTTTCCTAAAAGTAAAGATGTTTGTTTATAGTTCTGATATCCACCTGGTTGATAGAAAGTTCTAAGTATTTCAATATTGTTTAATCTTTTAAGGTGGGAATTTCTACAGCCCAGGTATTAACATACGTCTGTATGGGTGTGCATTATGTGTGAGTGCGTGTGTGTGTATTAGTTGTCAAGGCAAACATTTTGCCCTCCAGCAAGAGTGGAGTTCACTGAGTTTAAGAATGTTCTGCATGGCTATTCTGTGTTTTGAAACACATGTATACATGGTGTAGGAGGTGTCGGTTTATATGTGTTTGTGTGTACAAATCTAATACATGTCTAGGAAATATGCTAAAACACAGAACACATATTTGAGCAGGAAACTAAAGTTAACAAACTCTCATATTTTTGTTTACAGTTTCTCTGCCTGAGACTATTAGTTTGAGTAACTTACTACCTTTTACTAGAAAATACAGAAAAATGCTGTGTCCTTTCGTAACTTGTCTGTTTTCCTGCAGGGACTGTGTCTGACGCTTCAGTGTACTCTGAACAGTCTCCATGCTCACTGAGTGACTAGCTGACCACCAAGCATGAAGGAAGGTGAGCCCAGCAAAGCCCCACTTGGCACCTGAAGGGACAAAGATCACAAAATCCAGCCGTGGGTCACTGATGAGTCATAATGGACAAAGCCGATGTTCAACAATTAGCTTTGGGACTAAAAGGTAAACATGAACATATTATCATATTGTCTGAAAGTATATCCCTTAATGTAGATTCTTTTTCTTCTATGGACACTTTGGAAAAAGTATGTCAATTTTAGGGGCAAACATTCAAAACTACATAACATGTTCCAAGAGATTCTAGTTCCTTCTACAGTCAGATGAAGGACAGGCACCATGCAGGATGGTGCAACTTGACATCACATAGAGGCTCCAGCTTCAGGAAACCATCTAGCACTTTCCTACCTCCTAAGGTAATTAAAAAGGTGAAAACATATAATATCTGTAAGAGCATTTTAAATGTCAATGAGTATAATCCAAATATAAAAGATCGTCACAAAAGATTATAATTTATAATTGTTTTATACCGATTTTAGGCACTACCAGCTTGCATTCAGGACCCTTCCAAATCAGACCCAAATCTGCCCAACTACTTTTATTTCCACTCTTTCCCAGCTTAGACTTTAACTCCAATTAAGCAGAGTGAATCATTCACTCCTACATGTACCCAGTCCACATCCAAGTTCCACCCCAGCTCCCTACCCCTCACAGTTTTTACTCTCTGGGATTTTCTTCCATCTTTCCAAGCTGCTGGAAATGTTCTCAGTTTTACCAGTTTGTTAAGTCCCAGCTTCAAGTTTATTTCCTCCCACCTATGCTTCTCTTTTCGGGATTGCATAGTATAGTATAAATAAATGTTGTAGTATAAATAACTCGGTTGCCAGGATATCTGGGGTTAATCCCATTGGGGCAATTTACTAGTTTAGAACCCTTAGTTCAAAGCACTTGGCCTCCCTCATATAAGATGGGAGGGTAAGGACGGTCCCTCGCGGGATCTCATCAACAGACCAGTAGGGGAGTCAGCCAACCACGTGAGCTATACGAGAAGCTGCAGGACATAAAAATGAATATGACAAAGCTACTGTCCTCAGAAAGATCAGCGTCTCCTAGAAGAGACAGGTAACTAAGCCAACAATAACACCATTGAGTTCTGGGTACACCATGATCTGGAAGGACAGACGAGCGTGCCAGGTATTTTCAGCAAAAATATTTACCTTAATAATAAGACAGATCCACACATTGAGCAGTGAGGAATGTTTGGACAAACAATGGAAAGTCTGAGTTCACTGGCCACAGGCTGGGTACCTGCTTTAGGAGAAATGCAAGCGCGCAGGGAAAGCTCTTTGAACTCAGTGTAGGAGTCGGTACGGCCCCACGGCCCCTGCATCAATCCTCGTGTGCGATGGATTCTTTAGGAAAAGCTGGAGGGGGGTCAGAATCGTGTGTCTTCCAGGTGATGGAGGCGTATTTGGAGAAAGTGGAGGCAGAGTGAGCGATTTACCTTGTTTTAATGCAAGCAGATGGCGAGGTCATGGGAACCTGTTTAAAGCCTTAGTGAACTGTCTCTTCAAATTAAGGACTTTGGAGAATTAGAAGTTCTGAGAAACCCCCATGACTCACAAGATCGTAAGTTCTCGCTGAGTGCTCAGGCATCTCACCCTCCGCACGCTGAACCACCAGGCGTACACAAGGGCAGGGCTGACTGCTCTAATGAAATGCAGGTATTCAGATTCGAGGCAGTGTAGTGAGAGAGACTGCCATCGAGACAGCAAGCGCTTCCCACTGAGCTGCCCTCGGCTGAATGGAATCACAGGCTTTGAAGAATCACAGAGCTCTCTGGTAAAAATAAAGTGACAGTTTCTGAAGAAACTTTCAGATGTGAATGGGTTTGAATCCTGTTTCAGAGGTTCTTGGGCCTATATTTGGGAGTACAGCGTCCTTAGATATTGGAATAACTAAGGATCTAAAAACACAACTAGGCTTTAAAAGGAATTAATGGACCTAAAATCACACGAGGCCTATGCAATATAAATCATCTATACGATCCATATATAATATATATTTAATCACATGAGTCATTATTAAACAAATTCAATTTATAACTTTAAAAATTAAATGAAAAACTATGACCCTGTCTAACAAACCATCATTTACCTAGTTAGGGATCCTTTAATTCATTTAAGATTGTAGTCCTTTTTAGTAAGCACAAAAATATAAGCTATACAAGGTATTTACACTAAATCATTGTGTTTTGGAAGTTTTATACTTGACATTTTTAGATTAGCAGTTTGGGGCGAATATAAAAGAGGCTGTTAGACCTGAAAAGGCCATTGGCCATTAACTAATTCAAACCCAGTTTTTACAGAGGAGAAAAGTGAGGCTGGAGAGAGTGACTCTTTTTAAGTCTTTAAGCTATGCAGTTATGGTGATAGAAAATACGCCAGAATTCAGGTCCGTGGAATTCATGTAATCTCAAACCCAGGTCCAATATTATCAAGTTCAAATTACAAAACCGTAACCCTCAATTTCCGTATAAGATAGGCATTTTCTATGAAATACATCTTATAATACATAAAACACTTTATTTATACGAAAAAAAATTCAGTGACTAAGAAAGAGGAAGAAATCTAAACTCAGCTGGTTTTCTTCACTGAATATAGCAAACCAAAAACTGGCTTAAATTATTTCAGAGGCTAAAACAGTCCTCTACAAGAGGAGGGGAGAGAAGAGAAAGAGAGATCTTGGAAATTAAAATACTCTCACAGCAGACACTACAAGACTGAATCTCCCAAGTCCTGTGGGACTCACAGTTCCCACCCCAGACGTGAGCCCAGCACAGTGAAGGTACGCGGAATTTGTCACGGACGATGGAGTCCTTGCTCAGCCACTTACTAGGTGGATACCACTGAGTGAATCACCTTCTCTTTGCATCAGTTTTCTCTTCCTTAAAATTCAAATTAAAATACTGCATCCTCAGTCTTAACTGTGGATACTAAGAAGAAACGTACATGAATGTGCTTTGTAAACCATAAATTGTTAGGCACGTGGCCATTACTGCGCTCCTTGCAGATCACATAACGTTCAGTGATGTTTTCCTTCAGCGGACTTCTTTCTTAAAGCACCATTATAAAGAGGTGGTTGTGAAGGGACAGCTAAGAAACTGGGGGTAAATCCTCACAAATTTGAGGCTAACAGTGGGACCAAGTGCCAGTGTAGATGGGACCTTCAACCTGTCCTGTCCCAAACCTTCCTGTTGTGGTCATTTTAGGATTAATTTTTATAAACAGAAGTTCAACAGAAGGTTCTCAGAGGACTTGAAGTTCCCTGTAAGGCTTCAGAAAAAATTTTAATATCATCGATAATCATTTAAAAATCTAAAATAGCATGTTCTGAATTATCGGCACAGTTGCTTTATTTTCAGATCCTTTCTCACGGTTCCAGTGTCCAAGTTTGCAATTATATTTACAAATGAGTTGTCACCAGTCAAATAGGGCTGCTTTCACTGTCCCAGGCGGATGAGAAAAGAACAAAGGCAGATTTAGTAGGCAAATGATCAGCTCCTGCCGTGTGAACTCTAAATGACATCAGTGTGAACTGTGGGGATGAAGGTTCAGAAGCAGTGCAAAAAGTGGTGAAAAAATTGACTTCAGTCCAACAGAATAGGAAAGGACCAGTCCACACCACAGCCCTAATGCAAGTGGCAATTTAGTTTCAGCAAAATTACTCTTGGCGATTTGAATTATTTTTGCTTTTGTAATTTGTCTGGTTTTAGCTCGTTAATTTGTTTTGACTTCAAAGCAGTATGAATTAAAAGCATAAGGAGTTTAGACCTAGTTCTGTGTGTCTTTATGAGGATATAATAGTCTAATTCTGTATCACAGGGTCTGTGAAAACATTTCCCTTTAAAAGGGTCTGCACACACCGGAATTCGATTCTGACCAGCATGAAAGCTTGGCTCCCATGGTGCTGGGTGAGTTCCCCGGAGGCACCGTGCGCCGCCAGACTAGGCTCCCCGTGGACCAAGGATGAGAAATACATGGCGTGTAACTCTTCGCACAAATTTCACTCGCACTGAAGAGATTTGTTTTAAGCTGTTAATCTAATTTTTTTTCTATTCTCAGACTCATATTAATGTTCCAATTAAATAGAAAATGAGGAAATGAAAAAAGGGTGTGTTTTTAATAAATTGAATTTCCATTTGGGCTTTATTAAAACTGCCATGGAAATTATCATGGGAAAGTTTGTCTCGGAAAATGATGATATCAATGATGATTTCTATTCTTGTGATTAAAAAAGAGGCAACATTAGGCGTGGTGCCAGCCCAGGTGCAGACGAAATAGTAAGCAGTGCCTCATTTGGGAACAATCCCAAGGCAGGAACGATCTTGCTCCCCTGTGAATTCCTGGCACCCCAAACAGGTCCTAACACATGACAGGTAAGTGCTTGCTAGTTAATTGCTATGCCTTGCTTGGCACACCGCCCTCCAGAACTCACAGCTGGAATGTTCCCACGGGCTCAGCCCTGCCCCTAAGTTTAGGATGCAGTGAAGCAATCCCAAGGCTAAAATCCTGCAGCTCAGGATCGAGGCAGCCTAGATGCACAACCTACTCTCCGCTGCAGATAACCTGTCTCCCCGATTCTGAGCCTCCAGGCCAGGAAAAGGAACCCTAAAACTGATCTTTCTAGAGACAGGCATTTTTTTTTTTTTTCTTCCATGAATCTAGCTCCCCACGTCCTCTGGCTGTCAGTCACCTGCCCGCCTCTACCTCTGCCCACTCTGGTGCCGGATCGTGCCGTCACTCGTGGAGGAGGTGGTAGACAAGGAGACTGAGACTCTGGGCTGAGCGGACACGCAGTGCATTGTTCAAGAACAGAGATAACAGATGTGCGGCTTTAGTCCTGTCTGCACCTGGCCGGGATATTCACTGCCTATGGCTTGGCATTTTCATCTGTAAAACGAGCTTAAAATAATTTATAAGCCAGTTATGAGCAAGAAATGAATTCCTTTGTAGAAAGCATTTGGAACAATGCCTGACTCATAGTAAGCACTTGGAAATGCTGGCTGTATTTTTTTTTTTTTTTTGGTCTCTGCTACCCCCACACCTGTGCCAGATATCGCTGGTACTGTTAACCGGCTGTCCTGGAAGCCTCTGCAGCCACAGAATTCTGCTTTTCTGACCTCCTTTCTCCTAACGCCTCTGCTTAACTGCCACGTGTTTCCCTACCAGAAGTCCTCATGTCATCGTAGGCATCATGAAATTATCCCCCAGTACTATTTTACAGTCTTTAATCCTTGTGGGGCCCTGGCCTGCCCTGACCCTCCCATGAATGAACTTCCTTCTGACACTTACTTGTTCAGGTGTAGAAATGAGGGCTTTCCTGCAATTAGGACGCATCCATCCTTACCTGGCGCACTCGGGCCCAACTCCACTGGGTCCTAAATGCACCTAATTCCCTCGTTCTGTAAGCAGTGCCCTAGGAGCAGGGATGCAGTGACAGATCTACAGACAGGTCGCAGGTGAAGGTCTGGGGCAAAGACAAGAGAAAGCCAAGAAAGCTGCCTGAAGACTCTGTCAAAGGAGCAGTTCACCTTTGTCACGTCTCAGAGCTTTTCATTTTACACAGTAATAGGTTCTCTCATTTTGTCCTCACAGAAACACAATGACAGGACAGGATGTGTCTGGATGACTAAGACAGTGCTTGGTACAATTTTAGCAGACGCAAATGCTCTAAAAGTGGCTGGTATGCCCATGAATTGAGGTTCAAGGGTGATTCAAAACAAACAAGCAAAAAACTGTAGCTTTTTGCACTTTTGCTCATGCCCTTGCTGGTGACTTTACACCCGATAACTTTCTCCACTGATGATTTTTTTTTTAGAGGGGGTGGAATTAGGTGGTTTGTTTGTTTAAATGGAGGTACTGGGGAGATGGAGAAGATGGCGGAGTAGAAGGACATTCGCAGGTCACCCTCTCCCACAAATACACCAAGACCCACATCTACTGACCCACTCAGCCAACCAGAGCACCTGCGGAACTCCGACAGAACATCGCCCTCTTCAAAAGATAAAGACGCCAAAAATCTGGTAGGAGAAAAGGAAAAAAGAAAGAACAAAAGGCAAAGCAGCGCCGGATGGGTCCCGCGGGGAGGGAGCAGCAAAGGAGGACTGGCGCTCGCTCGCTGGGTCTCCCCTCTCCAACTGAGAGGCCAGCAGGACTGAGGGGGAGCCTCCGAGGCTCGGATCTGTACAGACCAGCCCTTGACTAACAGAACTAAGTTAAACGGGCACAGAGCATCCCCCCCCCCCCCCTCGACACCCAGCCTGAGACGCGGCCGGCGGCGGCGGCGGGCAGGGCCAGGCTGCCCAAGCCGGGCGGAGGACGGAAGCGGCTGCACGGAGGCAGGCCCGGGGGAACGCAAGGGGCTGCGCGCCGTGGCTGTGGGTGCACAGGGCAGAACAACCTGGGCCCTCCATAAAACAGCAAGGTTGAGGTGCTCCCGGGGGAAGGGTGCACACCCCCATCTCTGAAAACCCGCGGAAAGTTTTCGGGGGAAGAGAGGCGGGGCTCAGGCACAGCCGCCATATCCTCCGCTCTGAGCACCCAGGCGGGGGCGGGGGCGAAACCTGCATCCGCACCGAAGGGCTTAGCAGCCTCAAAGGCCAGACTGAGACTGGCCTGCAGCCAGGGGCAGATAGGATCCTTCCATCCTGGTCCCTCAGAGAACTTGCTCCACAAAGACAAACAAGGAGCTGGGTTTTGGCTCGGAGCAGGGACAAGGCTGTCCCTCGGTCTTCCCCGAGCCCACCCGCGGAGCGCCGACCAGGGCGGAGCGCGCAGCCGCACAGAGCAGCGGAGCCACAGGTGGCGGCGCAGGTAGAGCGAGAGCGGCCCCTCCCCCCCGCCTTTCGGGCAGGAACACAGCCCCTGACCGAGGTGCTGGGAGGGGGCACGACCCGCCCTCCTACCCGGCCAGTCTGCAACATCTGACTGCGGCATCCGGAGGGGCAGCGACCCGCCCGCCCACAGCAGAGAGCTGCACCTGACCCAGTGTTAGGAGGAGGCGCCGATCCGCTTGCCGACAGGTGCTGGGAGCAGCACAGAAGAGGGCGCCAACGGAGGGCCTCTGAAAACAGCAAGCTGAGCTTCCAAAACAGGACTGAAGACAGAAAGACTTCACAGTAAAAGCACACAGACTCCAGGAGAACACCGACAAACCAACCCCCCCCCCTTTTTTTTAAATCTGTTTTTACCTGTTCTATTTTGTATTACTCTCTTAATTTTTACTTCTTAATTCATTTCTATTTCTCTTGGGTTTTGATGTCCTGCTATTGATTAGACACAGGTTTCAAATACATCTATTCATCTCCCCCCCTTTTTTTGTAAAGGTTTTAAAAGGACGTCTCAACCCGATTAATACTCTGCTTCAACTCACTCTTCTATTATTCATTATACACTGTTTTCAAACCTTCTTTCTCCCTTCTTTTAAAATTCATTCTCTCTTATTTTTTTTTCTTTTTTTCCTAAGTTCTATTCCTAAATAGGCATTAGATAGATAAAATCCTTAAGGACCAAAATAAACAACTGATACTCCATAAACCACAGTGCCAAAGAGGTACGAGCAAGATGAAGAAGCAGAAAAACCTTTCCCAATTAAAAGAACAAGAGAAACCCCCTGAAAGAAAGATCAACGAAATAGACATCGATAGCCTACTAGATCAAGATTTAAAAAAAAGAGTGATCGAATTGCTGAAGGAATTAAAAGAGATAGTGTTTACAGATATAAAATATGTCAAAAATGAAATTGAAGCTATAAAGAAGAGCCAAGTAGAATGGGTAAACTCATTGACAGAGATGAGGAATGATCTAACAGCTGTGCAAAGCCGACTAGATAATGCAGAGGAACGAATTAGTGATCTAGAAGACAGGGCAATAGAAAGCACCCATTCAGAAGAACTACAAGAGAGGCAAATAAGAAATAATGAAAATAGCATAAGGGACCTATGGGATAATATAAAGCGTCCCTATCTTCGCATAATAGGGGTCCCAGAAGGAGAAGAAAGATCAAAGGGGATTGAAAAGGTTTTTGAAGAAATCATGACTGAAAACTTCCCAAACTTAAAGAAGGAATCAGATATCCAAGTACAGGAAGCTCAGAGGGTCCCAAACAGGAAGAACCCAAATAGACCCACACCAAGACATACCATTATCAAGATGGCCAGAGTCAAGGATAAAGAAATGATTCTAAAGGCAGCAAGAGAAAAGCAAAGAGTAAGTTACAAGGGAACCCCCATAAGGCTCTCAGCTGATTTCTCTACACAAACACTACAGGCCAGAAGGGAGTGGCAAGATACATTCAAAGCCCTGAATGAAAAAAAGATGCAGCCTAGGATCCTTTATCCAGCAAGGCTATCCCTGAGGATAGAAGGAGAAATAAAGAGTTTCACAGACAAAAAAAAGCTGCAGGAGTTTAGCAACACTAAACCCATGCTAAAAGAAATATTGAAAGGGCTATTCTAAATAGAAAAGCAGCAGGATGCTACAGAAATGAGAAACTCACAACTGGAAAGGTGATAACTCATGAATTACAAATAAAGTAAACATGAAATTATAAAAGAAGACATACAAATCACTGAGAGTGGGAGAGGGAGGCAGGGAAATATAGAATATCTTTTTCTTTCCTCTTTAAATTTTTTTAAGAGTAGGATGGGTTTGAGATCATGTTACTATCAGTTTAATAAAAACAGTTATAGTAATGGGTTAATAGATTTACAAAAAAGGGTAACCACAAGCCAAAAATTTACAAAGGAGTCACAAAAATTAAATAAAATCCATGATAATACAAAGGAAAATTACCAAACCACAAAAGGAAGAAGAAAGGAACAAAGAGGATATACCAGTTCAACTGCAAAGATAAGTTCAAAATGGCAATAAACACACATCTATCATTAATTACTGTAAATGTTAATGAACTAAATGCTCCAGTCAAAAGACACAGAGTGGCAGACTGGATAATAAAGCAAGAACCTTCAATATGCTGCATACAAGAGACCCACTTTAGGGAGAAGGACACATATAGATTGAGAGTGAAAGGATGGAAAAGGATATTCCATGCAAATGGAAAAGCCAAAAAAGCAGGTGTTGCAGTACTGATTTCAGACAAAATAGACTTTAAAACAAAGGCCATAAAGAAAGATAAAGAAGGACATTTTATAATGATTAAAGGAGTGATACAAGATGAGGATATCACACTCGTTAATATATATGCACCCAATATAGGAGCACCTGAGTACATACAAGAATTACTAACAGAGATAAAGGGGGATATTGATGGGAATACAATCATAGTTGGAGATTTTAACACTGCATTAACATCACTAGACAGATCTTCCAGACAGAAAATAAACAAGGCAACAGAGAAATTAAATACTGCAATAGAAAAACTAGATTTGGTGGATATTTTCAGAGCATTACACCCCCAAAAAATAGGATATACATTCTTTTCAAGTGCACATGGAACATTTTCCAGGATCGATCATGTACTTGGGCACAAAAGAAACCTCAACAATTTTAAGAAGATAGAAATTATCTCAAGCATCTTTACTGACCACAATGCCATGAAACTGGAAATCAACAACAGAGAAACAAACGAGAAAAAAAGGAAAGCATGGAGATTAAACCATATGTTATTGAAAAAACAATGGATCAATGAGGAAATCAAAGCTGAAATTAAAAAATGCCTTGAGACAAATGATAATGAAAGCACAACCACTCAAAACGTATGGGACACAGCAAAGGCAGTGCTAAGAGGGAAGTTTATAGCGATACAGGCCTTCCTCAAAAAAGAAGAACAATCTCAAATAAACAATTTAACCCACCACCTGAATGAATTAGAAAAAGAAGAACAAAAAGCCCCAAAAAGCAGCAGAAGGAAGGAAATAATAAAGATCAGAGAGGAATTAAATACAATAGAGATTAACAAGACCATAGAAAAAATCAACCAAACCAAAAGCTGGTTTTTTGAAAAAGTAAATAAAATCGACAAACCTCTGGCCAAACTCACAAAGAGGAAAAAAGAGAGAGCACAAATTAGCAAAATAAGAAAGGAAAATGGAGAAATTACAAAAAACAAAATAGAAATACAGAATATCATACGAGAATATTATGAAAAACTATATGGAACCAAACTGGATAACCTAGAGGAGATGGATAAGTTTCTGGAAACATACTGTCCACCAAAACTGAATCAAGAAGAATATGAACACTTGAACAATCCGATCACTAGAAAGGAAATAGAAATAGCAATTAAAAACCTCCCTACAAATAAAAGTCCAGGACCGGACGGCTTCACCGGGGAATTCTACCAAACATACAAAGAAGAACTCATACCAGTCCTTCTCAAACTCTTCCAGACGATTGAAAAGGAGGGAATACTCCCAAACTCATTCTATGAAGCCACCATCACCCTGATACCAAAACCAGGCAAAGACACTACAAAAAAAGAGAATTATAGGCCAATATCACTGATGAACATAGACGCCAAAATCCTCACCAAAATTTTAGCAAATAGAATCCAACAACACATAAAAAAGATTATACATCATGACCAAGTGGGGTTCATCCCAGGGACACAAGGCTGGTTCAACATACGCAAATCAATCAGTGTAATACATCACATCAACAAGAGAAAGGACAAAAACCACATGATCATCTCCATCGATGCAGAAAAAGCATTTGATAAAATTCAACACCCATTTATGATAAAAACTCTCGCCAAAGTGGATATAGAGGGAACATATCTCAACATAATAAAAGCTATATATGACAAACCTACAGCCAGCATAGTACTCAATGGTGAAAAACTCAAAAGCTTCCCACTAAAATCTGGGACAAGACAAGGATGCCCACTATCACCACTCCTATTCAACGTAGTCCTGGAAGTCCTAGCCACAGCAGTCAGGCAAGAGAAAGAAATAAAAGGGATCCAAATTGGAAAAGAAGAGGTAAAAGTGTCATTATATGCTGATGACATGTTACTATATATAGAAAACCCTAAAAGGTCCACACAAAAGCTACTAGAGCTGATTGAAGAATTCAGCAAGGTAGCAGGTTACAAAATTAACGTTCAAAAATCAGTTGCATTTCTTTACACTAACGATAAATCAATGGAAGAAGAAAGTAAAGAAACAATCCCCTTTAAAATAGCACCCAAAGTAATAAAATATCTGGGAATAAATCTAACCAAGGAGGTGAAAGAATTATACACAGAAAACTATAAACCATTGATGAAGGAAATTAAAGAAGACTTTAAAAAATGGAAAGATATTCCATGCTCTTGGATTGGAAGAATCAATATTGTTAAAATGGTCACACTGCCCAAGGCAATCTACAGATTTAATGCAATCCCTATCCAATTACCCAGGACATATTTCACAGAACTAGAAAAAATCATAATAAAATTCATATGGAACCATCAAAGACCTAGAATTGCCAAAGCATTACTGAAGAGAAAGAAAGAGGCTGGAGGAATAACTCTCCCAGACTTCAGACAATACTATAGAGCTACAGTCATCAAGACAGCATGGTATTGGTACCAAAACAGGCATATAGACCAATGGAACAGAATAGAGAGCCCAGAAATGAACCCACAAACTTTTGGTCAACTAATCTTTGACAAAGGAGGCAAGAATATACATTGGAATAAAGACAGTCTCTTCAGCAAGTGGTGTTGGGAAAACTGGACAGCAGCATGTAAAACAATGAAGCTAGAACACTCCCTTACACCATATACAAAAATCAACTCAAAATGGATTAAAGACTTAAACATAAGACAAGATACAATAAACCTCTTAGAGGAAAACATAGGCAAAACATTATCTGACATACATCTCAAAAATTTTCTCCTAGAAGAAATAAAAGCAAGAAGAAACAAATGGGACCTAATGAAACTTACAAGCTTCTGCACAGCAAAGGAAACCAGAAGTAAAACAAGAAGAAAACCTACGGAATGGGAGAAAATTTTTGCAAGTGAAACCGACAAAGGCTTATCTCCAGAATATATAAGCAGCTCATATGACTCAATAAGAAAAAAATAAACAACCCAATCCAAAAATGGGCAGAAGACGTAAACAAGCAATTCTCCAAGGAAGACATACAAATGATCAAAAAGCACATGAAAAAATGCTCAATATCACTATCAGAGAAATGCAAATCAAAACTACAATGAGGTATCACCTCACACCAGTCAGAATGGCCGTCATTCAAAAATCCACAAATGACAAATGCTGGAGAGGCTGTGGAGAAAGGGGAACCCTCCTACACTGCTGGTGGGAATGCAGTTTGGTGCAGCCACTATGGAAAACTGTGGAGATTCCTCAAAAGACTAGGAATAGACTTACCGTATGACCCAGGAATCCCACTCCTGGGCTTGTATCCAGAAGGAAATCTACTTCAGGATGACACCTGCACTCCAATGTTCATAGCAGCCCTATTTACAATAGCCAAAACATGGAAACAGCCTAAATGTCCATCAACAGGTGACTGGATAAAGAAGAGGTGGTATATTTATACAATGGAATACTACTCAGCCATAAAAACTGACAACATAATGCCATTTGCAGCAACATGGATGCTCCTGGAGAATGTCATTCTAAGTGAAGTAAGCCAGAAAGAGAAAGAAAAATACCATATGAGATCGCTCAAATGTGGAATCTAAAAAACAAAAACAAAAACAAACAAACAAAAACAAAGCGTAAATAAAGGATAGAAATAGACTCACAGACAGAGAATACAGACTTGTGGTTACCAGGGGGGTGGAGGGTGGGAAGGGATAGACTGGGATTTCAAAATTGTAGAATAGACTACACTGTATAGCACAGGGAAATATACACAAAATGTTATGATAACTCACAGAGAAAAAAATGTGACAATGAGTGTGTATATGTCCATGAATAACTGAAAAATTGTGCTGAACGCTGGAATTTGACACATTGTAAAATGATTATAAATCAATAAAAAATGTTAAAAAAAAAAATAAATGGAGGTACTGGGGATTGAACCCAGGGCCTCATACATGCTAAGCACACGCTCTCCCTCTGAGCTGTACCCTCCCCCACCTTGACTGATGATTTTTGACTACAGATTCAGTTCTTGCTTTCCTGACTCTGAGTTCAGCAGACTCCATTCTGGAACATTCCCAGACTGGACGTGAGCCTCCTTCAGGCCCTACTTCTACCTCACCCTCTTCGACTTCTTACCTCACAATTGTCTCAGCGTGAGAGCCTCCTCTTCCTCCCACATTGTGAATTTTGTTTACACCTGTGGTGGGTGGACCCAAAGGTGCCCCCGCCAAAGATCACCACCCTCTAGTGTCCATGCCCTGTATAAAACTGCCCCCTGACCTTCCATGAGGAAGCCCACATGACCAGGAACTGTGGGTGCCTCCAGCCAGCAAAACGCTCAGGCCCTCACTCATACAGCCACCAGGAAATCAATTCTGTCAACAACCTAAATGAACTCGAAAAGTATTCCTCTCCAGTTGAGCCTTCAGATGAGATTGCAGCCTAGCCCATACCTTGATTGAAGCCTTGCAGGAACCTGAGCCAAGGATTCAGCTAAGTCTTGCCTGGATTCCTGACCCACAGAAATGGCCACAGTCGCATCAGCTGATCAAACCACATCACACTTGTTTAGAAAAACTACAAAATTATATCAAATTGAAACAACCAGGATGATAAGCCTTAGGGAGAAAAAAAACAATTAAAAAATATCTTGTAATAACCTTTAATGAAGAAGACTATGAAAATGAATATACACATGTATAGCATGACTGGGACATTGTGCTGTACACCAGAAATTGACACATTGTAACTGTATTTCAGTTTAATCAAAACATCCAAACTATATGTTGAATGGCCAGTTCAATAAAATCATACTGAATTTAACTTGAGGTTTAGAACATTTACTATTTTGAGTCAGTCCCCAAATTCCTTCCCTAAATGCATGACTATGTGCAGCCTCATTAAAGACAGACTGGAGAAGCCCTGCATTGACAGGTGGATGGTATGTAAACCAGCAGGCATGTGAGAATCCAATAGGATGCATAGACTGCAAGGATAAATGGGCAGCATCCGATGGTGATGGTCAGGAGAGCCGGGCAGCTCCATACCCCTAAGCAGAGTCAAGAACAGGAAGGCTTCTAGAAAGGCAGAGACAATGGGGAACAATCACTGACAGGCCGTCTCTGCCTCTGCACACACTGAGAAACACACTCACACATCACAGTATTTACAGAGTCCCTCTTTGTTCTTTCGCAAAGATTTCTCATGCTATAGAAAAGAGCCTGGAATGCCATTTCAGTACAGTACAGTAGAATCTCTGAGCTTGGGGTCTGTTAGTTTTTGTAAGGTTGGAATTGAACAGTTAAAGACAAATGTACTTGAAGGATCCCCATCACTGGCCACAGTGATGCTCCCCTCTGTGCCTCTAAGACAGACAGTGGGAAGCGGAAAGACAGAAGCTGAGCATCTTTCACAGAAGGGCTGTGTGTCCCACAGACAGAATTCAGTGCCACGAGGGCTCTCGCACTCTCTGCAACAACTTCCAGTTGTTCAGGTGACGCAGGAAAATCTATCTCAGATGGTTTCGAAAGTCATTCTCTTCTACTGTCGATCTTATTTTTAGAATGTTTCCCCCTCTTATTTGTTTAATCACTCTCATTCTAGATCTGTCTTCTACAATGATTTTGGACTCTTCTTATCAGCCTCCACAAGGCAGCCCTTCCGATGTGTAAAGACAGTTGTCATCGTCCCTGTCTTCTCATCTCCTCTTGGGAGCTCCGAGCAGAGTAGGAGAACCATTGCCTGAGATCAGGACCCTGTAATTAGGCTGTTTGTCACGTTTCTCCCTCTTCTTCCTCCTGAGACAGCTCCTGATGAGCAAGAGCCCGGTGCTGCACCCAGTAAACCAGTCAACTCGGGGTCACTCACGAGTGAGACCACTGATGCTCAAAGGACACTGAAGAAAAGAGGGATGGACGGGCAGGTCGTCTGCTCAGAATCCGAGAGAGAAACTCTGCTTCGATCTATTTACATATGGAGCTTCTATGCAAAGTTTCATTTTAAGAAAGTATTCTCCTATTTTAAAAAAAACCTTAGAAAGCTACCACACCAGCCCATTTGTAATTTCTTCATCCTTATCAATTTTATCTAATTTGAATAACCTTTTTGCACACTTGACTCGAGACTTTTAAGGCCAGGAAATTTGCATGCCTGATTACAATACTAAGATTTTGATGTGTTTATACATGTACAAAAAAGGAGTCATGCCTAACATTAAATGACAGAGAAACGTGGAAATTAAAAACATAAACAGAGATTTTAAAAAAAGAAAAAGATGTAGGTGTGAGTATAAAGAATTACTCAGTAGAATTCCTTTTCAGTAAAACAGAAACACATCTGACATTATTTTCCATGAGTTTATTTACATAATATTCTTGGGAAAAAAATAGAGATCAGTGATAGCCCAACTGAATTTACTGGGGTGATGGAACGGTTCTCCGTCTTGATTGTGGCTGTGGGTATGTGACAATACGTATTTGTCAAAACGTACGGCACTTTACACTAAGAAAGGTGCATTCTACTACAGGTGAATTATACCTGTTGGATGATACAATTTTGTTTACAGAAAATATATGATTTTAATGTCATCAAAATGAAAACTTTTGTCCTGCAAATGACACCATCCCATAAAGTGAAGACACAGCCACAGAATAAAAGAAAATATTTGTGAATCATCTGTCTGATCATGGACTGTATCCTGAATAGGTAAAGAGTGCTTACAATTGAATAAGATTAGTAAGCTAAATTCATACAGAACGTATATGACTGGACGTTTCTCCAAAGAGACACAAATGGCTAGTAAGCACATAAAAAGATGATTACCGTCATTAAACATTATCAAAACCACAATGAGACAGCACTTCCATACCCACTAGTATGCCTACACTCAAAACAAGAGAAAATAACACGTGTTGATGAGGAGATGGAGAAATTGTAGCCTTCACGCGTTGCTGGTAGGAATGTAAACTGCTGTAACTGCTACTTTGAAAAACAGTTTGTCAGTTCCTCAGAATGTTAAACACAGAGTGTTCATATGACTTGGCGTATTCCACTCCTGGTTATAGACCCAAGAGAAACAGAAATCTGTATGTATGTGCAAAAATCATCCATGATTGTTTTCTGACTTTTACTGAGGTAAAATATATATATAATATAAAATTTACTATCTTAATCATTTTTAAGTATACAGTTCAGTAGTATAAAATACATTCATAACCATCTCCAGAACTCTTTTTAATCTGGTACAACTAAATCCTGTACCTATTAAACAGTACCTCCCCATTTCCCCGTCTCGCCAGCCCCTGGCAACCACCATTCTACTTTTTATTGCTGATTTTGACTACTGTACACATCCCATGTAAGGAGAATCATACAGTATCTGTCTTTTTGTGACTGGCTTATTTTACTTAGCATAGTGTCTTTAAAGTTGATTCATGTGGTACCATATGTCAGAGTTTCCTTCCTTTTTAAGACTGAGCAATGTTCTATTGTATGTATATACCATATTTTGCTTATCCATTCATCCCTCCAGGCACTTGGGTTGCTTCCACATTTTAGCTAGTGTAAATAATTTTGCTATGAACATGGTTGTACAAATATCTCTTTGGGACCTTGCTTTTAATTCTTTGGGGTCTATAATTCAGAAGTAGAATTACTGGATCTTGTAAATGAGTGTTATCTGTATTAGCCAAAAATGGAAACAATCCAAATGTCCATCAACTGATAAATGAATAAATAAAATATGACATGTCCACACAATGGACTATTACTCCACAATAAAAAGGAACTACACATACACGCTACAACATGGATAAACCTTGAAAACATTACGCTAAGTTAAAGTAGCCAGCCACAAAAGACCACATATTTATGATTCTATTCATATAATTATTCATAGTTGGCAAATTTAAAGAGACAGAAAGCAGATTAATGCTTGCCAAGAAATGGGGTGGGGGAGTTTAATAAGGGGTGATTATTTGCAGGTACAGAGTTTCTTTTTGCAGTGATGAAAATGTGTTAAAATTGGTGGTGATAATTGCACAAATCTGTGAATGTACAAAAGTCAATTGCATACTTTAAATGGTGAGTTGTATGGTATATGAATTATATATCAATAAAGCTGTTAAAATAATTATACCTCAAAAATCCTGACTCAAAAGAGAAAGAATTTCAAATTTCCGAAAGTCCAAAGAAAAGAAGGCAAATCACACAAGCAGAAAGTTTCTCTTTAAAAAGGAATATTAATAACCAATAACCATACAAAAGGATGCTCAATTGATCAATTGCCAAACTAATGCAAGTAAAACAAAAATGAACTGCATTTCCCCAATAAGATTCACAAAAATTAAAGACTGGCAATGCCTCATGTTAGTGAAGTTATAATTAAATAGCCTTTCCAGCCTCAGGACTCATAAAGGCTCAACTGAAACACATTTTCTAGGAAAGAACTTCTGTAGTATGAATCCAGATAAGTAATGTGCATAGCTTCCTATCTAATTTTAAGGCTACAGTAGCACACGTTTTATAATCAAACATTCAAAACTGTCACAACAGTGGATGGCGTGGAAGTGATCTGTCACAGCATGTAACTGGGAGGGACCCTGCTGAGTCCGGGACGGACCTTTGCAAGTTCCAGGCTGTGAGGAAGATCTGAAGGGTCCTGACAGAGAGGCCTGGACAGCCAAGGAGGCTGAGACTTGAGGCGCATCCTGGTCCTTACTGAGTAGTACAAACTGGTCAGTTGTGTACAATTTGGTACAAATTTTCTGTATTTCAAGTCTTGCCTTACTGTGAATACTGACCAAAAGTTGGCCCTATGAAAAACCACAAGTGTTGAAAATGCATGCAGTGAACACCATCACGTGTGTTTGTAAGACCAGAAGAGTAAGTGTTCATCTTTAGGGGACTGGTTAAGAAAACTGTGGTATATCCAGAAAACGTCTGGGGCCATTACATACGATTTGAAAATATACACTTGTTAACATGCAGAAGTATCAGCAACACTGAATCACTGAATGAAAAGATGACTTAACAACATATAGTTAAAAAAAAAAAAAAAGTAAAAGTATTCATTCATATATACTTCTGTGCATGAATAAGGAAACATCCCCTGGGAGGCTCCAGTGTCACCTCTTCCAAGAAGTCTTTGCTAATCAAGACCAAGTCCTTTGCCATCATGGAGCTTGATTCCCAGTGTTGTGGGAAGAGGAGGGGGAGGAATGAGTTTGGTGGAATGGGTAAGCAATAATAAAATATGACGAATTCAGAAAAGTGAAAAGTTCTATGAATAAAATTTATAAAAATGAGATGATAGAGAAGGCTTTAAGGGTGTGGGGAGGGTGCTGTTTAGCAAGGATGGTCCAGGGAGAACTCTCTGAGGAGGTGACATTTAAATTGAGGTCACAGAGATAAGAGTGAGCGAAATATGTGAAAATACAGGGCAAAGAGTTCCTGCAGTCGGAAGGACACCTACACAAAGATCCAGTGATGGAGGTGCGGTTGGTGTGTTAGAGCCACAGAATGAAGGCCAAGGGAGCAGGGACACAATGAGCCAGGGAGGGCAGGTAGGAAAGGCAGACTGAGACCAAACCCCACAGACCCATGTAGGTCCTATCAGCCATGGCATAGAAACATGATTTTTTTTTATTTTTAAGTTTGTGATAGGAATCCATGGCAGATAAAAAAAAAAAAAAAAAGAAACAGATTTACTTTAAAAAAGATCACTAGGCTGCTGGTTAGTGAATTTACTGCAGAGTAGAAGCGAGGAGTACCGGAGGTGTCATCACACTGGCACAGGTAAGGGACGCTGATGTGCGCGGGGCTGGCAGCTCCAGACGCAGTAAGGTGGTGAGAAGGGTTCAGATTTGGGGAACATCTTAGACGTAGTGCTCACCAGGATGCTGGTGGATTGGGGGTGGGGCTGAAGGAAAGAGAACAATCAAGGCTTTCTGCCAGATGTTTGACTTGAAGAACTGAACAGCAGTGACTAGGGGAGGAGCAGATTAGGGTGTCTGGGAGACTCCAAGGGTTTTCTGGAAGTCTTAAATTTTGGATTCCCATTAACTATCCAAGTGAAAGCGTTGAGAAGGCTATTTGGTATTTGTATATGGAACTCACCGCGGAGGGCTCAGAACTGGTCACATGAATCTGACTGTCACCAGCAGGAAGGCGGTAAAGATAGAAGGACTATGATCGCTTCAGGAATGGGGGTGGAAGAGAGAAGGTGAACGTGGCTGAATTCTGGGCCCTCTAAAGCGAAGGGGGGAAGAATCCAGCAAAGTAGAACAGAGATTGGGAAACTTTTTCTGAAAAAGGCTGGACCATCTTGTCTGTTCCCGCCTCAGCTCTGCTATTGTATTTTGAAAGCAGCCACAGACAAAATAAAAACAAATGGGCATGGCTGTGTTCTAAGAAAACCTGATTTACAAAAGGAGGCAGGAAGCAGAATTTGGCCAGCAGCTGTGATCTGCCACCTCTGGAGTGGATGTGAAGGAACAGCGATGGTGATTGAAAGAAAACCAGCCACCGTGGTGTCATAGAAACCTGGAGAAGGTGCTTTAAGATGGAAAGAGGAGTCGATCAGGTCAGACTGAGTAAAAAGAAGCCTGAGCACGAACGCCTTCCAGCTGCAAGCGTCTTTGTGGTCTGCTGAATGCGCTATTGTTTTCCACAGTACTCCGGGGCTGTAGCTCTTTCTGCCTGCAGTGTCTTCCACCAAAAATATCTGTTTGATGAATTCCCACTTATTCTTTTTGGTTTTCAATAATACCTTGACCCTAGAAGCTTTCTGCAGTAGACAAAATAACAGCCACCCCAAAATCTCTACATCCTGAGCCACGGAACCTGCAGGTATGTTCCCTGTTACCTTGTGGGTATGACTGAATTAAGGATCTTGTGATGGGGAAATTATCCTGGGCTACCTCAGTCCAATGGCCGAATTGTGTTCCTCAGGTCCCGTATATCGAAATCCTAACCCCAAGGACCTCAGAAAATGATCTTATTTGGAAATAGGGTAATTGAAGAGGCTAAGATGAGGTCATACTGAAATATAGTGGCCCTTTAACCAGATATAAGTGGCGCCCTTATAAAAGGCCAACAGACCACCAGAAACCAGGCAAAACTCCTGGCACAGACGCTCCCTCACAGCCCTCAGAAGAAACCAACCCTGCCAACACCCTGACCCCACACTTCTAGCCTCCAGGATTGTAAGACAATAAATTTCTGTTGTTTGTAGCTTTGCACTCTGTTACTGTGACCCCAGCAAATGAATACGGGCTCTTAAAGGTGAAAGAGGGAGGCAGGACAGGAGGGGAGAGTGACGCAGAGGTAGAAGAATGGTCAGAACTTTGAAGGTGAAGGAAAGGGACCGTGTGCCAAGGAAGGAGGGCAGCGTCTAGACACTGGGAGCCTCCAGAAAGCAACGCAGCCCTACCTGCACTTTGATTTTAGCCCAGTGAGACCTGAGTTGGACTTCTGATCTATACACCATCATGATAGTAAATCTGTGTGCTTTTAAGTCCCTAATGGTAGTAACTTATTACAGCAGCCACGGCAAACTAATACACTTCCCAGGGTTTAAGTCCTTCACGTCCACTCCCTGCACAAGGCCAGCTCCTGTCACTCTGGCTGGACAGGAATATCTTAAAGGCAAGGGTCAGGTTTTACTCGTATTCTGATCTCCCAGGCAGAGCAGTTACTCCGTAAATAAACGTAGGTTAACGTATGTTGATGAATGTGTCTTTCAGCATTTTCACCGCTAAGCTACTCGCGTTTTAGTTTTCTGGACTAGAAGCTCATTTTGTTTACATTTCTTAATCAACTTTATTACATTTGATTGGACTACTCTAAACTGTCCTAAGCTCTTCTGAAATTCAGAACAAAAACAGAAGAAGACTTTGAAGACCTGGGAAGAAACAGGACCCATCGGGAAAGTGTCCCTGGCAGAAGGTTGTGATGTGAAGTCACTTGACCTAATTTGCTGCAAATCACTCCTGAGTATATCGCAGTGGGCAGATCTGAAGGGACAATTTCACAGGAGTTGAGCTGAGCTGATCCTTAGCCATCTGCAAATCCATTTAGTCTTAATGGTGAAATAATAATAAATTTCGTTATGATTTATTGAAAACTTCTTCTAATGATTCTAGATATGTTTATGGAGTCATTTTTTTTTAATGTTGGAACTGCAAGTCCAGCTCTCCATGGCCCTGTGCTAAATAAATATCGCTAAGTATGAATGAGATTCTACTAAATGCTGAATTAATTATGGATTCTCCAGGATGTCCTTGATTGCAAGCTCCGCAGCAGCCTTGCCACGGAGTTAAAATGTATTACAATCTGTCTCTGCAACAGAAGAATCCCTCATTTCGGACAATGGAGAAGCAGCTGATAGTTACAATTAAGTCAAATCCAACCAGATGGAAACCTCAGTTGTAACAAGTGCTGAACAGCGCCTTTGTGCGACTGTAACTCAAACGTTTTTTAAAGTTATCACGTGTGCTGCATCTTTACACTTTATCTCATTTAATCCTCCCCTCAGTGTATGAGGTAGCTTTTCTTATCACTAATGTGTAGATGAGGAAACCAAAGACGGGCAAGTGGAAAAGACTTAAGCAAGGTCATGTAGAAATTTAACAGTAGATCTGAAACCTGTATAAACCTCTGACTAGAGCACCATTTGCCTCTAATGCAGTGGAAGAGCACAAACTCCAAGAGGAATAGAGAACTCATTCTCCGACTCTAAAATGATCACAGTTTATCAAAAGCATTGGCTCTTGCTTTTCAGATTTGAAGGGGACACTGGATACATAATCTCCCACGTCTTGGCACATGAGCTGCCTCACCAAAGAGGAACCTGGCACTTAGCATAGGTTAGTGAAGGAAGGAACCGGAACCAGAATCCAGGTTTCCATCACCTCCCTTGGCTCTCCTCAGCAGCACACACAGAGGGAACGGTTTGCAAAGAATTACATCAACTGTATCACCCAGCGCCAAACAGTGAAGAAACCACAGCAGCAAAGTTGCTTAGAGCCGGCTGGGGTGCATGCAGGGAGGATTCTTGCAAGTGGCAGGCTCAGAAGCAAGCAACCAACCAACGAAATGGAAGCACAGCCTTAGAAGCAGAGGCTGGCGTGTGCTTAATGAATCATCGGTAAATATCATACAGGACTAGACATGTAAGCAAGTTTGGCCATAACACAATGTCACAAGGGGAATGGCAGGAATTGGAAGGCATGAAAATATATCTGTACGAGCAACTCTTTCTGCATGGAATGTATTTTCCCAGCTTTCCCCAACCTTCTGGCTACTGAAATATCATTCACGTCCAAACCAAAGGCCACTTTCTTCATGAGCCTCTATTACCTTCCCATGGCAGAAAGGTCTTCTCCAGTCTCACTTTATTTGCTCCAACAGCAGAGCATGCATTTTGGTCTCACTCAACTTATATCAGTGAGTTGAGCAGGTGTTCTCTCTCTGAAGGATTCTTGAGGGCAGAGATTCTGTGTGATTCACACCCTCTGATCACCTGCAAAGTCAGAAGGAGGTAGGACATGAGATGACCCCGGAGGCAGTGGGAAGGAGACGTCTCTGAAGACACGATGGAGCGGAAGGGGTATTCATAAAATCTTTAATCAACTGGCCAAACTGAGGAAAGAAGAGAGATGTTGGGACCAAGTGAGAAGCTGAAAAACAGCAGATCTTGTTTCAGCTGCCCGGAGGCTCAAAGGCTTACCCAATTTTTGAGCAGAAGGGCAGGCCAAGGAAGACTGACCTGGATAAGCTGGGTGGCTGGTGAGGCCACGTGACCCAGGATCGAAACACAGAAGATGAACATTTGGTGGGATTTCTTGGATGTTTCTGAGACATTTAGCTCAGGTAGAGCAGGAGCAAGACAAATATTTAAGTGATGCAGAAGGATGTGATCGCTCTGAATCCCTGTGGAGCCCAGCTGGTTGGGACAGATTCAGGAAGGATTCTTGGAAATAGCAGGCTCAGAAGCAGGCAACCAATCAAAGAAATGGAAGCACAGCCTCAGAAGTAGAGGTCTTCAGAATGGGCTCCAGGACATTCAGTGCACAGATGTCCTCAGCTCCTTCCTGCCATTGTCCACCAGAGCTCCCCGCAGACGCAGGCACTGCTGTCCACCTTTGCCTCCATTTCTGATGCTTCTTCCTCTCCAGTCATCTGACACCTGCTGAGCACACTTCTACTCAGTGCCTTTCTGATCGTGGTTCCATTGCCTGGGATGCCCCCAGCAGGTGTCCACCTGGCTTGCTCCCTCGCTTCCTCCATGTTTTTCCTCAAAAACTCCTTTATCAGCAAGGTCTTCCCAAATATTAAAATGAAAAAAGCAAATCATCTCTCTGTTCACCCTCTCTCTCCATCTCTCCGACCCTGCTTTACTTCTCAGCACAGTCATTTTCATCATCTGACTCCCTACATATTTACTAATTTATTAATTTATTTCTGTCTCTCACCCGGAAGCATGTAAGTTTCCTGGGGGCAAGGACCCGTCCATCTTGAGCTCTGATGTATCCAAATGCGTATGGCAATGTTTGGGTCGCTGTAGGCACTAAATGAACATACACTTAATGAAGAAACCAGAATGCTACACTACTTTTAGCTACAAAAAGAAACCTTTTGTCCATCACTCTACAGAAAATCATGCTGCCTGGCTCCACCTACGTCCCTATCTCTAACACCAGCTTGAATCTAGATGAGATTAACTGCTGATTTGAATCCAATGCATGTTCAAGGGCTGACATTTCAAACCTTCAGCTACTCCAAAAGCCCCAATTCTAACTGAATTATAGATTTTGCCTCTCCTTCTGTATTAAGTCCCAGCATATGCTGCCGCTGAGCCCACCCAAGTTATCACAAGATGTGGGTCTGATGCTCAATATCTCTTTCCCGAAAGATCTGAAAGAGTGTAGCAGAAAGCACCGGTTGGAAGCCTCGCACAGCATTCCTGCAACCATTCCAGCTCATTTTGAACAGAAGCTGATACAGACTGACTACCTTTATGTGGTAGCAATTTATCATGCTTAGAGTCTCTTTTTTGAACATCAATCTTATAAATTTACCAGGAGACATCATAGTGTAAATATATTATTCATAAACTAGAGTGAATCCCCACTCACCAGTATAACGATTTTGACAATAAAGCATAACATGTAAATGGGTTTTTCTTCTTTGTAAATTTTTTTTCTTATTTGGAGACTCGACAAAATACATCTTTAAGCAGGACAAAGAGCAGCAGAAAGGATTCTCTGAGCAAGAGCATCGAAGAGGAACCTGGATTAAATGCACAAACACAAGGGAACACTGTTGAACTGAGATAATTTTTTCTTTTCAGGGTTGCTAAACCATTTAAAAATCCTCATCGTTTCTTTTAGTTGTACCAAAAGCTAGTTATTCTAAGCCACTGGGCATTCTGGGTAAATACTACATGCCTAATAATTCTCAAATGGCTGGAAGATAAGGCCACTGATTATAAAAAGCAGCCAAAAAGTGGTATCTTAACATAGGTATCGTATATGTAGAGTGAAAAAAAAAAAAGCATGATTCCTATAGTTAGAACTGAGTTCATCATTTCTCAAGTTACTATTAGCAACGATCTTAAATTTACTTTCTCTCACGTGCAAAGGGAGAATCATACTATACTTTACCCTATATCACAAGATATATAGGAGTTAAGTAAATTAATGCACATGGCCATGTTTAATGACAAGGTATAATACAAATATGACAGATCATTAACACATTTTGATGCAAGACTATACCAAATTAATGCAGAAACTTTAATCATAACATATGTTGGGAAACAACAAAAGAGCAACTGAAAATGTTACAATGAACGAGCTTACTTCTATTAGAGACAAGGGGAAAATGTGGTTGAACCTGGGATAGAAATCTCTAATTTGCATGTTTGGTTTAATTTTATAAGTCACACTGGAATTTAGTAGCCATCACACAATTCAGATCAATAACTTACACAGCACGCAGAGTTCATATGCAAGCCAAAATATCAGGTTGAAGTAATCTGACACTCCACGTGGGGTAATACTGACGTGTAACTCAGAAATGACCTGCGTCTATAGACTGCAGTTGGTGACCTCCGGGTTCAGGAACTATTCTTTGTTATTGAAAGGAACTGATTTTAAGAAGCTTTTGGGTTGATGAGATGATCTTTCTCTTGGTAGGCCTTGGTATTTCCAAGAAGCATGAAATAAGTACAAGTAAATATAGCCCCTCTGCTTTGTTGTCTGCTTTCTGTCAGTTCTATTAAATAATGCTCTCAGGAAAGATTATGAGTCTATGAAAATACAGAAGTAATTAAAGAAACTGTCTATACATTTTCCAATGTGCTGATGGAAAGAGTTCAGAGAACTGAATTGTTGAATCTGTTACTATTCTTGTGAACTTGGACCAATGATTTGATCTCTCAGAGATGGGGTTTCTTCAGCTGTAGAGTGGGCTGGCAAAGTTAAATTTTACTTCAGTGTGCTATTTAAAGACGCTATGACATTCTACAGAAACAGTTCTGAACACTGAAGAACATCATATGCGTTGTACTACTAGTAATGGTCAGTGTTGTTATAAACAAGAAGCAAGGAAGACATAGTCATTTACAGTCTCTGGGCCTGAGACACACCCTCAGCAGAAGCGGAAATGAATTTGCCCCTGGCTGATTCTCAGGACGGCTGCAAAGCTCAAATGACACCATGTGTCTGAAGGTGCTTTGCAAACTGTACTGAGTTTGACAGAGTGGTTAACATGCCGATATCTCCTCATAGGCACTGTCTTAAGATGTTGAATTTTTCAGATCTTTTAGAGGCAGAAGCGTCTGATCACACAGCTAGGTTTTCTCTCCTTTCATTACATATTTACTCATCATCCCTCTGGATAATTAACTGAAAGCAAAACAGGCAGGAGGTAGACCAGAAGTAAATGTTGCAGTTAGACGCACAGTACGATTTGGAGGTGTGGAGAAGAAAACAGAAGGAAGTTAACAGACTAGGTGCCACCGAGTTTGCACGAGATCATAAATAAATACTGGCACCAGAATTCAAGCCCAGATCTGTCTCCTGAGAATCTGTACTTTGGAAAACATTAAGGCTCACCGTATCACATCACCTCATTTTACAAGTCCAAGAAATCAAAGATCAGAGAGAGAAACTGACTTGCCCAAGGTCACACAGCTATCAGTGGCAGAGACTAAAACCCCGGAATCCCAACCACATCTCCTACTTCCAGTCAGTGCACCTTCCTCCATAACCCTGCGATCAGGGTCTAACAGTGGCTAGTGCAGCATTTCAGCTGAAGGGCACAGAAGGAGACGACAGGGCACAATCCCTGCTTGCCGCCCTCCGGTGACTCCCAATCTAGGAGCCTCCACTTGAAAATGTGCCTCATGTGTGCAACCCAGGATGATCTCTTGTGACCATCCCTCTTTTTCAGATCACTTTTACACATTTTCGGTACGGGGGGCTGGACGGAGTGAAGGCAAAGGGGAGATGACTGAGTAAGTCTGAGTTGGAACCTGGTTATTTGTGATTTTTTAAAAATTCACAATTCACAACAGGTGATTCTAACACACACTATGAGGGATAATAATCACAAATGTGATTCTTTTTTACAAATATTCATACTATTTTTTACTTAATATGAGTTAGTCTTATATCCTTAGTTAAGACCCTGGACTAGGACTAGAGATTGTTTTTAAGTGGATCAGAAAAAGTTACACAGTTTTTTTAAGCCATATGCCAAGAATCACACCTAGGGTGTGATCTAGGACACCCCCTGAGTCCTGACCAGACCTCACCCCACCTTCTCCCCAGGGCCCTCCCACTCTCCCACTCAAGCCCTAGTCTCCCATTTCTCAGAGAAGAGTGGCCCAGGTATTTAAAAGTATTTGGTCTTGTGTGCCCATAATGTGCATTTCCCTCACCAGTCTAGGGGCAGCCCCCGATTTTTTTTTCTTAACCCAAGATGCAAAGAGAGAGTCTGTCAAGGCTGAACCCACCCCCACTCATTTAATTTACAGTGAAAATTACAACCAACAAAGAGAACAGCTGTTCTGTGTCTTTTGACAAATACTTTTTATCCCTGTAGAAGAATTATGTGGCGAATCAAATTTTAGCCAGACTATTTCTCATGAAGAATCAGAAAGAGAGGAGGTAAGTGTGAAAGCTTAGCATCAAATTGCATTAAGTAGGCCAGCCTGGCACACCAGGCAAGAAGAATCCTTGGGTTGTGTCCAGGACAGTGCCGGGATGGGCACAGCCAGGGGACAAAATTCCTCGAGAAATTCCTTGACAGTGTTCACATGGCAGCTCCAGCCTGCTATGCGGTAGTGCTCAGTGAAGACCAGTTGGTTGTTGGAATAAAAAAAACTACGTCTTAGGCATTGGCCCTTCATGCTTTAAACCCATCTGTACCACTTAATCTACACCATTTTACACACTGCTCCCTTATCGACTTCTCCCACCATCAGTCAGTCAGTCCAGGCTGCTGTGACAAAGTACCACAGACTGACAGACAGAAATTTCTCACAGTTCCGGAGGCTGGAAGTCAGGATGCTAGCCTGGCTGGGTCTGATGAGAGCTCTCTTCTTGGTTTGCACACGGCTCTGTCTTCACATGGCGGGGGGGGGGGGGGAGGTGAGTAAGTGCTCTCGTTTGTTTTCTTATAAGGACACTAATGTCACCAGCAGGGCCCCCCTTCAAGACCTAATTACCCACCAGGGGCTTAGGGTTTTGGCACCGGACTCCGGGAGGGCGCAAGCAAGCATTCCACTGCCTCCTTCTCCCTTTCTCTTTCTCCACAATTCCAGTCAGGGGCTTTGCTGCCTCCTTTGGCCAACAACTAATTTTGGATTAAACATCTCCATTTAGACTATGACATCCCCTCCACACTGATATTCAACCTCTGGCTTTGCCTAAGGCTCAATGAGACCAAGAAGTCAGACTTGGGGGATCAGGCAGCCTGGCCTTGCAGTAGCTGTGTCATAAATGTTTGTTAAACAAAAGAACGCCAGGGTCAGTTCATTGTGTTTCACTTTGGATGAGAAGAGCTGAAATCCTTAAATAAAATACATCTGGAATTATTTTGCTAGTAGATAACAGACTACCGTTTATTTCCAGAGATCCATCTAAAGGAAATACGACACGGCTATGTTATTCACAAAGAAACAAGACGCAGATAGATTAGATACAGATGAAGAGGTGGGCACGTGTATACACATATTATATATATTGCTTTCAGACAAAACAGTTCTACAAACTTCTGAGGTGTATGACCATATAAATGAATCAAACATGTCTCATCAAAGCATCTGAAGGATCTATAATTTCTAAAATACAAAACATCTCCGAAGCTCTACTATTGACTTCATGGATCGCCTCAATGATTATCTTCTAATCCAGTGCAAGAGGCTGGTTAGTGTTTCAGCGTGAAATGTAATTTCCAATTAACCTGGGTCTCACACCTGAGGACCTTGCTGGGCGTCAGTAGGTTGAATACATGAATAATAAGTGTATGAGGACTATGTTCTTGTTGGCCTTTTAGGCAGGCTGTGAAACCCCTTCAGCGGACATTTTCCCACTTTGGGACTGGGAAGGGGCAGATGCCTCTGCACGGGAGGGAAAAGCACTCTGATGAAGCAGCCATCAGTGCACGTACAGAACGTCTGAAAAGGAAACTAACATGAATTCCTCATTTGCCGTGTGACAAGTGCGTCACACCCACCATCTCTTTCTGGTTCACATCAACCACTGAGTAGGCAGCACAGCCCCTCTTCTATAGATGAGGGAGATGGGCTGATCGTGAGGAAATTACCTACCACTTAGGTTACAGCAGTGGAATGGCTAATCTTGGGCTTGAATCAACCCATCTGTCTGATTCCAAGGCTCATGCTCTTCAACTCCATGCTGACTCTTATTGTCTGTTCTCTGCCTACCCTCCCCCCAACCCCGCCCACAGATTACGTAGGACAGCAGAGCTTCCTAGACCAGAATGACCTGTTTTCCAGGAAGCCTCCCCACAGGGGAAAGTCAGAGCTCTTTCTCACACTCCTTATCTTGTTAACCCAAGAATGGAGAAGCTGAAGTGGTGGGTCAGGATCCCCGTTCATTCTCACCCCTCTCTAGGCAGCAAGCAGTCAGCATTGACACTATGATTAGTTGGAGAGGATAACTGTATTTAAGAACCCGGGTGTGACCCCCGTCAGGGCGATCAAAGGCAGCCTTTGTGATTTAATGCTGTTCCAAAATAGTCAAGGGAGTGGCCCCTAATTAAGGAGTGAAACTCTAAGCACCCAAGAAAGAACCAACCAACAATCATGAGACCTTTGAGGTTAACACAGCAGTTTTCCTGCCTGACCTCATTTTCAGAAAAGAAATCACCGTTTGTTAAGGCTTCCCGTGTTTCCAGCACCATGAGGGGCACTTCATACCTGCTGTCTCAGGGACGAACAGAATAGCAGGTCGATGTCAGTGCCCTGTCTCACCGCCCATGATGCTGAGGCCAGGGAGCAGGGCGATGTGCCTGCTCCTCCTCGCCACTCGCTGCCCAGCATCAGCCTCGTGCCAGCTGCCCAGAGCTGCCGACTCTCATCCGTCCCTTCCTCAACTTGTTTCTAATTCTAGAACCGACTGGATGAAAGCACGCCAGTTCCCAAAAGCGAAAAACTGAGCTTACGTCTCACAAGTCTGTTTTGTTTCAACATGATTGGAATTATCCTAAAACTGAGAAACTACCTAGGAACAGTTGGGCATATTTCAGAGACAAGGTTCCAGTGTGGAAATCAAACGTGAATGGCTGTCGTGAATCTGGGAAGCGATGCACAATCTGGAAAAAAACTGCTTCCTTTCTAAGAGATCCAGGCCAAACATGAAGGCAGGAGAGGGGAAGGGAGTTAGCTACTCAAAACAGACACAATGTGTAAGATGCAAAAGCACGCACTACACCTGGAGGCTGTTAGGAACAAGGCGAGGGGGAAGGGATTGTAGTCCTCGGCTGATTTTAGGGACGCAAGGAACCATCCCACATTCCCCCGTAACGTCCTTCCAGCCTCACAGTCACAGGTGCAGGACAGGGCTCCAGTGAGGAGAACACACGTGTGTGGTCAAAAACAAGACTGACCTCGAGTGAGCCGGGTCAAGGTGCCAGTCTGCAGTCTACCAGTTGGGTGGACGTCTGTGAAGGAAGCAGCCTCCTTCAGTCCTCACTCAGCATCAGCCCCACACTGCCTCTTCCATGAGGTTGTCATGACACTGAGACACAAACCAAAGAGGATACACAATCACTAATCATCCAAATGAAGGCAAAGTAGGTTTTTTTCCCCAAGGAGTTCACCAAGCTCTGCAATGAAAGCTCTGATTTTTAAAAGACTTGAACAATTGATGGCACAAACACACACAATAGAACAAGGTCAAGAAAGCTTAGGAGAAACCAAGAAAGTTTTTTGTGTATTTTTTTTTTTTGAGAAAACTATTCTGGCCTAAGAATAAAGGATTTAAGTTTTGCAATAAGATAAACAAAAATGAAGAACGGCTGGGTTGGCTTGGGCAGGGGACATAGTGTCAGAAGTGACTATGTAAAAGCAGAATGAGTCAGAGTCAGCGCTGGCCCTTTGTCACTAAAACCGTTAAAGAAAACTAGACGTTTACCAGTCAGAAATGGTGCCAGGGGATTCCCACATTGTGTGAGATGTTAAGGCAGGTAACTTGAACTTGTCCTCTCATAGTAAGAGTTGATGAAAGGCCCCAAAGTAAGGCAGGATCCATGTCAAAAAGTTTAGGGAAAAAAAAAAACAACTCAAGTTTACGTTAAATATATAGTTGGATTAATAACATTCTTCACGATACTGAGACATGGTCACTGGAGGAGGATGTGGTACAACGCAGGGCAGAAAAAAAAAAAAAGCAAGATATGCCATCATTAACTGGTTGTGGGATCCTGGGCAAGTCATTTCACCTAATTAGGATTTGGTCTCCTCATCTCTGGGAAGAGAGGGTTGGATTCTTCAGGGTAATCTTTAAAGTCACTCTGGCTCTCACAGTCTAGAATTCTTCTATTGCACAAAGGAGAGTTGGCCAGAAAACAGAACCTTTCCTTTGAAAGAAGAATTGTCTGTGTATTGAAGAAAGATAACCTTAAAATTGGAGCAACAAAGAGGTTATCAAATCTGTCTTTGTAAACAAAGAATTGGGCATGGGGGAAAATAAAACCAAGCTAAAAAGAGAGTCATTTATAGCTTTATTACCACACAGCAGAAGCAGATCGTGGTAACTTTCGTTCCTTTTGATGCTGTCTTCAAAATGACAAAACCCCAGATTACAGAGTGCTTTATACCCACACCTTCTTAAAAATATTACAAGATTCCTTTCTTAACCATTGTCTTTTCATTTAAGACTCTGACCTCCCTACCTATGTTCGCCCCAAAGTTTGATTTCTCCTCTCTGGGCTGCTCATTCCTTCTTTCCAAAATGCTCTTTTATAAAAGTCTGAGTCCTGCTTTGTATCTTAACACGTTTGCCAGTACATTTCTGCTCTTCCATGAGATGGACACTCCTTTCCAGGCACATCCGAAACTCTAGTTTCCTTCTTTCACACAGCCTTTGAGGGAAAAGTCCATGACAGTCCGAGGACTCATTGTCCAGATCAGGGGACGGCCACTCTGGGAAGTGATGACTCCTTCCCCCCTCCCCCAGCCCTAGACACGCACTGCCCTTTAGCTTCTAGAAATCAGGTGACTTCTCCTGACATGAGTTTACTTTCGGACAGGTAACCCAGTGCAAAGTTTGGACAGGACACAGAATAGCTAAGCAAGGAGTAAAGGTCTACCACTGAATTCCTTAGTGGTGGTACGGGAGCATCAAGGGTAGAGGGGATGACAAAGGAAAGAAAGCTCACTTCTGCTAGATACTACTATGTGCCAAGCATTGTGTGAAGCACCTTAAAGTCATTATTCTATATTCTAGTCGCTCTGAAGTCATTATTCCATTGAATCAGCATAACCCAGCAACTATCGTATGTGAACATGGCGTTCGGAACTTTAAAGTCTTTATCCGCTGACTCATCACAATGCCCATTTCAAATCAACAACAACAAAAAAAACGGCACCATGGAAGCCATTTCACTATTTACCATATGCTGATAACTGGCTACAGGAAGACTTAAATTCGAATCTTTCAACCTCATGTCCAGGGTCCTTTTCTTCTATCTGAGCTCCCTCCAAATTAGAGCATTAAAAGGCAGGCAAGCTGCCGGCAGAGCTGGAGTGAAGAAGGGGGCAAGTGGTTAGGGGCTGGGGCCGGGGTGAAGGTCCCCATGCACATGGCCCAGGGGCTGCAGACGGGGGGTGCACCAGGCTTTCTTATCAGTGCATCCAGAAAAGGGCCAGGGGGAAGGGGGAGGCGTGGAGCCTGGAAGCCAGCAGTGGAGGCACATCAAAAAAGGAGCGAGGCTCTGTCTTTGCTATGGTACATGAGCTCAATGGGTAGGCAATGTACTCAGAGTCAAGATGTGGAAAGATCACCCCGGCAGTGGTATTTGCCCTGGAACATCCCTTCCCTCCTGCCCAAGCCAGAGTGGCGGGGCAGAGCGGCTGTGTGTGGTGTCGCCACTCCAGCGAGCAGCACCTGCTTCATTCTCTGTGCCTAATGAGACGGCAGAGGGAAGCGCAACACTCGGCCGTAAACAGTAATCAACCCCGATCCATCAGGAGGCAAATTACGCGTTTGTGTGCACTGGAAGGGCTCAAAGCGCACTCCTGAGGGTGGTGGTGTGAAACATGCTCGGCCCAGCGGACATAAGAACATCCCAAGAACTAAGTTCACACCAGAAAAAAAAAAAAAAACCCTGATATTTTTGTGACCTAAACATACCCCAGGCACTTTAAATACAATATGGTTAATCTACCTCCGTGACCGGCATGTGTGGCAGTTGACCAAATCCATTTTATAGTAGAGAGAAGCTCTGATGGGGTTGCTGCCACACACAACTCTAGGGGGCGCTGTTTTCTTTGTGGTCTATGTGAACGGCATCCCCTGAGGTTGGGGCAGTGAACAGCCAGCAGAGCTGTGCCTGGTGGCCCAGCTCAAAAAGGTCAAGTCACTCGCTCTAGATCATAAATACATTCAGGAATTGGCGCTCCTGTAATCTGAACCCAAGTCTTCCAGACTTCAAGGTCCATAAATGTGTTCTTCTCTAAGATATCAGAAATTCATTTTGAAATGGCAGAAAGGAAGGTGGGGGTTGGGTGGAGGTCTACTTTTCGTAGCTGCTTTTCCTTGGGGGTCTGTCTTCAGAGTTTTCAAGACGAAAGTGAGCATTCAGTCCAGGACTCCCAAGTGGGGATGCTGGCAAACAGTACATACAAGCCTATGAGTTTTAAGGAGGACTCACCCAGGCATTTCAGTGGGGTATCGGCCCTTTGTGTTTGGAATTGCTCAGCTCTGAGTTCAGGAGTCATTTCTGGTGATGGATCAGGGGGATGAGGGGACTTGGGAAAGATTTAGGAAAGCTTATGAATACTCATTTATAAACACTGATCAGACTTGGAGGAGGAGAGAGCTGCGAAGAGCCTTCTAAAGGATGTGTCTGGATCTGTATCCTGCATGGAAGTAGGAAAAGTAATTCAAGTGATGCTAGAGACTGGAAGGCCCCCGTGCTCTGTGCCGGAAGGCAGCGCAGCACAGCTGTGGGCATGCGCTGTGCAGGGTGCTGGGGGAAGTGCGGCGCTGAGACCGCCCTCCCAGGAGTTAACGACTTAGCATAGAGTATGGAGGTGAACTCCAGGAGGGGACATTAGGAAAAGTGGCATGAGGAGGTGGCATCGGTACTGAGCTTTCATTCAGTATCCTCAGTCCCTGAGGTTACAATGGTAAACAGGTAGGGGAAAGCTCTCCTTCCAGTGTGGAAGCCGCAGGGTCCTTACAAGTGGAAGAGCACGTCCAAAGAGAGAGAACAGAGAAATGGCAGCATGAGAAGAAACTTGCCCCAACGTGGCGGGCTTTCAATATGGAGGAGGATGACCACCAGTCAAGGAAAGTGGGCGTGGGCGGCCTCTGGAAGCTGAAAGAGGCAAGGAACCAGACTCCCCTAGGGCCTCCAGGAGGAACACAGCCCTACTCCAACCTTAATTTTAGTCCATTTCAGACTTCTGACCTACAGGACAGTTAGATAATGAATTTGCATTGTTTTAAGCCATTAGGCTTACGGAAATGTACTATAGCAGCAGGAGAAATCTAATACACACTGCACTTAATGCTGGCTGTCATTGCCATTAGTATTGGATAAAGCTCCAAAATAAAGAAGGTAGGGGAGAAGAAAGGAGACAGAAAAGAGAGAAATTAATTCTTGTTGGGAGTGAGAGATTCCTATTGAGAAGTGATGAAAAAGTGTAGGGTGTATTTGGAAAGCAGCCAATGATGGCCTGTGCCTTGATCAGGCCATACCTGAAGCAGGAATTATAGAGATGGAAAAGTGAAAGGCCTTCAGTGCCAAGCTAAAGTATGTATTCAGTGGAATGATATTCCAGGTACTCTGTGCCCATCATGGTTTCCATCTTTCCACCATCCCATCCTTCCCCTTTGGAAAATAATCTTGAATAATTTTTGTGTTTTCAAAGAAAGCATAGGAAATCAAGAATAGAATTTCTGGAGAGAGAGTTCTGAGGAAGTCTGGTATCAGGAATGGGGACCATTCAAGTCTACATAAAGGTGTGTGAGGTCCTTCTCAGGTTACAACAGAACAATGGCTTCCCTTATGGGGAAGGTGGACTCTGGATAAAAGATGTAAAGTGTCCCTGTAGCTCGCCAGCAAGAACTGACTATCACTTCTCTCGTCAATGTCATCTGTGGAATGGGTCCGCTTTTCTTGCAGACTGCTAAGACGATCAAAGGAGGTGACAGGAGTGAAAGAACTCTGTGAGCAGGAAAAGCACAATACATCTGCCATCAGCCTTCATCAGTCCCCAGGCTGCCGACAGCACCGAAAGGGAACGTGTCAGTCTACCCTGAGAGTTCAGGGCTGTCTGGTTTCAGGTTTGATCACACACACACACACACACACACACACACATCTCTGTCAGAATCCTTCCCTTCATTTTGCGCTCTCCTAATTTTTTCTATTCCCCTTCTAATCAGCTGAACCCTTTGATCACTATTTTGCCTCCTTGTTAAACAGATCCCTGAAGTGTACTTATTTGCAAACTGGTTTTACAACCCAAATTGCTCCTGCATAATGTACAAGCCTGTCAACGAAAGCTGCTGGGAGTGGCGATAATATTCACCAAAGAACTTATCAACAGAGGCAAGGCTGTTCTTTGAAAGCAGGAAGTTTTCCTGGAATATATATTCATCTTGGATTTTATTCCTATTTCATGACAGAGAAGTAGCACCAAAGTGTTTAAAGGTGATTAATTTCACTGGTTACACACTAATAATAATTTCATAATTAATCCACAAGATAACTGTCCCTAAAATTATCTGTTCCCAGTAAGTTCCAAGGTTGTGATTTTTATTGAGTTCCTCTTCCCTTTATAGGACCTCATATTGAGGTTTGAGTTGGCTCTTCGTAGACAATAAAAACCCACCTTGCTTCCATCTTGAAACTGCTTCTGCCACATGTAAACGAAGGGCTTTCCTTTCAAACTCTGCCTCCTCTCTTTCCCAGTCTGGAGCCCTGGGCAGATGGCATGTTGACCCACTCCCAGCAGGACCAAGCAGATGGACTGTCAGAGAGGGAAAGAGAGAAAGCCAAAAGCTAGCACAGAACCTGCCCATGTGGGCGGGACACACATTGGAAAACTAACCTGTTGCAGAGATGAATTCTGGAAGCACATCCCGGCAGGGGAATGGCTGCCCCCAGAGGATGTGGGCACACAGGGGAGTTTAATGACATCCCGGGCATCTGCACCTGACACTGGACTTCTGAGATGGATGGAGCTCAGCACTGAGCATCCGAACAGAAGGAGTCTGTCCCGGCACGGTCAACCATTTGCAGGGAGTTGTCCGGTTTTCCTCTGTTCTCACCCTCTGGGCACATCCTCCTGCTCCCCTTCAGATAAATACTGCTCTCTTCTCTACCAAAAGTTGGGGATTTGCAGATACAAACTACTACATATAAAACAGATAAACAACAAGGTCCTACCGTAGAGGACAGGGAACTATATTCAATATCTTGTAGTGACCTATAATGAAAAGGAATGTGTGTGTGTGAAAGTGAATCACCATGCTGTGTATCAGAGACTAACACAACTTGTACATCAACTATACTTCCATTAAAAATTTTTTTTAATTTAAATAAAGTTGCCCTGAGAAGATGAACTTTATCAGTTATACCTTTAATTTAAACACAATGTGAAATCTCAGAAGATCTTCAGTGATCACGAATTTTCGTATTCTCATTTTATGAGGCTCCAGAGAGCCTTGGTGGTCAGCTGCAGAGAGGAGGACCTTGACACACAGAGACAGCCCCGAGAAGCAGTCGCTGAATTAACTCTTTCTGGGGCTTGGTTTCCTAAACCTCGGCTCACCATTTGAAAGGTAAGGCTTTGCATGCCAGAGTGGGAAAACTGGGGGACAGAAGTACGAAGCCTTCCAAGGTCTCCCTAAAACAACCCCCATCACCACCAAAGGCAATTTCCATGCAGTTAATTCAGTCATTACAAATGGAGTGAGTCACTAGGAAGGTTTCAAAACTGCATGAGAAAGCCCAGAACCGGTGTGATTTCTCTGCATTCAGGATCTTTGAGGAAGTCCGGAGAGGGCTCTTTTGCCAAGCTGGGATGTGGTTTGCATCCCAGGTCTGTCTTTCATCTGTCATTCAGGACTCAGTCACGGTGGCGTGGGCCCAGCTGGGGGAGAGCAAAAGGCCTGGGGCTCAGCGTCCTGGCTTGAGAGAGACATTCAGTGACTCCAAGAAAATCTTACCAGGCATTTGCTCCTGCTTTCCTTCTCCTTTCGGAAGAACCCGGCTAGCCTCAGTCCCCAGCTGCAGCTCTAATCTGCCCTGTCCCCAATAAAGGCACAGAATTTGCAAAGGTGAAGTGGTTAAATAAACAAACCCATCACCCACTTTACCACCGCATCTCGCACCCTTGCATGTGCTGTTTTCTCTACCAGGAAATCCTTCCCAACACATTTCCCATCCACTCTGCCTGGCAAACATCCATCATGCACTGAAGCCTTTCCTGCCTCGATTGCCCAGGATGACTTTGGAAGCCTCCTTTCCCACCTCCCACAGTGTGCGTGGCATCGCCTCTCTGTACTGGCGCTGATCTGAGAGTTCCTTTCACACGGGAGCCTCGCCTTACGCACCACAGTAACGAATTACTACACTAATAATCATTATTACTAATGTGAAGAAGTCAAAAAAGGAAGAAGAGAGGAGGAATCAATGAAAGAAATTCATCAATGAGGATGTCACTGGTCCTGGAAGGTGGCAGAACTGGAGTACAAGGAGAAGAGGACAGAGAGGGGCCACCAGACCGTGTCAGAGGCAGAACAGTGGTGCCCAGGCTGATTCCTTGTCATCCTCATGGTACATGGTGACCAATGGGACAGGAATGCCCTCAACAGTCTGGTTTCAAGATGCCTGCTCTTTGGAGGAGAAGTGCACTTTTGCCTTAGCCTAGGGAAAGACGAGACTGACTTGAAGTTACTGACGTGGACCCAGAGTACAAGGGAGAGTTTAGTTGTCCAGCCTGGCATTGTGCCATCGGCCCGTCTAAATCCTCGGTACATCTGGGCTGTGGACATGAGAGTTCTGTCCTCCCACAGAGGAGGTGGGAAGTAGAAGATGGAAGGAACGTTTCTAAAGTACTTTGGGGTAAGGATCCTTCACCTAGAATCACAGAGAAGGGGGGAAATCTAGGCCTGCCTGCCCCCAAACTGTGCCAGAAAAGAGGCCTCATCTCCTCCAGGTCTCCCCAGGAGTCAGCGTGTCACTTCTTCTTGGAAACCTCCTCTGCAGTTAGAATGTGTGAGCCCTAACCCCACCCGGTGCTCCTTACCTCCATCGCAGGATTACCTCTACGCCGGTTCTCTCTTGGGGTGGTTTGGAAAGCATCTTTGCTTAAATGTCCCCCCGGGGGACAATGGGAGACGACTTTCCCTGGTCGGTGCAAGCAGCAGGGAATCTCTGCACACTGTTTGTGGTTTCTAAGCACATTCACACCTTTTATCTCATTCGAGTGTCGCAACAACCCAGTGAGAACTCTCAACTCAAACGTGGCTCTTGTCCAAAATCAAAGAGCTAATAAGACAAGGAAGCCTGGCTGCAACTCCCCAGGTGTCCACTCCAGTGCCTTGGCATGGTTGAAACCCCCTCTTGGAAGCAGTCTAATCTGTATGGGCGACCTGCTCGAAAGGATACATTCTGTCCCAGTTTGAATGATGGGGACATTTGGAGACACAGAGCTCTGCTCGAAAGATCTCTTCTAGTGCATCCTTTTCAGCCTGAAAAGTTGTGGGAACTGCTTGAGCTAAAATAGCCTTTTCTTTGAAAGCTAATCATCACTAGCCCTGTGAAAGGAGTTAATGTAATTAACTCCTCATTAACATACAAGTCAGATGCCTGCCACCCCACAACTAGTCAATAGCCAGAAATAAACAAGAACATAGCTGATGGCCTTTCCAAACCTCCAGGGCCAGGACGAGGCACCTCTACCCAAAACTTGTTGAAATACTTCAAGAACCTGATTTATACTCTTTTCTCTTTGTATGGAGGTATGTGCATATAGCCTATTTCCCAGGGATATGGAAGCATAGACACCTGTCAAGAATTTCTAGCAAAGCACTCCTGTTACAGAAGCCTTCAGGATAATGTAAGGCCCTAGAAGGCTGAAGTCAGGGCTCATCCTGAGCCCCATCTCATCCCTCAGGCCCACAGAGAAGTGACTTGCCCACGTTTATAAAGCAACTTAGTGGGGAAGCCAGTATGGGAGCGCCAAGTCCCACATTCCAAGTCTCCTGCTCTCTCTGCTCCACTGCGGTAACTTTCAGATGAACTCTCTGAAGTCAAAGCATTTTTAACTAAACATTTTTTTAATTTGTTGAAGTATAATTGATTTACAATGTTTCAGGTGTACAGCAAAATGATTCAGTTTTATATATATATGTGTATATATATATATATTCTTTTTCAAATCTTTCTCATTATAGGTTATTACAAGGTATTGAATAAAACTAAAAATAGAATTACCATATGACCCAGCAACCCCACTCCTTAGCATATACCTGGAAAAGATGAAAACCCTAATTCAAGAAGATACGTATACCTCAGTGTTCATAGCAGCACTGTTTACGATAGCCAAGACATGGAAGCAACCTAAATGTCCATCAACAGATGAATGAGTAATTACGATGTGACACACACACACACACACACATAGTAATATTACTCAGCCATAAAAAGAATGAAATAATGCCATGAAACAATGTTGTTTGCAGCAACATGGATAGATCTAGTGATTATCATACTAAGTGAAGTAATTCAGAAAAAGACAAATATCATGTGACATCACTTATATGTGGAATCCAAAAAAAATGAGACAAATGAACTTATTTACAAAACAGAAACAGACTCACAGATATAGAAAACAAACTTATGGTTACCAAAGGGAAAAGAGGATGAATTAGGAATTGGGGATTAACAGATACTAACTACTATATATAAAATAGATAAACAAGGGCCTACTGTATGGCACAGGGAAATATATTCAGTATCTTGTAACTTAATAGATCTTAAATCAAGAATCTGTAGTTGAACTCTTTGTCCCTCTCAAAATCCTAACTCATGTCATGATTTGCTCTGGAACCAGGATGGTGGCAAGGCAGAACACGGGGTCAGAAATCTTATGAATTCTGGGGGAAAAAATCCTGAACTTCATTTATATTTATTTTAAAATATGAATGAAATGCAAATACAAGCCAGCGTCAAAGATCGCAACATCATTGAGCTAGAAGAGATCACAAGACGAAAAGAGATCTCCCCAGAAGTTTACAGACACGGAAATTAACAGGAAACCTACTGGAAAAATGGAACTCAAGACATTTCCTCATGTTGCTAGAGATGGACTGACCAGGAGGAGTAAGGGCAAAGCAGCAGGACTGGGGGAGGCCCAGCACGGCTGGACCGGAGCCAGTCACAGGGGGGAGTCCACTGATGGATACAGAGACCAGGCAGGGACCTCAGTACTGCTTTCTGTAAGTTTAGTTCTTTGAACCTTTCTATGCTCTTATCTGTTTACACCTTGTGATCTGTCAGACTCGGAGTTAGACAAGGCTTTTATGACTATCCTCATAGTTAAAAAAAAAAAAAAAAAAAAAAAAGAAGCTTTGAGAAAGAATGAGTTGTGTTGGAAAGAACACTCAGCTGAAAGCCTGGAGCCATGATTGCCAAATCATGCGGTTGGATCTGGCCTGGAGTTTGGACAATCACTAACTTCAAACCCTCACCTGCAAGGTCCCTACTCCAAGACTGTGAGTACATGGACCTGACAAGACTGGGGAGAAAGTAACAGCCATTTTTCCAGAGAAAATGAAGGTGCTGGTAGTTCAAACCTTGAGATGCAAGCATCCGTGAGACATTGAATAATAATTTTAAAAAGAACAAATCTGTCTGATTTGAAGTGGCATATAGCAGAAGGGTGGAATCTGGAGTCACGTGACCCTAGTTTCCATTCCACTTGAGGAAGCTCCGAGACGTTACTGAACCTCGCTCCTCCCACCTGCAGTCTGTGTGCTTTATCACAAGGATGGCTGAAGATTCTGACTGAAAATATTTTGTAAAATATTAGTGCATCATATAAGCAGTAAGGGATTATTCCTAATTCCTTGCTGTTCAATTTTTGTTGCACCTCGTACGTACCATCTGCAGAAATGGTAGGCATCACAGGAAACATCTGGTCCTGTCATCAGCCTCCAAACTGTCTACTTTCTAGAGATCCTGGGAACATTTAGTGTAGACTAAAAGAGTTAATTCCCCCTTAGGTCCAGTTAATTTTGCCAGCTCCAGCTGCTCTATCCTGCATTTTGCTGTATTGATAACACATTGCTTTATATCGTGTAAATGTGCATGTTCTTTGCAAACTGGCAGGAATTAGAAGGCTGAAAAAATATCACTGCGGTGGCCCTGTCTCCCGGCAGCACATCCTATCAGGACTTCAGCTACTGACCTTTTTGCTTGTCTGGACAAACAAAAAGAAAATTATTGACTTGTTTTTCTTTAAATATTTACTTACCTCCCTATCAAGATAAATTACATCAATAAAAATATCAGGCACTCGTTTCTACAGTGCGTTTTGGAATTTCATCCTATACGCGGGGCTGTTTTACACACTGGACTCCAGCTGTTTAACGGTTTTTCTGCCATCAGAGAATGAAATTCGTATTTAAGATGCTATCTTCCATAGGCTCAATGCTGGAGAGTGAATCTACTTAAAATCACTATTGAAAGTCACTTCCCCGCCCGCCTTGTGGATTTCCCACAATTCTCCTGTTGAGACCGGGCTGGTTTCATTTACCTTCATTTTACACGCTCTAATAATTTTTAAATACATTTTCCTTCATATACATTATAGGACCCAGATGGACCTTATCAATAAGCTGGAGATAATGTAACAAGGGTTATTAGTCAATCGAGTCTGCTGGGGTCAGATAATTAATAAAAGGAAAGGTACTTGACAAAAGAATTTTTTTTTTTAATTTTTAATGCCTTATGAATTAGTGAGTAGAATTTTCATGGGCAATTCAGCTTCCCACTGTTGGATCTGGCACAGAGGAGGGGAAGGAGCTCACCCAGGCTGTCTGAGGCAGCACAGGGAGCTGGAACAGACCTGGCCTGGGAATCAGCAGACCTAAGTTCTAAACCATGGCCTAGAGCGGACATCTGACTCCTCTGGCCCCCGCTTACCCATCGGCACTTCAGCAGGTATCAGCCATGACTAATGTCCCCCAGTGTCAAATTGCTCAATATCACAGACTAATAAATTCCACCCCGCTCTGCCGAAGAGAAGGGGGGGAGGGGAAGCTGAGATAGGGTTGCCAGTGTTTGTTTCCCCGAATGAAGCATCATTTAAATTCTAAAAACGTGGAACAATAAAAACAGTAGAAAAAAATAATTTTTAAACATAACTGGATTTATGGAAAAAAATTATTTTTTTTCTTACGTATTGAGGATTGATGAAAATTTCCTCACGCGTCAGAACCAAAATATAAAATCATGCTTGGAAACTCTTAGGCTGGAACATCTCCAGACACCATCAGAATGCTGTAATTCTTGGAAATCTCATACGAGCAGATCTGAAAGATCCCTTCTTGCTTTAAAATTCAACGGAACTTTATCATTTGAGATGCTGCAAAACCATTTTTTTTTTAATTGTGGAGTTTTTTAAAAAATGGATTTCCTTAACTGAATGTTCTGTTTATGGGAGGTTAATAACATCAGCTTTAAATGTGAAGGTCAGCTCATGTTTTTACCACTTTAGTCAAATGATTAACTCGATCGCAAAGGAACTGAAAGCCTCTAGTACATTTGTACTGGAAGTTCTCTGCTACCATGCCCCAAAGTTTTATTTCTCTTTCTAAAGTGTACTTAATGCAACTATATTAACTTATTTCAGTCTCTCTTTTTAATGCAATATTTGTGTAGATATACAATACAATATCAAACTGTGAAATTCCATGTATTTTCTACAAAGTCAAACGAGGAAATCACAAATGTTTGCTTTGTACTAATGTTCCATACTCCCACACTCTCCTCCGTAAAGTAAGGATAAAAGGGACTATTCTTCTGTTGCAGGACATGGCCTTGAGGCTCACCTGAGATAGTTCTCTGAAATACCTTTGTGCTCTAAAGAGTTTTAAATTATCTCCATTTTGTAAAAATTGCTTAAAATCATAGGTGATTCTGAAATCACTCATTAAACACATGCATGGTACTATAATGTTATTTTATAAATATTAACTAAATACATTTTAAAATAAATCATCAAAGGTTTGGGGAGGAAAAACATGGAGTTGAAATTTTTTTTTATCCCTAAGTATATAAAAACAACTTTGTTACCTGAGGGCAATGCCCTGAAGATCTAAGTTTGGAGAAGAATGGAGAACATTTCTAGAACAGCTGAATCAAATGAGGCAAAGTAAAATAGGATATAAATGAACCCCATTGTAGGCAAATGGGATAGAAAATTCATGCCATGTGGATTCACCAAATTACTCTGCTAGGAATCTGGAATGTTTCTTAATGCCTGCTTTAAGTGAGGCTATCCTAGAAAAATGATAGAGTCTAACAGAATAGGCTGAATTCTGTTTTCACTTTTCTTGGAAACGGTTAAGAAACCATTTTTTTTTTGTTTTACTTTTGGAAAAAAATGACCTAAGATCACACAATATTAGTATAGCAGAGCTGGGTTAGGAGCCATCTGGCAATCCCTGCTTCCAAATTGGAAGAGGACAGTGAGGTTCCTCTGAGCCTTCTCAAAGAGAGTCAAGCTCGTTTTACATTTCTGTGGCAGATGTGTGTGGTTTTTTGTTTTTTTTTTTTTTTTAATTTTTATAATGCACCAGGGATGGCACCTGACAAAGTTTACAGTAGTGAAGACGAAACAGCCCCTGCCCTCAGAGAGCGGGCAGATCATTACCATGAAGCGTGATGCTTTCCACGGTCAGGGAAATGCAGTGCCCTTTGAAGGCACATGTCAGGAGCGTCCAACCTAATCCAGAGGCATCAGAGAAGCCTGGTTGGAGGAAGTCACCTAAAATCAGACTTTTGGAAATTCTTAACTGGGAAAAAGATTGGTGGTAAGGTGTTCCAAGAAGCAGAGAAGAAAATACACAAAGGCAGAGCATCGGGGAAGTACAGATGCTCACCACCACTCAGATGCCCTAAGGAGAGAGGGAGAGCGAAGTCAGGGCTACGGAGCAAAGAGCCGTGTGGGGCACGTGTAGCAGGAATTAAAACTACTGCTCAGTAAACAAGGTATCTCCTACAGGTGTTCTTTGTTCTGGGGGTAAATAACGCACTCTGTCTCTGGAACAACCTGATTTCTTTTCAGGAAGACATCCTGTTGGACATATTGCTTAAGCAAGGGGAGGAACAGTGGCTGTGGCTGATGTGAGAAAGGAAGCAGTCGAGCTTCCCTAGGAGGAATGGGCCTTCCAGCCCAGGTGAGTGCATAGAACTGGGTCCTGTTTTTCATCCACTCGGCCAACCTTTTAACTGGTGTATTTAGACCGTTCACATTTAAAGTAATTATTGATATGTTGGGGCATGTCTGCCCTTATTATTTGTTTTCTGTTTGGTTGTTCTATTTTGTTCATTCCTCTGCCCTCCTTTTCTTGCCTTCTTATGGGCTGTTAAATAGTTTAAATTTAATTTTGATTCATCGATCGTGTTTTTGAATCTACCACTTTGAACGGCATCCCAGTGGTTACTCGAGGTATTGCCGTGCACGTCCGTGTAACTTAGTCTCTGATACTGACATTTCATCCCACCAAGCAAGATGCAGACATCTTAGTTCCTTCCATACAGGTCCCTTTACTACCCACCTCACATTTAAGTTCATTATTTCCTCTACAGACACTGAGCACATCAGATAATTTTATAATTTGTGCTTCAACCATCAGACATAATTTTTAAAAACTGAGGCTCAAAAAGAAGCCTGTTAATATTGATCTCTAGTTTTACATGCTTCATTGTTTGTTCTCCTATAAGCAAGCCTCCTTACTTTCTTTCCTACTTAAATACCTTCTTTTCGCCTTGCTTTAAAGGTTGTTCTGCTCGCAACCAGTTCTCTTAGTTTTCCTTCATCTGAGAACGTCTGTATTTTCCCTTCATTCCTGAAGGATATTTTTGCTGCCTATAAAATCCAGAGTTGACAGTTCTTTTCTTTCAGCATTTGAAATATGTTGTCCTACTTCTTTCTGGCTTCTGTGGTTTCAGATGAGAAAACCACTGTGTTTAGTCTGTTCCTCTACATGTCATGCACTGTTTCTCTCCAGCCTTTTAACAACTCATTGCATCTGCCATGATCCTATTTCCAAATATAGTCACAGGCTGAGGTACTGGGGACTAGGACTTCGACATCTCAACTGAGGAGGGGGTATAATTCAACCCACAACACTGGCAATGTCAGCTCCTTAAAGACTTCAAGATATTTAAAGGTTTTTTTTTAATCCAAATTTTGTCATTATTTCCAGTGGTATGGGGGATCTGAATACTATTTGATTGAAAATAAACATTGATTAGTGTTGGCTAACTCCTTCTTCATTCAATTATTCAATCAATTATTAATTTAGTCAAAAATTTGAGCCTCCTACACTGTGCCAGACAGTCATGATAAGAGAAAAATTCTATATAATACCACCATTCAAGAATTTATAGCCAATAATGGGAAGGGGGGAAAGGCATATATACACATATAGCCATAATGAAAGGTCAAGCAAGTTCAGATCCCTAAGAGTGGTCAAAGGATGTGCTTTAGTGATTTGTAGGAGGGAGATTATTTCCCTGTCAAAGTGAATCAAAGAACAGATGCATATCACTGTGTATAAAATAGATAAACAACAAGGACCTACTACTGTATAGCACAGGGAACTAGATTCAGTTTCTCATAGTAACATAATAGAAAAGAATCTGAAAAAAAAATATGTATCTGTATGTATAACTGAATCACTTTGCTGCACACCTGAAACTAACACTGTAAACCAACTACTCTTCAATAAAATTTTTTAAAAATTTAAGAAACAAAGTGAATCAAGAAAAGCTTTATGGAGGGAGCAGCACAGATCGACATCTAGAACAGTTGGATTTGAACACACACAGAGAAGTAGAAAAGGGAACTCCCAGGAAAAGGAAGAGATTGAACAACTGCAAAGAGATGGGCACAAGGAACAGAGGATTTGGTTTGCTGCTTTTTTCCCTGAATGCTGACTGTGCCACCCAACAAGTTTGAAACGTTTTGCAGAGCAGAGACAAGGTGTTAGCTTACCATCCACAATGAGCCAGACTTTAGAATTCATCAGACCTCAGCCTGAGTCCCAGCTCCCACACTCGAGAGCTGCGTGCTCCTCACTTGTCTGAGTCAGTTTCCTCATTACCTACCTCGCAGGTAATTGCATGACTGTGTGAACTGAGTGCAAAATACTCAGCCTTCTTCCTGTTATTTCCTCTAGAGTGACAGGTATGAGCATGTATGTGTATGCTCCTGCTATTCATGGGCTTCACAGTTTCCTGATCTGGTGGCAAGTAGGGGCTGCCATCCACCCTGCTGTCCACCCGCCAAGCTTGTGTGCCAGCTCAGGGCTGCATCTGCCTGAGGAAGGGATGCCTGCTCCTTCTCACCTTGCCCTTGCCTCACAATATACCAATGTAGAGGGGGCGCTTCTTTCTGATTCATGTAACAGAGCAGTAAAGATTAGCTGTAGCTCTGGGGATGGGAGGGGGTTCACTGTAATGCCAAATAACTCATTGTTTCTAATTGACTTCATAATAAAACTTTTCATGATAAAGGTCAAAGTACCTAGTGACTTTTTCCAAAAACCTGCACCTTTTGTTGCAGTCTATTTTTTTTCTGATTAAGAATATCAAGAAATTTTACCCTCTGTGATTTCTTTTTGGTGCCATCCTACAATCTGAGATAAAATACAAGAAGCAAAAAGATAAAATACAAGAAGCAGATACAAAGTACAGAAATCTTAGTAATGTTTTCCTAGGGCAGTCTACACAGGCAATAGTCATAAAAGCAAAAATAAACAAATGGGACCTAATTAGCCTTACAAGCTTTTACACAGCAAAGTAAACCAAAAGCAAAACAAAAAGACAACCTATTGACTGGAAGAAAATATTTGCCAAACATGAGACTGACAAGGGCTTAATTTCCAGAATATATAAACAGCTCATACAACTTAATAATAAAAAAAACCCAAACAACCCAATCCAAAAATGGGCAGAAGACCTAAACAAGCAATTCTGCAGTGAAGAAATACAAATAGCCAATAGGCACATGAAAAAATGCTTAATATTGCTAAATATCAGAGAAATGCAAATCAAAACTACAATGAAGTATCAACTCACACCAGTTAGAATGGCCATGATTCAAAAGTCAACAAATGATAAATGCTGGAGATGGTGTGGAGAAAAGGGAACCCTCCTACACTGTTGGTGGGAATGTAGTTTGGTGCAGCCATTATGGAAAACAGTATGGAGATTTCTTGAAAAACTAAAAATAGACTTATCCCACTCCTGGGCATATATCAAGAAGGAACTTTAATTCAAAAAGATACATGCACCCTGGTGTTCATAGCAGCACTATTTACAATAGCCAAGACATGGAAACAACCTAAATGTCCATCGACAGATGACTGGATAAAGAAGTTGTGGTATATATACAATGGAATACTATTCAGCCATTAAAAAGAATAAAATAATGCCATTTGCAGCAACATGGATGGACCTGGAAATTGTCATTCTAAGTGAAGTAAGCCAGAAACAGAAAGAAAAATACCATATGATATCACTTGTATGTGGAATCTAAAAAAAGACGAACTTATTTACAAAAACAGAGATTCACAGACATAGAAAACAAACATATGGTTATGGGGGTAGGGGGTTGGAAAGAATAAATTGGGAGTTTGAGATTTGTAAATACTAACTACTATATATAAAACAGATAAACAACAAGTTTATACTGTGCAGCACAGGGAAATATATTCAATACCTTGTAGTAACTGCTAATGAAAAAAATATGAAAATGAATATATGTATATATATGTATGACTGAACTATTATGCTGTACACCAGAAACTGACACATTGTAAACTGCCTGTACTGCAATAAAAAAACTATTATATATGAAATAGATAAACAAGGACCTACTGTATAGCACAAGGAACTACATTCAATATCTTATAATAACCTATAATGAAAATACGAAAAAGAAAATATATGTATAATTGAATTGCTCTGCTATACACTGGAAACTAACACAACATTGTAAATCAACTACAATTAAAAAAACTTTGAAATCAAACCTCAGCATTTTGTGGCTCTGACAAGAAATATGAAGACGACCATAATGAAATGTGCACAAATTTAAGTGCTGATAAGAAATACAACAAAAAGTCGATCATGACAACCGTTTGATTAGATAACTAATTATCAACAGTAATGCTTACATGAGTTAGCTGATCTCAGTGTAATTAAGGAAGCAGATGTCAGAAGTGTCCAGTTACACCTGAAATGCTCAAGTGATGCAAGTGGACTGGAACATTAGTAGGAAGTTTTACTTAAGTGGAGAGCATTGCCTCTATCAAGCCTTCCTCTCTGTCTCTCCAGTCTGCCTCAGTCTCTCCATCGTCTGAACCCTCACGACATGGAGAAGAGTTAAACTGACCTGGAGTCCAACCCTGGTTGGATACCTACAAGCAGCATAACCACATGCCACGTCTGTTAACCTCTCTCAGCGTCAGTCATGCCTTAGCTGGGGCTGCCATGAGGGTTAAATGTGATAATGTGCATAAACTACTGAGCAGGAGACCCTGCTGTATGATGTGCTGACCCCTCAGTAACCAGCATCCATTAATATCACCTGATTTTCTTCATGAATCCCCTTCCTGCATTATGCTCGTCTATACGTCTGCAGTGAACTGAACTGCCTCTAACCACCTAGAACCCACAGTGATGCTGAATCCGTGGTCAGAATCACGAGGGCTGGGCCCAGTTTTCAACTCCTAATGGTGTCAGTGTTACATCTGGCAACCGTAGTACATATTTGCAGAGGAAAGACCAGGAGAAAGAGAGAGAAAGAGAAGGAAACTGATATTAAAACAGGCAAACAGTTCAAAGACATTTTTTTTTTAATGTGAGTCAGGGCTTTTGTGGATGACAAAGACCTGGGTTGAGGAACAGCTGCAAAATCCCTTACCCTGATATTTCAGTCCCTGCTAACTGACTTGCCACAATGTATGTAAATGCTCAATACATGCTTCCTTAAGTTGTATCCAAGGTCAATTCAGAAAGAATTAAAACTCTATGGGCAATAATTTTAACTTATGCAGTATGGTCTACCGGGTACTCGATCAAATGCAGAGAACTAAAGACAATTGCTGATAATGGTCGTCTGGATAGTTTCAACGTGACAAGAGACATACACAATAAGCTGGAAAAGTGACAAAATATACATCATTGCCCGCCCTGAAATTTACATTTCTAATTTACCGCCACAACCGGACATAAAGGACGCATATATCTTTCCTTCTGATGTGAAAGCTAATTTATTTTGAATTTATCTGATACAAAACAAAAGCAGTTTCAATTTTCACTTTGAACCAGTTGCTTGGACCTGCAATCTGAGACAATCCTTAAGATAAGCTAGCGTGGATAGTAGCGACACTTTCAGAGTCAGACAGACCTATGTTAAAATCCTGGCTCTACTAAGTACTAATTATATAGACTGAAAATTACAATGCCAGCCCGGGACCTGGGGGGTGATGAGCATTAAATGAGATAATGCCTGACTTAACGAGCATGGTGCCCGGCAGGTTGTAAGCCTTACAGTAAATAATGATTGTCCGACCACCAAAATTATCAGTCACAGTGATAGCATTCAGATAAGAGGTGTTAAAAGCAGGCTTTAACAGGAATACTAACAAAAAATAAAACGAAGACCACTGTAAACATGTGAGCTCCAGGAGGAAGGGCTATTTGTCTTGTTTATTCACTGCTTTATTTCTTGCACTCGAACAGCCTCTGACACAGAGCAAGTGTTTTATAAATATTGGCTGAATTCGTTAACAACAAGTGCTAGGAAGTTACATGCCAGAGGACCCTCCAGAACTGGGAAGACAGCGTGGTGTCCGTTTTTCTCCCCCATCCTCACAGGATGTTCTCTGTGGAGGAATGGACGGGTTTGGCCATGGTTGTGAGGGGCAAGAACTGCAGCTTCAAGCTTTTCCAACCTGAGAGAATTTTCTTTACAGCAAACACTCTCCAGTCAAGGGGCTCTTATGTTTCGTCAGCATCTAAATAGAAACAGTTTTACTCCTGTTGGATAGAAAGTGCTCTGGGTGCCAAGAGCAATGGGCCTGGATACTGGATGCCTGGTCCTGGTCTCGGGCCTGTCATTCACCTCAATAACCGCCCACCGGTGTTAGTCCAGGGCTGGTGTGTTTTATAACAAGTCAGAGATGTTCCACAAGAGAGGGAAACAAGGTTATAAAAACAGTCTGCGAATCGGTTTCCTCCCCACTAAATAGAAAAACACTCTGATTCGTCTACACGAGACTCCTGAAGAGATCAAATAAAAACCCTTGAAAATAATCACTATACAAAAAGTATTTATAGCTGTCCAGGAATAAATATTACTTTATTCCAGTAATAACTGCAGCTGATTGTAAATGATTTTTTAAACCATTTAAAAGGAAGAGATTGAAACATCTGAACAACTCTTAAAGCAGCAAACTGGGGAAAAAATGGCTATTAGATGAGAAGTTTTAAAAAAACATACTCATTTTAGAATCCTTTCTCAGGAATATCACTTTTAAATTGAGTTGTAGCAGCTAATTTTTTTTTTTTTGGTATTTTTGCCCTAAAAGTAATATGCTAAAAAAAAACTTTGTTCTTTTTTTTAATGTATAATAATGAAAATGAAAAATTACAGGGGGAAGGTATAGCTCAAGTGGCAGAGCGCATGGGTTAACATGCACGAGGTCCTGGGTTCAATCCTCAGTACCTCTGCCAAGAATAAATAAATAAACCTAATTACCTCCCCCTACAAAAAACAATACAAAAACAAAGAAATTTTTTTTTAAATGACAATGATGGGGAGAAGTTCAGTTTATTCTGATTCTGAGCTTCGTCTAGAAAAGGGATTTTAAGCATAGGCTATTTCTATTCATCGTTTTGCCTCTAACAACAAAAATAAATGATTCCTAGAGCGTTCAGCATGTTTCATGTTATCGGAGGAAACACTAGTTGGAAAATATGCTGCATTCAGAAAATCACAGATACTCTGCAGCTCACCAGGGTTGAGGCCCCTTCTTAGTGTCTGCCTTCACGTGCAGAAGGACTCCCTGCCTTCAAGGTTCCCGGGCCCCAGAGATGCAACAAAAGTGTACCAAATGTTCTGGAATAATGAGATTTGCTTTCTCACAGGAGGGGAAGTGGAACACAAAGCTTGGCAGTGTGAGTCAGGGAAAGACTCCAAAGCAGGAAAGTCCTGGGAGCTGGTCTCAGAGGCCCAGAATGCCCACACAGAAGTTCAAGGACAGTCCCTGAGTGGGAGGGCTGGGCTGTGTACAGTAAAAACACCCTCACCCCAATTCTCAATAGCAGTTTTTCTTGGGTAGAAATGGGACACATTTGTGTGTGAGTTTGCCTTTCTATATTTTCCAAATCTACAAGCAACCAAACATGCTTATAACAGGAAAAAAGCAAATAAAAATGTTCTAGTTCAAAAATGTATCCCAATGATATTGATAAGGTTTTAGTACAAAAGTCACTTTTTTTTTTTTCAATTTCAGAACCTTTTCATCTTCTTAGACCATAAATGCATTTCGCGGAGCCATCATTTACTATATAAACCCCTTCCCCAATCCACCTCCCACTGTAGCTCCTCCAAGAATTGATTAGGCTGCCTGGCTGTTTTTCCAGAATTATTTAAACATTATCTAAACGTGTAGGCAACACTTTGCTGCCATCTGCTTCGAACGAAGATGATAATGATGAAGATCACAGCCTTGTGGGTTAAGACTCCGGAAGAACGCGTTTGTGTTTACAAAGCTGTGGGTATTAATTTAGGTCGCAGCTTTGGGAGGAAGAGAGAGGTGTTTTAACACCACGTTTATGCTTCTTCTTTTAAGAATCTCTACTTCCCGCCTCGATGTGCTGTAGTTTGGAGGTTAGAGGATGTCCCCGACCGTCCCACTGGGCTTAACCTTTGAATGTGATTTCAAAGAGCTGAGAGTCGATGAGGATCAATAGAACAGCTTTTTTAATCCTAGAAATCATGTAAGAACCACCAATGAGGGGTTTCTTAATAAAGTTGACTTGGGGCATAGTACTTGGGCCTGAGGACAAGTGAGACTCCCTCCCTCCACGCCCCCTTACACTAACAGGATCTGCAGGCAGGCTGTATCAGATTTACCCATCTGATCACAAGCAAAAATAAGTCGCACTGGGACAGTGGGTGGGTCTAGTTTTATCACACTGAGACAAGAAGCAGAAAGGAATTACACATCCACAAGGCAAGCGAAGAGGGAGGGGGCGCGACTCCCAGTAACCAGATTAGTAGAAACCCAAGAAAACTGCTCGAAAGAAAATCTGAAATTGCTCACTACAGGTCCCCACTCATGGGGAAGAGAGCAGAGTCTTCTTTGACATCGGAAGGAATGACTGACTGACTATTCCTCTGGCTTCTCCCTAAATTTTGTTCTCTCTTAACCCATTGTATCCAATTGCCAAGATTCTGGAAGCCAGGAGAATTGCATTACTCAGGAGGAAAGATCATCAATGCATTGAGGTCTCCTGCTTCTGCCAACGAGCCCAGACCTATGAGCCCTCCTGTGACCTGGGCAGTGCAGCTCTCGTCCCCAGAGGCCCTCAGAAAGAGCCAGAAAAGGACATTAAACTAGCATCACAGACTTGCTGCACCCTAGGCCAAAAATTCATCACCTGTTTCTCATTTCAGTCTATCATCCAAATACTACCCAACAAGATAAACAATGAAGAGTAACTAAAATGCCTCAGATTTGAATGTGATTCCCCATTATTACATTCCAAGAGAGGAAGTAAAAATAAAAATAAAAATCATCTCTGCTTTGTAAATTACAGTTAGAATTAAACTCGAAGTTCCTCGCGCTGTGTGTTAGGCAGAACAACAGCCCCCAGCCCCACCACCGTCAAGATGTCCACGTCCTCATCCCTGGAACCTGCACGTTACCTTACATGGCAAAGGGATATTAAGGCTGCAGGTTGCAGAGAGAAGTCAGGTTGCTAATCAGTTCACTTTAAAACAGGGAGATTATCCCACCCAGACTATTGTCAATGTAATGTACTGATTGATGTCATAATAAGGGACCGTAAGTGGGGCAGAAGAGGAGTCAGACCCAGAGAGATGGCGTGAGAAGGACTCAGCCTAACACTGCTGGCTTTGAAGATGGAGAAGGGGGACCATGAGCCCAGGCATGTGGACAGCCTCTCGAAGCAGCCGAAGTCAAGGGAACAGGCTCTTCCAGAACCTCAAGAAGGCAGTGCAGGCCTGCCAAGACCTTAATGCTAGCCCAGCAGAGCCAGCTAATTAATTTGACTGTTGTTTACTTTGAATTTACAGAACCATAAGATAGTACGTTACGTTCATGTGATTTCTTACATATTCTAGATTCTAGACTCCTACTTCCTCATCCTTTTCTCCCTCAGCCAGATGGGGGCGCTGCGAGGGAGTCTGGCTTCTCTGGGAGAACCTGTATCCTGAGCCAGCTTCTGCCGGAGTGGGCACTGCGCTAGCCCCTCCCCAAGTGGGTCCAAGTGCAACTCCAAGTTCCTCACGACGATGGTTCTTCCAAGTCAGAAGGACACATAAGAGTATGTGAGGAAGAGAACAGTCTCGAGACAGCACAACGACATCCCTGGGCCCCCGAGCGGCGATCGCGCAGAGAACTGTGTTTCCAGACCGTCGCGCACGACTCGGAGAGTCACCCAGGCTCACAGCTCTGTCTCCACCCATACGTGTAACAGAGGCCTGAGCGGGCTGAGAAAAGCGAGGAGACGCTCTGGGTTTCACTTCCGCCGGGATGCTGGTCTCCCGGTCCTGGGGGACCCATCTAGCATCAGCATGAAGAGATCCCCTGTGGAGAGGCTCACTGTGACCTTCTGGGTTCTTGGGAGGACGGTGGGGGGAGAGGAGGAACCCATACAAACTCTTTCCTCTAGGAGTGGCATTTGGGACTGATCTTTCTTTCTTTCTTTCTTTCTTTCTTTTTTTTTTTTTCATTCATTTAATTTTGGGGGAGGGTGGTAAGAGGTTATTTACTTATTTTTAACGGAGGTACTGGGGATCGAACCCAGAACCTCCTGCATGCTAAGCATGCACTCTACCACTGAGCTATACCTAACCTAACATTTTAAAAAATTGAGACAGTTAGTTACACTCAGACACTCCTTCTTAGGATCCAGCCCTCCCAAGTGCCATCTTGGTTCTGAACTGTATGTTCCAGAACGCTGCACTGAACTACAGCGTTCACCGCACTAGCGACATCAGCTCTTATGGGGGTCCCGCACGTGTGAGGTGGTTGTAAAGACAGCTCAGCAGACCACCCTCAGTGCCTCGCTCTCTCTGCGATGTCACCCAGCCCCAGCAAGATGCCGAGGCGTGTTTTACTGCGGTGTCTGGGTGCTGACTGCTTCTACCACTTATTCTTGGGTTACACAAGCTTGGGAAGCTTATCTTTTAAGGGAAGTCTTCCAATTTTCTATATTTGTCTCAGTTTAAAATTACCTTCAGCAAATTCATGAACTTCCAAAAGCCTGTGCACCTCTGGGGGCCAGTTAGAATCAATATGCCCCAGACCATGTGCTTTCCCTGCATACCTTCCCATCCCTCAACCTTTAAATTTCCCAAGCCTTGACTCACCTACTCTGTGTTCCTAGCAGCAAAATTTCTTTCTTTATTCATTTTCCTATCACAGAGGGGTGAGTCTCTGAAAGCTCCAGTTCCTCTCTTTTTCTCGTCCTTCTCAGCAGGCCAAGTGATGTTTAAAATTTTTTTGAACTTACTTTCGAAGTTGCTTCTCTTTCTTCTCAACCAAATGTGGGGCTGACCCTGCCTGCTGGACCACTGGGCTTTCCTTCCTTTTACTGTGGGCTAAGCATACACACACCTTCAGATTCTGTTTTGTTTTATCCCCAGCCTGAGATGAATTTAGTCAGTTTCAAGTTGGCTGAAGAATAAATGCACCCCACCGATGAGGAGAACTCATTTCAATCGTGGTGACCTTTCCAGCTAAAATTTAGGATGTTAGCTGTCCTAAATCTCTCTCCTCCATAAATGTCCTAGCTGTGTTCCCCTCATCGTGCACAACACACCTTTTCTCACCAGCAGCTGTGTCATCTTAAAAACGAAGTCAATACGTTACGCTGACATTCCCTTAGCAATCTGAGCAAGTCCCCTGTAGCCACTACACGCACCTGCCCTGGGTCTCAAGGGGGCTTCCATCTGCTCTTATGATTGACCAGCCCCTCCTCCCTAAGCCCCCATCCCTGTCTGGTGCTAAGAGGTCTCTCAGTAATGCCCCAGACAGTCTTTGGGAACATCCTGGCTCACTCTAAGAATGGACTGCTTAATGCTGCTAAAATTTAGGGGAGAAATCCAGCCTCTGATCAAGTAACCACTAAATCATCCCCTTCATTTTGGTTCTTCCTTTAAAAGCAATTAAATGTGGTGCACATTGAATCCGTGTTCTCAGATTTTGAGTTCTCAGTCTTTTGGTGAGGAAAATCCCTTTCCTGTTCCATTTCAACTGGCAAGTCCTCCTTCAGTTTTTCGTTAACTTTTCCCCTGCTCTTTTCTGACTTGACAACAAAAACATGTTTAAAAAAAAAATTCTGCTCCAACTTAACTGACCAAACTCAATCCCTGAAAACAGTCTGTTCCAGACCTAGGATGTTTTTATGCTGTTTCCATTTAATAGAATTTCTGTCTCAACCCACCAAGATGCTATGTTGCTGACAAAGGAGGAAATCTTATTCCTTATTTGTTCGTTGACTGAAAATGCAACATTTCTCTGCCATCGACCTCAGGATGGGTCTCTGAAACCCACATTCAGGGCTTTTAAAGGGAACACTCAAGAACCAACTTGAGGCCCCATGGATAGGATTCCACAGCCTCCGGAAGCTAAATGAATCCAAGGGTCCACAGCTCCCTGTTTATCAGGATGAAATTCAAAACAAAACCAAGACAGAATCTAGGAAAGCCGCTCTAGAATTTTCTATCAAAGCCCTGGTGTTAACCATCTAAAGGCCGAAACATCACCCATGAATGTTCTTGGTGTACAATTTAGCTGCTTTCAGTAGTTTAAAGTCCCAGTCATAGAATGTCAGCTGGTCACTGCAATTCCATGTATAACCTATTACAACCTTCTAGGCCGAAGCCTAGCACTACCAGTTCATTTGAGCAAGGACGCAGATTCTCCAGAAGGTGACTTTCTTTCTAAACGGCACAGAGTAGGAGGAGAGGTTTGATGCCCAAGTCCTCCTGCCTGCCCCTCTGGCTGTCTTCCTGTCTGAAACCTGGTGAAGAGAAGCAGCGGGCGGCAGGCTCAGACTGGAGGTTGCCTTTGGGCCTGGGCCCCCATGGAGCACCCTCATCTCCTTGCACCTATGTGGAGCAGCCAGACCCAGCCACAGGCCCGCCCTGACTTACGCAAGTAGCCCTGGGCTGAAGAGGTTGGAGCAGGAGGCCTCCCCAAAATGAGAATACGACCAGCACAGGTGCATTTAATTCGTTGAAAAAGAAAACAAATTAAACCCCACCGAGGTGGCCGCCTGGAAAACACTGGCTCAGCGCTTGGACGCGGAGCTCGGAGGCCACGGTTAGGCCAACAGGGTGGTCCCGGCGCCCCTCTTCTTGCCCTGGCCCAAGCCCTGAAGAGCCACCCTCTCTCCCAGACACTCTGGGCCTCCCTGTGGATCTGTCCTTGGGCCCCAGGACCGAAGAACGGACCCCCTGGGCATGCAGTGCTCCCCTGTCCTCAACCACAGGCCAAAGCTCCAGAGACCCCTGTCTCCAGGCCCGGGCTCTGGCCTCGGAGCCGAGCCTCTGCCCCCAGCGCCCGCAGAGGCCCCCAGCCCTGAGCGGAGCCCACTCTCCCAGCGGCACCCCTAACCCCTGACCCCCTCCTTTCCTGCTGCGGGAAGTTATTTTACTTAAAACTCAAAGTAGGGGGGAAAACTTACTATTTCCTGAGGCCTCCAGGGAAAGAGAAGCTCGGACTAAAGGCAGCGGTTCTCTGTCGGGTGCCGCACCAGCATCACCGGGAGCTTGTTAGCAGCACAAACTTATTGGGCCCAGACCAACCAATCAGGAGTCTCGGGGGCGGGGCCAGCAGTCGGCTTCACACGCCTTCCAGGTGATGCTGATGCACGCCCAAAGTGGAGGCCTCCCGGACTAAACCAGGGCATCGTTAACGCTAATCAGACTAGCTATTGCCCCACCAGCGCAGAGGGGCAAACACGCAGAGAAAGAAAGAAGCCCACTCCAAGCCTCTCTTTTCCTGCAGGGAAGGCGGGGTGCGGAGGAGGGTGGAGAGGAATTCATACATTTTCTTTCCTATCAGATGATTTTGCAGCAACATAAAAAGATGAGAAATAGTCACTGAGAACCAATTCTGGATTACTGGATCGGTCTTCTCACTGCTGCCTCTCCTCCCCACTGCTACCAGGGTTATTTTTCTTAACACAAGTCTAGCGGTCTACTTTGATCAAAGATCGTGCTTAGCTACCCACTGCTACGGAGTAAAGCCTCAATTATCTGGCCTGGAAAACAAGGCCAGTCACAAACTTGCCTCAAACTGTCTTTCGACCCAATTTAAGCTCAGGTTAAGTTGCATGCATCCAACAGAGGAGGTAGCTTTGAATAAGGAGGCAGAAAAGTGTCCATCCTCTTAGGGTACTCTCCTGTATCCGAAGCCCCCAGGAAGCAGGTTAGCGATGCAAATACTCAGATGCTTCCCCAAAGAACTGGCTGCAGCAGCCGTGGAAGGGGGCCCATACGTCTGCACTCGTCAAGGGCCTCCAATGTGTCAGCAGCGGCAGGTGTGTGTTGATCGCCTGGTGAGAGATTCTGCTTCACATATTTAATAACGTGGGTTGCCTGGCAAGTGCCTAGACTTCAAGCAAGTACCTACAAACTACTGAGTGGTTAATAGTAATCGTTTCCATATTCAGATATTTGCATGTTATAAAGCCCTCTAACCTCCCTCACTGAAACATTCTAATGTCTTACAGCAGTAAAACATGACTTATTTTGCACATTTAAAACACACAAGAAGACAAATAGATTTTGCATCATTTTGATGAGGTATCTAGTATTTAAATGCCTTAAAACTGGAAAGGCTGAGACACGAGAGCCAGCTGTACTGGGGATTCCAGGCGCATCAATAGAACTGCTCTCATTAATGTCTTCATCAGGGTTTCTTTCTCAAGGACGGCTTCCGCGTCTCACTTTAGGTGGTGGTTCCGGGTTGCTCTGCCAAAGCACAGCTGTGATCACTTCTCTTAATTTTGCCATTACCATTTTTCCCCTTCTCTGCAAAGTCTCAAGACAAATAGATTCTGTTTGCATGACTAATGCACCGTGTTCCCAGGTACGAAGGAGAAGTGTAAGTCTGCACAGCTGTAAAAGGAAACTTAACCAAGATCCACTTCCAAGGCTTTGCCTGCATCAAAGGGCTTACAGCCCATTGGGGGAAAATCTTTCCTTTGGTTAATCTTTTGAAATTCTTTCCCCTCCACTTTCAGCATTTTAAATTCCACTTTATCAAACCAAACACACACTTTTTGGTAATAAACCGGCATTCAAAGTCTGGATTCTAGTTCTATGTTTGCTACCAGCTGCTGCATGACTGTAAAGAAAACATTTGTCCCACCTGAGACTCAGTTTTCATGTCAGAAAAATGGCCCTGATGAGGAGAAGAATTAGATGGTTTCTAAAATTCTTTGGCTCTACATAGTGGAGAAGGGGGTGTGTGAAATGCTACATCGAAATCCAGACAGTGAAACATTCTGTTCTAATGAGGATGACCTTACTCCTAGAGATCTCACTGCTCTCACAGTAATGGCAGCCTGAGATATTTGCAGATGCAAGATTTTACAAGTTGAGGAAGAGGAGTGTGGTGGACTCAGAGCTATTTAACAGCCTGAGGAAAGGTTTTTAAGAGTAGCCAATGCCCCTGCTGTGCAGGAGTGGCGGGGCGTACATGTTACTGTGTCCTTAGGTGTCCCTCCTCATTTCAGGAGAGAACATTGCGGCTCATCCCAGAGCTGGAAACTCTTAGCCTGACGGGAAAATACACTCATGAGTTGAAACACCCTTGAGTCAGTGGTCGCTGACCAAGGGTATGACTGACTGTGCTTCTGCTCTTAATGGCAGATTGGAAGACAATGTGCACATTTTATTTTAGCAGGCTCAACTAACATAGGTAATTAAGATTCACTGCCTAATTAACTTCAAATGGCTGTACAGAGAGGAGCACAATTTTGCTACCCTCTAAATATCAAGGTTTATCCATAGAGTAAAAACAAAATATCTAATCGAAGCTCTGGTTATCTGTTCATGTTGTATCCTTAAAGATGCACCATCCTTTTGGTACACTCATGCTGCAGCCTCTGTTTCCAAAGGGCAGAGGAGAGGGTCCCAGAGGTCAAGTACTGCAGAGGTCTCACAGCTAGCTGGTGACAAAGGTAGGTCTCAAACAAGAAGCTCTCAGGGTGAGTTAGTGCCCTTTCAACTTAGTTATTGAAATGACTCATTTTGATTAGGAGAAATTATTTCTATTCTGCTATCCATGGTTTCTTGCACAGTCTGGGAAGAAGGGCATTTTTGACCTTGGACAGTGATGGGATAGGACTGAGAAGAAAGGGAGATTATTTTTCAAATATACTCAAGAACCATATATCTTTCACAAAATACCAACAAGATAAGCTAAAGCCCAGCCCCGTCCCTTGCAAAAAGATGACTTTAAAAGCACCCTTGAGAAATAAACTAAGTCAGAAAATGCATTGCCCAGGGTTTATCGGACTGAATAATTTGTGACACAAGGGACAGTAAGCAATGCCCCCTCTGGGAGGCTGAGGGAGGCCTGGCCAGCCCCAGACTGAAGGTCCTGGGCCCGGGGCTGCAGGTACAGAGCAGCTGCCCCGAGGGACCAGGAGGGCAAAGGGCCAAGGAGTCAAGTTCTAGCTGGATCCTAGGGGGACCCAGCATCCACGTGGAGAAACTCACTTCAGCCATCAACTGTGAGGCACCTGCTCCAGCCAATAATAGGAGACAAAGTCCAGGTGCCAGAAGCCAGAAAGATCCTGGGAAAAGTGAGAAATGGTGGGGAAAAATCAAGTTTCTCACTGGGCCCAGGTCTGGAATGCCCATGGTTTATTTACAAGCTCCTGGCCCTTGGGGTTTGCCACATGAATGAACAGATAGACGGAGAGTGGCAGGTTATCTCTGGGAATAGTGTTGCCTTTTGTTCTTTTTTTCATGAGAATATTACAAATCATGTCAGTATTGGCAGGAATGGGCATCACTGTGGAAGCCCTGGGGTGGCCTGCTCAGAAGAGTGATCAGTCGAATCATCCTCTTGAGAAAGATTATCTGACTGGACCCTTCGTGTTTTAGAGTTTTAGAGAGAAAAGCTCACCATCGGGAAGGGAAAGGAGGGGACAACTGGGTTCCTGGGGTAACAAAGGTAACCATGTCTTAGCACTGATATTTGGTGAGGTAGCTGTGCTTGAAAACAAAGTTAACTGGCAGAGCTAAAAATGTTCGTATTTTGCCCCGAGAGACCGGCGTATAGGAGCACTCGTGGTGGACCCAGCCTCTGAACTGGGTCAGCCTTCCAAGCCTCCCCTCCTGATAGCTCAAGGCTTGTGTCGGAGAGACCTGCTCTCCACCCCTCTCCCACCATCCCGCGCCCCTAACATCCCATGCCCGTAAGTGGCAGCATCACCACTAGCCTGCCTCAGCCCAAATCTTTGCCAAGAGAACCTGAAATCAAATGTCTTTGCCAATTTGGCTATTACTTCTCCCCTCAGCACATCACTGGGGAGTAGGGCAGCCCCAAACTGAAGACTCACTGCTGCAGAAGGTGATGATGGCCTGGGTCTGCAGCTGCTGTGGGAGGGCAGTTGGACCAGGTACTGTCCCTGGGTGCAACTCACCAAGGTCACCTCCATCTCAGCCAGCAGCACCTCCTTTGCCAAGTAGAAATGACCTCCCCTCTCCTCCCACCCTCGCCTCCAAGACACAGTACAGGGAGGAGGGAGATATTTAGGGGACGACTGACTGATTGTCAGAGTTTTTACTCATGACGGATGGGAGATGTGAGTGCAGATGGGGAAGAGACTGAGCATTTGTATCCTAGAGACAGAATGATCGAAGTACACGCACTGCATGGCCACGTAGGGGGCGTCCCTGTTTCAGAACGAACAAGTTAATTAATGGATGAATGGATTAATTAGGTTTATAGGAGATTTACCCTGTTTTAAAGGCACTATCAGGACATACCGGTCTTGACTTTAACCATTCCTGTTTCTGCAAGAAGTGACTTTAGTACCACCGGCTACTGTCAACCCAGACCTGCTTCTGGAAAAGAGCACGAGCAAGAGCTGCTTTTGCTGACACAGATGTCATCACAACCAGAAGGACCTGTGCAGGCAACATGGTAGTTTTTGAAAGAGATCTGAATCCAACTTCAATAGCAGTGGGAGATGGAATACAGTCAGTCCTCTGTACCCAAGGATGTTGAACTACGCCATTTCATATATGGGACTTGAGCATCCCTGGAGTTTGTTATCCTTGTGGGTTCCTGAAACTAATTCCCCTCGGGTACGGAAGGATGACTATAGTCAGGAGACGCAGACAGAACACGTCGCCTAATCACAGAGGCACAAGAAAAGGCCTCAGGCCTTGGAAACAAGGCATGGAAGCTACAGGCAGGGGCCTCTTAGGCAGAGGAATTTTAAACGGTGCTCCTAATCTCTAATGAAAGATAAACGCTGAAAGCTCCAAGATCCTGTTTAAAAATGCCCTTCAGGAGTGGGGCAAACATCTAACGCAAAACCCTGGAAATATCTGGGGATGTCAGATTCTAGTACTTTGCCTGAAAACCAGGTAATGAGGGATCAGGTCTTTGGGGAAGATGTGATGAAGTCTCTGAACTCCAGGCTCCCTGGGAGCCATACTCCAGTGACGGTCCTCTACCCCATCCTAGGTGAGCCCACCAGAGGCTGCCTTTGGAAGTCTGAGGAAGGGGAAGCACTGGGTAGCAGGGATCCATCCCTACGCTCTGTCTGCAATCCTCACCAGCTTCTCTAGCGAAGCCCTCTGCTTGCCTTGCCCGAGGGAGAAGACATTTTCACTCCAAGTTCTATAGACTTGCTTCCTTGCTGATGCAGGGAGTTCTACTCCCCTGCTTCCCAACTCTGCTGGACGGATACAGTGACTATTATGCTTTAATTTCATTTCTTGTAATAGGAGAAAGATTATTGCCAGTAACATATCTCAATGTATTTTATAACAAACACAAGCCAAGCTTTGTACAAATGGATAAGGGGTGATGGTGATCATGTTATAAAGATGAATGTTATGTGGCAAAGGAAAATAACAACCTAAACTTTAATGACAAGAATAATTAGGTAAACCACGGTTTATCATATGATCGAGGACTAGATGGCCATTAAAAGTCATTTTACGATGAACTTTTTATGATAAACTGTTGATGGACTAATACTATGTGAAAAATCATACGTTGCATGCCTGCAGATAAACTAGATGGATGGATGGATGAAGAGATGGATGGAGACAGAGACAGTGAGAAGGAGGGGGGAAGGAAGAAAATGACTGCAGTATAAAAATAGGATTTACCTCAGGGTGGGTACCATGGATGAGTTTTATTTTCTCTTTTATTTTTATTCCTTTTGTTCTGCACTGCCTTGTTCTAAAAAGCAATTTAAAGTTGTTTACAGCATACATACAAGATAAAATTAAATTTGAGAAGATATAAGCAGGTGAGGAATACATAGAAGAAAGAGAAGATGCAGGCAGCAGGGTGGCCGGTATGCGGAATGACTCCTGTGAGGCTCTGCGTGGTAGACAGAAGTCGGCCACACGTTCACCCCTCAGCTTTCTAGCCACGAGCACAGAGAGGGAGACCCAGCAGACGATGTGACTTATGAGGACAAAATGATGCACTGGCAGGAAAGTACAGGAAAATGATTCCATTTAAGAAAACAGGAAAGGAAGTTCTCCCGTGCTCTCTGCTCAACGTGATACCATGGAAGTTGGTGAATGGTGGGGCAACATTTGTCGCCCTCTGTGACCCAGTGAGTCATCTCTAGGGGATCCAAGCAGCCTCTGTGTAAGCAGAGGACAGAGGACCAAAGCAAGTGTGGCACTGCCATGGAGGGAGGGTTACTAAATCCCACACACCATCCCATCCCTTCCCACCCACCCGCACACAGCCCTACACATGTCATCACCACTCCTTACAGACCTGGAAACCTCTCGGAGAAGAGCTCAAACTCCACGAGCCAGGAGATGGCGGGGCCAGAATGCTGACTCTCCCCGCCGACCTGCTTCGCCATCATGCTCTAATGCTTTTCAATCCAGGAAGAAAAAAAAAAAAAAAAAAAGCCATGCTCCAGACAGGGCAATGGCATGATGCTGAAATATAACTCATGTGAAAACGCCCTAGAGAAGATCATTTTTCTCTTGAGGGCTTTTAGTATTTCCAAGCTCTGGCCAATGACTATATTCACTTTTAAAAATATATATATGGTTTTTTTTTAAGTATAGTCAGTTTACAATGTTGTGTCAATTTCTGGTGTACAGCACAATACTTCAGTCTTATATGAACATACATATATTCGTTTTCATATGTTTTTTCACCGTAGGTTACTACAAGATATTGAGTATCATTCCCTGGGCTGTACAGTATAAACTTGTTGTTTATCTGTTTTATATATGTATTAGTTAGTATCTGCAAATCTCAAACTCCCAATTTATCCCTTCCCACTCTCTTCTCCCCTATGTTTACTTTTAAACTGTCCACCCTCTTGGATCCCTGCGCCTGCCTGACTTGCCCTGCTTCCAGTTGATTTTAAGGGTCCTTGAGGCATCTCTTTCTCACTCCCTGATAAGGGACCTGCCTCAGGATGCAGAGAATCCCCTCGCTTTGTAAGTAAGTAAGCTCTTCCTTGCCCTGGAGCTTCCACAGCTCAGACATAAAACCCATCAATAAACGATGGGGTGAAGCCCCATCATGAACTTAAATCCCCTGTGGGCACAGCACCGAGCCGGTCCTACACAGCCCTTCTCTGCCTCACGCACCAGCGACGACCCTCGCCGCATCTCCTTGAGCGCATCTTCTACGAGACCCAATCGGAGGAGGAGGCGTCGAGTCCCAGGAATTCAAAACGAGATTAAACTCACTGAAGAAACATTGACTAGAACTGGTGATGCTGATTGGAAAGAAGTAGCCTCATACATTCACACTGGGGGTATGAAAAAGGATCGCCATCATCCTTGAGGACAGTTGTATAGAGCCTGTCGACAGCGTTCACAGTGCACAGAGCCTTGGACCCAGAAATTCCACTCGAGCAGATTATTCTCAGACAAGTATAAATGAAGGCACAATTTAGCTGGGATGTTTCCTAGCTACTGTTAGAACAGGGCAAGCCTGGAAACCACATGCCTCGAAATAAGAATTTGTTTAAATAAATGAGGATCTATCTTTATAAAGAAATAGTACACATCCAGAGAAGAGCTATGTTGTAGAACGAACTCTATTTATTGACTTTAAAATTATTTTTGTTTCTGATGTTTTTAAAATGAGAAAACTGAGTAACAAAGCAATTTGTGCAACATAATCTCATTTCTTAAATAAATATTGTAATATGCGTGTGTGTAAGAAAAAAATCTAGAAGGATATAAGGATATACTCTAAAATATTCAGAGCAGTTATTTCCAGAGTTATTACCAGTAGCTTTTAATTTCTTTTTTTTTGCATCTATGTGTTTTTTTTTTAAATTAAACCATGGTGAAGATGTATTACTCTGTGAAAAATAAAAAGGAATTTAAAAACAAAACAGACACAACATACCAAGGCCTTGGTTTTGCATTTCTGTTTATATGGGAGAAAAGAAGCCATAGATATGGATTTAAAAGCCAGGTGAGTCCATTTTTCTGCATTTGTCTGCTGCATTGCTATGGGCGGAGTTAAAAAACCCTTCACATCAAGAGGGGGTTGATGGAAGACAGCCTTGTAAGGACGGAGCTGTCTCTTGAGGAAGCCCATCCAGGCCTGTCAATAAAAGTAACCCAAAGCCTTCTGTCTCTGACACTTCCAAGTTCAAACCCATCTTTACAATATGTGTAAGAAACATCCTTTCACCCAAACCTTCCCCATCTTTGATTTCACAAGCCCGGCCCCTACCCCAGTGGACCTGAGCTGGGGTTTGTTACAGCTCTCAGGCAAGCAGGAAGCGCTTGGTAATCAGAGATAATTCTGCTCCCCTGTGAATAAACGCAGCTTAGACATGTCTATCGCTAAAAGGCCTCAAAGGAGTAGAAGATGTAAATGGGTCTGATTTTAGTTCTAAACTGTTTTTAAAATGCGTTCCTGCATATTTAAGAGTAGAGTGAGGGACTGTACACCAGCATTTCTTTTTCTTGAAAGCTGCTTCCACGTGTTACTGAACAGCAAGACAGGTTCCTGGACTTCCATCTTAACTAGCACCCAAGAAAGTGAATGTTTTCCTTCGCCCCTTTCCTCTTCCCTTAGTTTGGAAAACTGTTTATCCTCTAACAAAACCCGACAGTGTTTCTACTAGAAAATGCAAATATGACCACATTCTACTGCAGCGACTTTCCAGTTGTACCTTTTAGAAGCTCCCTGGCCTCGTTTTAGCCAGACAAAGTACCAAGCAAATTCTGAGCTTCCAGGTAAAAAAATATCAAGGAGTTTCAAGGTTTTAAAATGTTAGGAGGCTCCTGTCCAACGGGCAGTAGGGATACAGGTCCCCTTGTGATGTTGCCTTAGCATTTTTCTCTCCATATTTCCACTGCCTACTTGGATGATTTGCATGTCCAATGTACACCTTGCCTTTTCATGCCTCAGTGCCTTTTCACATTCCGCCCTCTCTAGTGGAACCACCTTCCTACCCTTGACTGCCTACAAGTTGCTGGCAGGTGTGCTCAGACATCCCACACTGTGTGAAGCACTCAGTGAAGAAGGTCCTTTCCACTTTCCCAGCAAGGTCAACCCCTCCATTGTCTAGGCAACTCCATTGTTCAGGAGACTTACAGAGAATCCATTATTACATGCATCACACTCAGCTAGAATCATGTTACATGAACATCTTGTCTACCAGAAAGTAAGATTCTTGAGAGCGATGTCCAGGCTGCATTGTTTTTTGGTCCCAGAACTAGTGTGGTGCTCTTCTTAATAAGTAAGGACTCATATAACTTGGTTGACCTAGATCAAAAGGCTGCATCATCAGAGACAGTGAAGGAAAAGGGACAAGGGAAGGGGGGGGTGGGGAATGGAGAAAGTGGAAGACGCAGGGGAGGAGGAGAAGTGAGAAGACAGTATGGAGTGAAACACTTAAGAGTGTGATGTTTTAGAATCTTAAATTCTGAATTTTGTGTGGCCACAATTTTCTTATCCTATGATATCTGTTGTTTAATTGATGCCAAAAGTAGATGAACAAGTACAGCATTAAATATAAAACTCTATGTTTGCAGAAGAAAAGTGCAGTGTTGGGGAGACTGTAGGCTGATACTGGGGCAGCAAGACACTCTTAGAAGTAAGGCACTGATCGTGTTTTAACAACCTATGCTTGAGAAATGGTATCAGACATCTAAATATCTAAGTATCTTTCACAGATCTTTGTCCATTTTGCCTTTAAAATACTCCATGACAACATTTCTCTAAGCCTGTTCCATGCAATGGGTAGTGGGGGAGAAAGAGGTCAAATCATTCCTGGCTCACAAACATTTAAGAAATATTAAGTTAAGTAAAAAATTGTTTTTTTCTGTAATACTACCCAGGTCTTTAAAATACATTTTGTTATGTATTTTGAACCTCCAAGAGTATTCAGAATTTCCCAAACTAGGCAGACCATGGATTTCCCATTTTGATAGTGCAGTCCCGTGGGACCAGTGTTCCTTGAAACATCTTAGAAAGTGAAGTCCTACATAGTAAGTAGGGTGGATATCATTCCTTGCCACTTAGAAAGGGCACTGATTGTAAGGAAATAAAGTGAATTTCTCGAGAGCATATGGTGAGTGAGAGTGGGGATTTCCAGCCAAGGACCAGAGACGTTGGTTCACTGTGATGTCTGATCACTTTGAATATAATGCAAGTTAAAACTTGGGAGTGTTCATTTTTGCATGAATCAGGTTTCATACTTTGGGATTCCGTGTGGAACTTTCAGACCCCCAAGGCTTTGTCTTTGGAGTCTCACATGCATGGGTGGTCCTGAAACAGGCCTAGTACAATGGCAGCTTAGAGCCAAGCCCTCAGGCTTGGTAATTAAGGTAGACGGGAATTAAGCATAGACGGAGAAGCTAAAACAAAGAGCCGCTTCTAAAATGTGCATTTTGATAGATTCTAATGGAAATAAGCAGTAATTTCCTAGTACCTAGCTACTGACATAGATGCTATTACTCGGTAAACAATCAAAATAGACCTGAAAGAAGACAGATGTTCATATCACAATTTAAATTAACTCTTGTCCATCAGTATCACTGGAAATGAAATTTTCTGGTCACCATCTTCCTCTTATAACAATAATCTCATAAAACAGAAATTATTAGAAGGTATAATCTTTTTAGCGTTATGCTAAAACCACTATAGATTTTCACCGCCAAATCACTCGAGACTTATATAATCCATTTTCCAAGTTTAAAGACGCGTCCTAAGCATTATCATTGTCAAAGCAGACACTGTTTCACGAAAAACACCAGAGCAGGGATCAAGAGGCTGGCTCTGTTGTCAACAAGCTGTACGACCTTAAGCAAGTCACTTGCTCCCCCTAAATTTGCTGTTCTAATCCTGGGCCAGCTCAACAGTAGCCACGAGTCTCAGGTGGCAACTGAGCACCTGCAACGCAGCTAGTCCACACTGAAGTCTGCAAAATACATACTGAATTTCAGATATTTAAGATGAGGAAAAGGATGCAAATACCCCATTAATAAATGTTACATTGAATACACATTGAAATAATACTATTCCAGAGGTATTGGGTTGGTTAAAATATATTACTAATCTCAGTTATTTCTTTTTACTTTAACTGTTTTGAATGTGGCTACTGGAAAATTTTAAATGAACATATGTGTCTCCCTTTATATTTCTATGGACAGCACTGGTCAGATCTGTTAAACGGGGTCATGGTTTCAGATTACGTCAGAGTTATCTTCCAGCCCTGAACTTCTAAGATGGCCCATTTGGTAGAGAACAGAGCCTGGGAAGACATGAGGCATCAACACTGATTGAAAGAACCAGCGAGACACTGTTCCAGAGGAAACTCTGAGCATGAAAAATCACACTGGAAACACTGGGGGTGGGGATGGGGGGGAATGGGGAGGGGGGGTACTGTGGGAGGGCAGAGAGGACTCAAAGCTCCTGCCATGATGTTGTCGAGAGTAGATGTCGACAGATTCAACACGTTTTATTTCCCTTGTTTTGTGCCTTATTTCCTCAGACAGGGAAGCACTGATTGGAAGTTATTAAGAAGGGCATTTCAACCTTAGGGAGCAAGAGGGGATAAGGGGTTAAGGAAGAGGAAACAGAGCAAGAATGCCTGGCTCAGTGACTTGCACCCAGTCCTTCAGTCCCCCATCCATCCTCCGTAAGCCTCATTCTAAGCCCCTTGAGCAGACTGTCAACAGAAGGCTTCACGGAACAAAGAGTCACTGAAAGGAGTCACTGTGAAAATAAAGGGCACTTCAGCTTGGGGAGGAGCGCGCCAAGTCGGAAGGAAAGTGGCCTTCCCATGACCTTTTCCTCTGGGGGAAGAAAGAAAGGAACCCAGAACCAGTTCATCAAACTCTGAGAGCAAAACGGACCAGCGAGAAGCGATTTTACATCTTTGATTCCCACATAAGTGGAGAAAAAGGCCTTTGGAAGCCTGACTTATCATTTCCGAGACGTCTGAAGGGAAGATGGGAAATTTCAGGCTGGCATCCTTGATGAGCGTTCCAGAGAGATGTCCTCGCATGTGAACCTGCGAGGGGAAAACAGAATAAGCCCCCTTAGGATTCTTTTTAAGATTCTTTTAAAGAATACTCACACCAGAAAAAATATAATAACATTAGAGCTCATTTGCTGGTGTTTCTCCCAAGGAATAGGACCCAGGAGCATTTGGGTTGAAACAGTTCTTCAGTATGTGGAAAGCTTAACATAACTAAGTGTCAGCTCTCCAGCTGCCTTCGACATCCCTCAGTTACTGTGACAGCCAGAAACTCCTCTGTCATTTCCCAAAACTCCTAAGAAAGTCAATTTGCATCCTCTTTGCTTTTTCTTGAGCACCAGTGGGGCTACAACATCCTTACCCCTACCCTGCAAATCCCACTCCATTTTTACAGATAAGATTAAGTCAGGCCCAGAGGAGAAATGTGATTCTGGATGGTCTTTGAGTTGGTTGGCGGTAAAGCTTGGCTACAACCCAAGACTCATAAGTCTTAATCCACAGCATATTGTCTTCAGCTTCTTGTGAAAGGCAGCATGGGATTATAATACATCATGGAGTCTCTGTATTGATTATCTAGACTGCACTGCCTTGCCTCCAGACCATTGAAAAGAAGCTCCCAACAATCTCTTTGATGGATAAACATCTGTGGGTCTATCCGTCACAGATGATGGAGATCAAAATTTTTTTTCTCATGTTCATGTTCAAAAGCCACTTAAAAATTTCCAGGAAAATAAAAAGCATAATATGATATTCAAAATAAATGACAGTGTTTAAGCATTGAAATATGTATTATTCAGCATCTGTTTCATCTAACCGGTCAATCACTGCATCACCTTAACCTTGAAGTCCAAATCAACTTTGGCTTAGCTTTGAATGAGTGAAGTTTTGTTCAGTTTTGACTCCTAGTTAGAATAGCCCCGGAAAGTTTCTGTAGGGGGATCCTGCCCTGATGCAGCAGAATAAAAGACAATAATGAAGATTTTTCTGTATTAGGAGTGCACTACTATAGTTTTACTGAGTTAGAGAGGTTCTAGATAATGGATACACCTGGGGCAGGGAAGGAACATTAAAGTCAGTGATATGGAATTTTTAAAGAGTAAGTTTGGTTATGTGAATTGATCTATTAAAGAAAAAGAAGTGTGAATCTCAAAAAGAAATCTCATCTTGTAAAGGGAGTCAAAGAAAAACTTCTTTAGCTGTCGTGAAATCCAGTGCCTTCATCTGGGGGAGAGGCACATGGAGGCCCAGACTAGGAAGGCGAAATTTCCCTTCCTCACAAAATGACGCCAAGCAACTGGAGCCAAGTTGAGCAGTATTGTAGTTAAGCAATGGGCCTTACAGAAATCAGAGAAATAAGATTATTTTCCCCCAAGAAGAATTTAGTAGCTTCATTTTTTTCCCTTTTGTTTCTTTTGGATGTTTTTAAACCACTGGTGAAACAGGTGGTATTTGGGGTCCAACCTTTTTTTTTTTTCCTTAAAAAATGGAGCAAGGAAGAAATTTAAATCTCTTTCTAGATGTAGAGATTAATAAGAGTTCTGCCCCTGGGGTCCAACAGGTTGTTCTATACTATATAAAAATTTTTATATGTCAATTGTTAATTTATAAATATCCAGTTAGCTGCATGGTAACTGGTTGTGAAGTCTTGACACCCCACCCAAAGTTATTTATTTTTTGCTTGGCTGGTTGGTTCTACCCAACACAGGCTAATACTATTTTGAGGTAATACTGTTAGATCTCCACTTCCAGTAAAGCTGCAAATACAAATTTTGAAGACTTTTGCTTCTGAGAAAAAGAGCAGTCTTCAAGACACTGCACTCATTCTACCAAAAGCAATCAGAAAAGCAAGATAAATTAAAACAAACACTTTTTTTCCCCAAAGAATCAGAGAAGCAATGAAGAATGAGATTAGGACTGTACAGCTCTGGAGAAGGAAGTCCCTTGCAGAGGAGCACCGAGGACTTCCTGCTCTCCTGGGAGGCGTTTGCTGATCATGCGTGAAAGTCGAAGGCTGAGAACCTGGCTGGGTTCAGGCAGAGGGCCTGTCCTGGGATCCGGAAACCACAAGAGCTCATGTCAGTGCCAAAAAACTGCTTTTGTTTGAAGGGCCCAAACTGGCCCCCATCTCTGTGGAAAGGCAGTGAGACTCGTGGGAAGATCACTACACTTCACTAAGAAAAGACAGAGAGAGTAATGATTTGATAAAAAATAAAAGGTTCCTAGTTATTCACATGCATTTGTTGTTTTTATTTCTCCTCGTGTATTTGTTACACTGTTTCCTAAACTAATTACCTAATTACAGAGGGTGCGAGCATTTCAGGGATTAAAGTGAGACCCCCTCACCTGTAACGTGGGGGTAGCGATGTTTATTCATTGCTCCACTGAAAAATGCTCCAGCCCGTCTCACAGCGGCTGAATCATTCATTAACCTGCCTCCTCGACCCACGTGGTTAACCAGTGTTAATCCCTCCAAGGTACCAGTAAATTCCATCGGTCATTTCTACTAAGTCCTTTAATTAATCACATTAGCGATCACTGTTGACTCTCTCTTCTCCCACAGGTCATTCATGCAATTTCCCGGGGAGAGAACTGACTAGAAGACACATTTGTAGGAATGCCTGCGAGATACCTTGTAACCAATTATTCCTGCAAAATTGGAGTCCCCAGCATTTCAGACCAGGGAGGTCAAACGCGGCTATTTTTATAGTGACACCTGGATGCGGCTGACATCTGTATTCTGCAGGTGGAGGAGGACAAGGCGAAGGATGCACAGGGAAGAACCAACTGCTCGAAAACATCACTTCCACGAAGCAGAGGAATCAGCGGAAGTCAGCACGCCCTCTCGTTCAACACCAGTACCCTCGGCAGGTGCCTCAGCTGAGGTAAACCAAGAGCTGGGGCAGGAACAAACAACTCCAGAAATCTCCGTGATGTAACACAGAGGTTGATGTTCCACTCACGCAAATTCCAGGGCAGGTCGGAGTGGTATCCTGGCCGCACTCAGCGATGCAGCCGGCCTCAGGTGCCTGGCTCCATTGTCTCAACCTGAAGCCTCCTGCTTGGCAAGGAAAGAGAACTGCAGGGCAGAGGACTTGTCCCCGTCTCAGCCTGGGGTGGCAGATGTCACTTCCAAGACCTGATCATAGTGTCCTCTCCCAGTGCGGGGAGATTAAGACATACGGTCTTCACGTGTTCAGAAGGGAGCAGGAAGCAGGTAATGGTGAGACTATTAATGTCCTTCAAAGACGAGTAAATCCACCATCCTTTAACTACTGATTGGTTAAAGGTAAGAATATCTTACTCTGATATGGTATCCCTGGTAGACCGAATCACGACTTAACTCGTTTGTTTTAATTCTGCCTTGGTTTTTGTTTATCATATTCTGTTCTGTTTTCTTTGATCATGTAACTCAGAGACCAAACTCTGAATAAACAGGAATTTAGTTGGGAAATGCCTCAACACTACCACATTCATATTTTTATGACGTCAGTTCTTAATCTGGGTGCCTTGATTCAGAGATGCCACGGACTTTTTAAGGTGATGTATGTGTAGTTTTTCCTATAAAAAGGGGGCCATACTTTTATGCAGGTTCTCAAAGTTTTCCCTCCACTGGTCTATCAACTCCCTGAGGGCTGAGATGGTTTTAGGAAGCTTTTGATTTTCCAGAGCATTCATTGAGGGTGTGGCATGGCCAAGTGGACAAGAAATTATTGGCGAAGGAGGTTAGGAAGAGAAGCTGGGAGGGTGTGGGCTCCTGCTAGAGAAAATGAGTAGATGGGGTTCAGCAATTGGAGGGATGGGATCTGGCCAACAGACCGAGCAGAGGGGCAGTAAGGACATGAGGGGTGGCAGGGAGGAAGCCTGGAAGCAGTGTCAGGGCACAAAGGGAATGTGGAAAGATCTAGAAGACCACCATTTGTGTACATTGCAAAAGGCCAAGACAACCACCTTGCCTGCCCTGGATGAGGAGGCTCTACCACCAGAGCTGGTTCTCCACGGAGCTCCTGGTCAGAAGAGGGCTGGCTGTGCCTCCAGACACATCAGCTGAATTTTCTGGAATGAGGGATTAGCACATATACCAAAGTTTTGTTTTTTTTTTTTTCAAATGAGTCCCATGATTCATTTAGCGTCTTGCCTCACATAATAATTATAAAGAAATTATCCCCTCCAGTATCATTGTGTTTCATAGCAAGTGCTGCTCTTTACTGGGAAGATGAAAGGGTGAAACACTAACATAGAAAGAATTAATAGTGTCTATAGCCAACGAAATAACAGTGAAAGAAGAAATGATGCTAAAGCAAAACGCGACTTCACCAAAGATGGAAATCCATGGCTAAGCGCTAACACTACAGCGTATTTCAATGCTTTGGGGAGGCTGAGATCACTTTGTTTTTTGATTATAAAAATAAGGAGCTGGTCTATTCTCAAATCCCAGGAGATTCAAAGTGACAACGTTCAAACATATTTTAAAGGCGACGTAGCCTGCAACAGCAAGTAAGCACACCTGTTCCCACACATGTTAACCCTCCCCCGGCAGCTCAGTCTGACCGGCCTCTCCCTTTGCAAGTCCAGGGGTGGGTGGGGTTGGGATCACTCTGCTTGAAATGCAAAAACTGGACTTGAAATGCGCGTCCTCCCCACTCTGCTTCATCAATTAAAACATCACAGCTGTCCTTCAGGAGCCAGATTAGAAACCCTGCTAACTTGAATCCGCTGACTGTGCTCTTTTGTAACGACAACCACCACCATTTCCAAGGATGTACTTCGTGCCTACGGAACCTGCAGGCCTCACCTTCATTCTGTAGGTGAGACAAGGGCAGCGTCACCTGTCTAACCCATCAGGGTACCGATCTGCTTACACGCCCATTACCCACGGCAGGCATCTCGCCCCTCAAAAGAGGGAGTCCCTTGTCATTTCATCTTTGGTTTTATGCCCAGTGGTGTTGGCCGTGTAGAAAAGACCTTAAAATGTCTTCGAGAGAGAGAGAGAATATGAATGTGACTCAGACAGAAACAGATTCTCCATGCTGATGTAAGGCTCAGAGATAGAGCTGGAACTCCCCGTCTGACCACAAAGCTGAGTATGAAGGCCTCTCTCCACCGGGGGACTTCTTCAGCCCACGGGGCCTGATCATGAAACGAGGGGCGTCATGCCTCACTTGTTTCAGTCAGCTGGGGACAATGGTGCCAGTAAAAACGTTTATTGGACGCTAACATTTTGCTCTATGTGCTGCGCACGCACCATCTAATATTTTAACCCTTGAAAACGGTTACATAAACATGGACACAGAAAGGTGCATAGAACAGCACATGTTTAATGAATAATCAGGAAGGGATCCGCCCCATTGATGCCATCCAAGCTAAAATAAAAAGAACATTATCAAACCAGAACCAGAGGGGAGTGTGGCCCCTCCCTCCCACCCACTAGAAACCAGTGTGCTCTCATTAGGATGATAATGGTCTTGCTTTTCTTTCGGCTTTATCTCTTAGGCCCATGCATTATCTTATCAAATTATCAAAATTCCCTAACTGGTAGGTGTGCAATGACCATCCCTCGGAGGGAGGGGACACTGGAGTGCAGAGTTCAGTGCCCTGGCCCTGCTCGCTCCCACCTGCCAGGGGCTCTCTGGTTCAAGGCTGCCAAAGAACTCACGTTCAAGATTTCGGAGATGGCATCACCTCTCCGAGAGCACAGATGTCAGCGCAGTCATGCTCAAATCTGACAACAGGCCTGTGTCCAGTCAAGCCCCCTGGTCTCAGGCGGGGGAAACTGGGAAGTCAGTGCCAGGCCACCCCGGGCCCTCTTCCCAGTAGCACAATGAGGCACTAGCTCGAAGCACAGTGACACCAGAAGGTCCCTGACTCTGTCTTATATATAAATAAACCCTTCATTCAAAAACTCTATTGAATTGAGGTTGGATGGAACCCAGAAATCATCCTGCGTAACCCCTTAAAATTCGAAAGAGCAAGAAACTCAGGCCCAGAGAAGGAAGGGACTTTTTCAAGATCACATACTGTGACAAGGGACAGGGGCTGGTAAAAACTCCTTCAACCGTGTCAGGTGCCCAGCAGAGGGGAGGTCTGAATGGTATTTACATTCCATTTCCCACTGGCCAACCGGGTGGGGTCATCCTCCATTCTTAATGAACCAGCAAACTCAGGGATCTAGATAAAGCTAACAGAAAGAGTTTCACTCTTTTTCCCCCGAAGACCAACTTTGAGGCCAGAGTGACCCAGGCGGGGGCAGTTGGTCACGTTCCCCATAGCCACATGAGTGACTAGAGACCATGAGAGCTTGCAGTCAGTAATAAACCCTCGCACATATAGGCATCTTTGTACAGCGCTCTACAGTTTACAAAGCGCTCGCACACAGGTTATCCCATGTGATCCTCATAAAGCTCCCTAGGAAGGGTCAAAGCTGGTTATGTCATTCCTAATTTTCAAGGAAGAAACTGAGTATTTATCCAAGATCATAAAACTAGTAGAGCCAAGGCAACCCACTCCTAGTCCATCCCCACCCTTGGTGACAGGACAAAGAGAACCTAGGGGACAGTGTGTCCCTCACTCCATCACCAGGTAACACTGAAAAGTATTCCAAACAGTGTTCTTCTCTTATTAACTCTGCATCTCATCATCTCTCCATCATCTTTATATACCCCCAACATTGCAGGATCTCAGATAATTTGATTTAAACTTCATTTTACCTATCAAGAATTTTTAGAATCACAAACTTCAGTCAGAGAGGCTCTTGTTCTAAAATAACCCATCCTGTCCTTATTTGCTAATATGGGAGCTCTGTGTATTGGATTCAACACATTTGCACTACAAGTAACCTTTCAAATCACTTGGGCCATTTCTCTCATTTTGCAGGTAAAGAAACTGAGGCCAAGAGAAAGGAAATCACCTTCCCCAGGTGACATAACAAATCTATGGGGGAGCCTGGACAAGCACCCAAACCCCCGTGCTCTGAGTCCTTCTCAGAGGAACATGGCTTCCTTCTACCCACCACCCCATCCAAACCCCTTGTCTTCCACTGGAGGACCACCCCACCCTTGTGTGTTCTCAAGCCACTCATTTGGAGCAATTTGTCAGGCCCTGTAAGCTCTTCTGAATGTGTCTCACCCACTGTAACGTTATCTCCCTGAGCCGCCATCTCCTTCGAGAACCTTCTGCCTGACACCTCCCCTCTCTGAGCCTGAGGTCCTCACCTAGAACATTCACATAATCCCTGTGCCTCCCCCCCCACACTGTCATGAACCCTAAACTGACATGCAGGAGGGAGAGGTTACCTATCAGTGTGTAGTCATGGAGTTGTGTTCTATACAATCTGAGCAAACCACTGGACCTCTCTGTGCCTCAGTTCTTCCGTCTCTAAAGAGGGAGCTACTGCCGTTCAGACCTAGCCTAGAGGGGTGCTAGGAAGACGGGACTAACAGACCCTGATCTCTTCCAAAAGAAACACAGTCTAGGTATCAATGTCCTCATCAACGAAGCCTCACTGCTCCACAGATCTTCACTAAGCGTGCTTCTGTGTATTCAGTTAGCACCAACGTTGCACCTCCTGTGTGCCTCGCACAGCGACGAGAAGAAGGGCACAGAAGAAGCAGCTGACCCAGGCCTCCCACCTCCCACGGTTCGAGAAGCAGACAGTTCCATGTGAAAATGACAGACACAAATCAAACAGACGGAATGACTCTGAAAGAATGCACACCAGCATTTCAGGAAGAGTAAGAAAGTAAGGTCTCGTTCTTAGATTATTCCACTAGGATAAAGGGTTTTCCACTGCTTTGGGACAAAAAACTAAATAAATAAAAGAGACAATAATAATTATAATGAGACTCTTCTTCCATGATCTTTCCAAAGTCAGCATGAGAGAATTCCGGTCTAGCAGACAGTTTCCTTCCTGGAAAGCCTCCCTTCTTGACCAGCCACAATTAATGGCTCGTTCTCTGCATCCCACCTCTCAGTCTGTCCTTCCTCTGGTCCTTCCATGCCTTCTCATTATCTTATAGTTGTCTGTAAATCTAGCTTTGCTCATTTCATTTCTCCCTCCCTCCTCTCCTTCCATCCACACCTGTCCTGTAGAAGCCATTGCATAGAATGGCACTTAAAGATATTAACTGATAGAGACTGGATTGAATGGAGTTGATTACGTGGCAAGGGGCAGGTTTGCCAATTTTCACAGCCTGGTTCTATCCTCTCCATGCCCCTATAATTCTTCCTGTTAGGGATCCTATTTAAACCAGTTCATGTAACTGAGCGAAGTCAGGGTGGAGGTTTGACCCCTAACTGGGAAACTGCAAAGAGGCCCCAAACATTATATTTTAGTGATTCATCATCACTACAGACAGACACACACATGCACTGATATATAACAAACAAATGCAGAGCCTGATCAAGACGGTAAAGGAGGTGTGACTTAGCTTTGGTGTTGCCCTCACCAGCCCTTCCACGCCCTGTAGGGTTCCATGTCTGCAGCCATTTCCCAACTCAGGGCTATCTGTAAATACCCCCAGCAAGTATGTACTCTGGCTCCGGACTCCTTGCTCTCCCCTTCATCACTGAACCTCTACTTACTGCCTGCATCCAAAGGATGCCAGCTAATGGGTCTATGCCAGTCTGATCTCTTGAAAAGCAACTATAACCTCCCAAACTACCCTCTAACTGGACATTCTGATTCAGTAGGTCTGGAATGGGGCTCAGGGATGTGGGTTTTACAGACGTTCTCGGATTGATTTTCACGTGTACTCCTGGTTGACACCCATGATGGAGACACACCCCACCTAATTCACATGATAAATAAGTACCATAAGAAGGCATGTGTTAATTCAAAGCCACCCAGAGATTTCCTAGCTAAGAAAGGACTGAGATCTCCTGATTCCCACGCCAGATCCGGGTCGCTCTTGTTAGTACAACAGAGTTGATGAAAGGAAGGAAAATCAACGCTTCTTGCTAGTCATCCTCCCTTCATTCCAAAGAGCAGCTTCAGCAGAAAAACAAATTTAAAAATTCAAAGCCTTATCAGCCTACACTTTCCATAATCAGAAGAGAGGATTCAGTTTGAACTTGCAACTTGTATCTAAAAACAAGAAAACATAAACAAAACATAAAGTGCTACAGGTTCAAATTTTCTGCTGGAACCAGTCCCGAGCATTACTTGAGAGATCCCGCTAGCACGTCAGCCTGGGAGAAGACAACTCGAGGAATCTGTAAATGGCTACTGTCATCCAGATGGAATTTCTCCTTGGTTTTTCAGCCATGGAGTATTATCTGTAACATTTGAAAAAGTCACTTTTAAGATAATGAACTTGAAAAAATCAGTGTCATGGAGACACGGGGTTTTCATGACAAAATAAATACATGGCCAGAGGAAATTGTTAGTGTTTCTTTTTAGTTAAAATATCTTGTTTTGATGAAGGTCCTCAAGGGCAGGATGCGATATATACACATTTCAAATTGGTGGCGTTTTACCAAAATAGGGATATGAAGGGAAAATGCAATGAAAGAGTATGTTAGACACAAATGGAAAAAGCGGGGCCCAGTCTCATCGGTAGCATAGCAACACTAACCGACACTTTGGCTGAGGTCAGCATTCCTGTGTCCCCCCCCAAAATAAATAATAACGACAATACAAGTGTACATGTGCTTACTTACTTCTACCAAAGGACTTTAATAGTAGACTGTCAGAAGTAGACAAGTTTCATTCTTTCAATCTCTCTTCATAAACACAAAGGCTAATTCAATAGAATATGACTAAGAAAGATTCTGACTAATTAACAGTGGTCATCTGCTGACCTGAGGAAACAGATTCAATTACACAAGATAAAACATTAATTGAAAGGAGGTAAGTGTTAAAAAAAAAAAAGTGAGGAAATTGATGATGGGCTGGGGCAGTTAACACATGGTTATTACCTTATCTCCCATCTGAGAAAGTCTTTTTTCATGTCATCAAATGTTCAATTCCATTCAAAAGATATATACCAAAACACAAGAAAAGCACAGTGTGCAATTAAAAAAAGGGATACCTGATTTTGTTCCTACACCACAACATGACACCAAATATCAGTGGTCATATTAGTCAGGATAGATCACGATTTGCTGCATTGACAAGTTAACTCCCAGATGTCAGTAGTTTCCCACAAGAAAGCTTTGGTGGTTGTTTTTAGTCACTTACATAAAGTCTAATTTAAAGTCAATTTTCTCGTCCTTGGTTGCTTCTCATCCCTGGTAATTTTCAAGTTACCACTTTAGAGTTCCTTCTTCAAAACGGTGGTACAGAGAGGCAAAACGTGTCCCAGGCCACAGGGAACATGGCATGTGTGCTCACATTCCCATTGGTGAGGACTCTGGGCACATGGGGTAGAACTCTGAGTGCAAGGAAGCTGGAGATAAAGAATGTCCCTGCATCTCCAGGAAGAAAGATGGTGATGAGAACGCAGTATTGAATCTGCCACAGAAAACCAATGAAAGGTATGGGAAAAGCAGATGGAACAGACAGCATCACTCTGAGCAGCTGGGGAAAGTTCTTCCCATCAAGGATGGTTAGAGAAGGAATACAGAGCACACGCCATGGGGAAGGAGCACTGCGATCAGAGCTCCAGAAGAGAGGCAGCAAGTAGGTTGTGTGTTCAGAGAACAGTAAGAAAACAAGCCTTGCTGAACAACTGTCAATGAATGAAGGAAGACAGGTATTCTGAAGCAGCTGGAGGAGGATAATATTTTGGAGAGTTAAGAGCTACAGGAAAAGAAATATACTTTTTTTATGGAGCAGCACTGGGGCCTCTAAAGCTGGACCATCCAGGCAAACCCAGGTATGACCCAAATGTCCAATCCAGAAAGTTGAAGTCACCCAGCTCATCCCATTGTCCCAATTATCCAAATGGTCACTAACCCCTCTTGATTCCTCTTCCCACAGATATCTCAAAGCCACAGGTTCCTCTGTGCCCCCACTCCCTCTGCCTTATCCCAGGTCCTCAGCATCCCTTACCTAGTGCCATGGACTGAATGTCTGCATCACCTCAAAATTCACATGTTGAAGCCCTCACCCCCAATGTGATGCTGTTTGGAGATGGAGCCTTACATGAGGTGAAACCCTCTTGACAGCATCGGCGCCCTAACAGATAGGTGAGCGCTCTCATCCTCTCTCTCTCTCTTTCACTCTCTCTCTCCCCAGCACATGACCACACAGCGAGAAGGAAGGTGTCTGCAGTCCAGGAAGAGGTTCTCACCAGAACCTGACCTCACTCCTGACTTGGACTTTCAGCTCCAGAACTGTGAGAGATGCATTTCTGTCATCGAAGCCAGCCAGGCTATGGTATTTGGTACAGCAGCCCGAGCCATCTCTTGTGACCTCCCCATCAGCGTTCTCCCCACCTCTGGTGTCTTCCCCCACCGGGGGCCAGAATGACCTTCTGGAAAACCATTTCTAAAACGGTGTAACATAAGGGCCCCTTCCTGACCCAGCCAAATCTACTCCACATTCTCCCAATACCAAAGCACTTCAAGGCTTTCTGAAAAGATCACATTTTTCATGACTCTTAAGCATTTACGTAGGCTCCTCCTTTTAATGGGAAGGCCTCCACTCCTCCCTGCTTGGAAAAATCATATTCATTCTGCAGAGTCTTTCTGTAAGACAGTCTCCTCCCAACCTTTCCCTTAGTTAATAATTCCCTCCTCTGTGCTTTTTAACATGCTTTTAAAGCATTTTATTGCTTTCGGTTGTTTATATTGGCTCCTATCCCGGCCAACTCTCCACATACAAGAGCTCCACTGAGAAAAGGAATTGTGTCCTCTTTACCTTTGACTCCTCAGGCCCCAGCCCTGTGTCCGGTTCAGAGTACACGTTCAAGAAATCCTTTTTCAATCAAATGGGGACTTAATGTTACGGACAGTATCTAAGGTATATTCTGGGTCTAATATTCAGGCTTAACACTATGTCTTCCAGTATAATAATAATCATCATAATAGGATAACACAGAATATATATACATATATATATTATAATATATATATATTATAAAGGAGGAATATGGAGAAGGAAAATGCTACTGTTGGGGGAAGGTAGAGCTCAGGGGTAGAGTGCACGCTGAGCATGCACAAGGTCCTGGGTTCGATCCCCAGCACCTGCATTTAAAAAATAAATAAATAAGCCTAATTACCCCCCCCCCCCAAACAAACAAATAAAAATACACGAAAAATGCTAGGGACCCAGTAGGGCAGAATTCTTGAATTACAGCTAATAGTTATTAAGACCTTATTCTGGGCCAGATGCGGTGCGTGGTGCTTCTAATATGTTCTCTCACTCAATACTCACCAAAACCCCTTAAGGAAAAATACTGTTATTCTCCACATTTTAAAGATGAACAAATTGAGGCACATAGGGATTAAGCTTCTCGCCCAAGGCCCTCCAGCTAATGGTAATGGAGCCAGGGTCTGCACGCAGGCACTCTAATAGAGAACTGATCCACGAAACCTGCCCTACAGAAGAGAGCGAGCTCAGACATCAGGAACAAAGGCTCAGACACAGAGAGCGATTAGGGCAACGCTAAAGCAAGAGGGATGATGGTATGGGAGTAGGAGGACACGCACACACGAAGCTCTCTCCCCTTGGTAGTTTAGAAATAGGCCGAGTATGTGTTCCCAGCAGAGGTACGTTAAGTATATGGTTTTAAATAGAAGCCGTACTTTATGAAGTATGTGCTATGTGCATAGTTAGATCCAAGCTTTTGACATGTGGAAAATAAATACTTCATTATGATCAGTATAATTACTGAGGAAAACCAAGTGAATCGGCATCAGTAGTTAACACGAGGCACCTTGACGGCAGAAGGGAACGCCCCACAGAACGTGGGAGTGTATATCTCTGCAGCTACTTTACTCCTGACTGTATTAAAATAAGCACTTTTCCACTTTTACTGAAGTCTAAAGGATCTCTATCAATTAGCAATGTATTTATTACAAGTTTACCACAGATGCCCTGCCCTTTGGTTTAGGCTACAGGGTAATTTAAGTGGACGGGAAAGGGGCGAGCAGACAAAAAGAGAGAGAGACAGAGTCTTCAGGTTTCCAAGAGCTCTCACTATCAATTCAATCCTATTCAGTACCTATGCAGTAAGCCCCCACCTGGCAGCATGGAAAGAGCTCAGTGATGGGGATACGGGGCCGGGGGCGTGGCATCAGAGGCGCGGTCCCTCCTATTAAAGAGCGCACGTTTTTGTAGCGGACATAGACAAACAACTAGGTCGTATCGATATAATCGGGAGAGACCAGGGTGCACCATGAAAGGGATCGATCTAAGGCAGATGCGGTAAGTCAGAGAGGACCACCAGGAGGAGGTGAAACCTAAACTGAAACCTGAAGAAAGAACTTTCTTGTCAGGGGAAGATGGGAGGAAAGAATCTTAGCAGAGGGAACAGAGCAGTAACACGAGAAAGAGCAATGAAGCAGAAGAAAAGGTAAAAACAAACAAGTAAGCTTAATTAGTAAGGCTGAAGCCAGAAGCAAGAGGGTGAGGAGCAGAAGACGAGGTGGAACAGCAAGTAAGGGCTGGAGCCTGAGGTTGCCACGTGGACTCTGGAAATTTTCCTAACATCAATGGAGCGTCACCTAAAAATGCAGGGAGATTGCCAAGGGGGCAGAGGGTGGTAAGGGATATATGGGATTTCAAAATTGTAGAATGATTATAAATCAATAAAAAAAATTTTTTTAAAATGCAGGGAGAGTCAAAGAGGGAAGGCACCCCCAAAATGTAGATTTTAGAAATCACTGGTTACAGTGGGGGAGATGACTGTGGGAGAAATCCTGGGCTTGGGGAACCAATGCATAGGCTGCAGCAGCGATTTAGATGGGGGGTGCTGGTGACTGGGACTAAGATGGCAGCAGTAGGAATGGACTAAAGAGGAGAGATGAGAAAGACACTCAGGTGGGAGAAACAGCAGGAGGTGGCATGGTCATATGTGGCCTGAGGATGAGAGGAAGTGACAGATGATGGCTAGGCATTGGCTGGATAAACTGGGAAGGCAGTGGTGCCCATCCACAAAAGGAAAGACACAAGGGGGAGAATTTGTTTCCAGATAAAATCTGTGCTCAGCTTGGGACATCCTGCCCTTTTGGTGTCTGTGGGACAGCCACAGGTCACCTCATCTAGGCTCTTGGATATTTGGGTCTGCAGTTCAGGAGAGAGATGGAGACTGGAGATTTCCATTAGGGAATCAATACATGGAAAGATGGTAGAAGTCAAAGCAGCAGACAAGATGATGCAATGAGAACGCATTGGGAAGAAGGCAGCCTGTGCTGGGTTGGGATAAAGGTGTATCGAAAATTCTTTCAAGCTAGGTTACATCTCAAGGGAGATGTATAGCCAGGGATGTTTACAAGATGTGAGAGACCTCCAAGAGTTTACATGTAACTGGGACGGAGCTTGAAGAACAGGTAGGATTATAAACAAAGGTGAAGGAAAGCGGTGACTGAAAGTGCGAGGTTGTCAAGAAGACACGAGGAGATGGCATTCAGAGCCCAGAGCCCTGGGGGATGAACTGGTCTTTGAGAGGAATGGGGCCAGAAAAGGAACAGTCATAGGAAGGGAATTCAGAAGTAATACCAAGGACCAACCCAGGATTTCCATCATCAGTCACATCGATCAACAGCCAAATGAGGAATGCACCCTCTGGGAGCAGAGATTTTCCTTGTTCACCCAGGTGTCCTCTCAAACCACAGCCTATTAGCCCAGTGGACTGGAGCATGGGAGTTCAAACAACAGAAAGGAGACAGAAACCATCAGCTTTGCCCCACAACTATCATATAGCAAGAAAAAAACCACCTGACTTCACACACTTTTGAATGTAAGCGTACACATTTACCTGCTTAGTAAGAGCAGTCTGAAAGGAGGCTCACTTCCTGTTGGCAACGGACCACAGAAATTCTGGAAAACCTAATTTCAAGTATGTATTAAGTACCTACTCTTCCAGGGCTGGCACTCTCAAGAGATCAAGAATAATTTCTTACATTTAAGTAGAGCTTGACCATCGATGATTATGCTGCATCTAGAATGCTTGGGGAAAAGATAAAATATAAAAAAAGGGGGGTGAGTGGGTATAGCTCAGTGGCAGAGCAAATGGTTAGCATGCATGAGGTTCTGGGTTCAATCTCCAGTACCCTCATTTAAAAAAAAAAAACTCAAAAAATAAATAAAATATAGGATGCTTGGGGAGATTGTTTAAGACTTCTAGTGCCCATCCTGAGATGAAGTTTCAGTACATCTGGGACTGAGCCTGGGGATCTTACTCACATTCCACTGGCTAGACTCCATCACATGGTACCACCTAATGCACTGGTAAGCAGGGATATGTAATTCTGCTGTGAGCCCAGAAGGAAAGGAAATGGGGTTGGTGAGGCCATTGCACTGTCTCTGTCCCAAGTGGGTGCAGAGTGTTTAGCAGCTGGCAGTGTGAGTATACTGACTGCCTAAGACAGTCAAGGACAGGGGAAGGGACAGTTCCTTAAAGGCTGAATGCTAAAAAGGGCATTTGATTAAATAGGCAGCTTTACTGAACAATACTTGTATACATTCGAAATACATTGGCTTAAAATTGTTGAACTAAAGAACCATAGGTTCATATTACAAAACAATACAGTAGAAAATCACACAGGCATGATAGCTGGAAGTAATCTAGATTCATTTGTCCATTTGTTCTGTGTGATGTAACAAAGCTGGGTTAAGTGCGTACTCTACGTCAGGCCTCGTGCTTGCAGCAGAAGATAAAAGGAGCAAGAGACATGACTCCTGACCTCATTCATCTTAAAACCTAGAGGGAGCACAGACTAAAAATATGTAACTTCAGGAGAATGAGATTATTTACTCCTACCTCTGATTAGGTTGCAATCACAACCACCAACGGCAACCCTCTTTCACCGACACATGAAAAGGGGAACAGACGTTTTCATCTCCTGGGAGGTTACCACCTTTCTGAGTCACATAAAGACCCCTGCTAACCAAAGGAAAGTTTTCTTCCAGAAATTTCAGTAGATTTTTGAGGTGTGAAAGAAAGGAAGAAACTAACAAATAAAGGTCTGCTTACGATTAAAAGCAGAAAAAAAAAAAATTTACTAAGCAATGATACAAAGCAGATGAAGAGAATGAACATTCCTTTTGAACACGTACCGAGAGGGTCAATTTTAAAAGATGACAGTTTGGGCCAAGGACCTGGTCAGGGAAATTTGGGAGAAAGTCTTTCACACAGTGCTGCAGAAGGGACCAAGAGGAAAAGAAGGAGGAGGATGCACCGAGGGCACCAGCAGAAAACGTAATGTACACATAACTGACTTCTAATGACTCCTCTGCTCACCACTGTCCATACAAATGCCTCACACCATGAAAAGTTCATTTTAAAACAATTCGAAATACTGTGCGACCCAGGATGTAATCAGCCCCAGGACTCGCATCCAGAGATCTATACAGAGCTGTAGACCTTGAAACAATCTAAGGGCAGTCACACCTCAGCCCAGAACAGCCTTGGACCCCCATCTTGGGTTAGCTTTTGCCTGGGGCAAAGGAGAGAAAAAACTGAACAGCTGTCATAACAGCTAGAACATGGGACCCTCTCCCCTTTTCCAGCAACAACAATAATAATAATAGGTAACACTGATTGAAACCTTACTATGTATCAAGCATACTTGCCTGCATGAACTCACAACAACTCAACGATATAGATACTATCTGACCTACAATTTACAAATGAAGACACTGATGCCCTGAAAAATTAAGTTAACTGACTCAAAGTTACCCAGATCCAAAATGGTGAAGTAGGATTCAAACTACAGTAGCTGGCTTCCAGAGTTTGCTCTTTTGGTGACTGTATTCTGCTTCGGGTGGCACTATCTCCTCATTGTGAAAGAAGGCAGGATGGGGTGAGAAATAATAGACAAACCTATTAGCAAACAATATTTTGCGATGAAAATAAATGTTGGGTTTTCTAATGTGGGCATCTGATTGGCCTATTTCTTATATTAAAGTCTTTGTAACTGCCAAAAGACTAAATAGAGTAGATGCATTTTCCTTAGTTTACTTTTAACTTTTTCTTTTCCGTGCCTTAGAGTCTGTGTCTCTGCCTTCTATTTCCAGGGGGTTCTCAGGGCATTTATTCTCCCTTGTGATTACAAAAGCAGTAAGCCTTTAACCTGGCAAGGGAGAGGGATGGAAAGGAAATCCAAAATCTCGCATATTGATCTTTTAAACTTTTGGCACAGTATCTCAAAGCCCTGACAACAGTTTATGTTAATTATCCTTTTCAATGTTGGGAAACTGAGCAACACTAAGAAAGAGCAGTCAGCTTACTCTACGGAACAGGACAGGCAGTACAGGATGCAGCATCCCACACAAAATGTTATAAATGTCTGTGCATAAGATTTGAACTTGGGAGGGACAGAGGATTGAAAAGAAAAAGAAGTTATTCAGCATCAAGCCGTGAGCTACTTTCAGTGAGTTCCTCTCAGACACCAGTAATGAGCTCTTCAGATACTTCTCCCAGAGATCCCTGAAGTCCAGTTTATAACCAGGCCAATAACTCTGTTCTTGATTTCTGAAGTCACTTGTTCAGTTCTCTTGATTTCAGGGCCAAAATGAGTTGTTTATTATTCATAGCAAGTATAAAAAAAGACCATCACAACCTGTGGTCAGTTCCAAGGCTGGCAACTTGTAGTCTCATAACTTGCACATGAGCATTGGCCACATTTTTGAAAAGATTTATGCACATCAAGTGTATACAGATGGTCATTTTCAAGTCATTTTCTGCAGCAATACTTATTAAGCATCTAATTTGCTAAATCACTGCATTTTTGGAGGCTATGGGATATACAGAGACCTTTGGAACAAGAATTGGTGACCTTGTAATTTGAAAATACTTAAGCAGAATCGTCTACCAAAAAAAAATAATAATTAAGGCTTTTATAATATACATCAGTCCTCATGTAACCTTGGGCCAATCAGCTAACTTCTCTGGAACACAAGTTTTCTTACCTTATGAAACAAGATTTTATTCATTCAAAAACAACATAGCCAGGTTAAAGACTGGTCCTGAAGTCCCATAGACCCTGGGTAGACTGCTGGCACTGAGATTTGGACCTCAGTTTCCTCATTTGTTGCAGTGGGGGTATATTAGTAAATCCCCTACAGAGGCATGAAGATTAAGTCATCTACTTAAATCTCTAATGGCTAGCAACTAGCAGCTTGTAAGTGGTCAATAAACCTTGTCTGTTTTCATTTTCATTATTGCTAATGGAGTCCATTCTACACCCAGTATTGATAAAAAGGCCCCCAATATAAAGCTGTGTAGAGCTCAAGCCAATCTTCAAGGCATTCACTTTGTAAAGAGGAAGAAAGTCACGACACAGGTTTGCAATAAAATGGGGTGAGACCTCTAAGAGTTTGCACCAGTGGCCAAGGGGACACACAGAGGAAGCATTCAGTTCTCCCTAGGGAAAAAGTAGATTCCACCAAGAAGCTGCTGGAACCCAGCCTTGAAAGTAGAACCAATGGTCTAAGAATTCTTCAAGGCTTAACGCTATAAGCTTTTTAAACGATTGATCTAGAATTTCACATCTATGAAACTCATCTTTCAGCATCCAGTATCCAGGGCACATTCATTAACTTTCCATCCAGAAAAGCGATCATTAATTCCTGCTGGACACTCTCCTCCCACAAAACCAAACAAAAATCCCTTAGCAAAGGCAGTTCTGGGGGCTGGAAAACAATAGTATGTCGGTATTCGTGATGCACCCCTTTCACAGACAGACAACTGCAGGCCAAAATTACAGGCCCAGTCCGGGAAGGGGTTGGCTAAGGCTCCGACTTCTCAGTCGCATTTGACACCGCGCTTTTTTTTTAAACCAGACGCCAGTGCTGGGTCAGCAGTTTCACACGGGTCAAAGGAGACGAGCCGAAGGTTGCAGGAGCAAAGGCGCAATTTCAAAGGCGCCATTGCCAGGCTGGAAAAAGTCTGTGCGCCAAGGACCAGCCCAGGGACGGTCGGGAACCAAGGCTCCAGGGGCCCCAGGAGAGCCCCAGGTACCCGCCTCTGACAATGTCACTCCCGGCCCCGGGCCGCCCTACGTGCCGGGGTGCACTGGGGCTTCTCCACCCGCAGACTCAGCTACATTGCTGGAGTCTGTTCTCCCAGAACCCAGAACGCGGGCGGACGGTGGGCACAGTTCCGAACAGCTGGAGCAGCCGCGAAGCGCGGATGGAAGCGCGCACAGCCGCCGTACCGAAGCGCCCAACCCCTCGCGCGCTCCCGGCCGGCGCTCACACCTCCTCTCCCGGGGGCGGCGCGCGCTCGGGTGCGCGGGGGCAGGGCGGGGCGGAGCGCATGCTGGAGGCCCGCCCCTGCGTCCCTCCCCCTCCAGCGGAGATTGACAAGGCCTGGGCACCCGCCCCAACCAATCAGCGCGTCCTAGGGCGGGCCCTGGAAGTCGCTGCTCAGGCTACTTAGAGTCGTCCGCTGGGCTGAAGGAAAGCAGAACGGAGTCGGGACTGCTCAGGTGGAGCCGGTTCCCCTGCTAGCGCGGACGGGCAGGCTCACGGGCACCGCGCCGAGGACCGCACCGCACCGATCCGCGCGGGGCAGAGCTGAGACGCAGCCCCACTCGCCGCCCAGGACCCGCTCGCCACCACCACCTCCACAGCACCCATGGGGACCAGGAGACTTTAAAGGAGTTTGGGGTTTCGGGAGCAGGGAAATCACGGGTACGAAGAGTCAGCTTTCTTTGCCTTGGAAACGTGTTTTCTTCCTCCGATTGTCTGGACCCTGTGCCGGGTAGGAGGGAGAGGGGTCTTTTGGCTGAAAGTGGACCTCGCTACACAACCAACACGCACACCCGCGCATATACATACACCGCACTGGCTTCCCCCATCCTTCCCTTGCCTCTTTGTTAGGTTATTTTAGACAGAGCAGCCTCGCCCTGGCGCAGCCAGATTGGCTCTGCTGGGCAGAAGGCAAGAGAACTAAGGGGCAGAGCGTGCCTGCCTATGTGGGCAGGTGTGCCCGGGTGCGTGGGTGTACGTGCACTGGCGAGCGTGCAAGCATGGGGTTGGAATTGTGTAGGAATGTGGGGGTCTGAGTGTGTCGTCGCGAAGGTTTGTCACTGTGTGTGTGTGTGAGACATCACACGAGTGTACCAGCCTGTGTGTGTCTGGACTCCAAGTGTTTAAAATTTTGCTGATGTCAAGTGAGTGCCTGCGAATGTGTCTGACTGTTATTGTGCGAGGCGCTGTCGGGGAGGAGTGTGACCTAGTGTAAACCAGAGAGGTGGGCTGGAGAGGGTGGGGGTAGAAATATGAGCGCAGCTTGATCCAAGCTCTTCTTTCTCCCAACCTACCCCTCCGTCCTTTCTGAGTGTCCCGACTCTCAAGATGCCACAACCCGCGCTGTGCTCCGCACTGGGACCCCACACGGCCTCCAGCCCTCCTGCCTTTTCTCTTGTGGGAGTTGGACCGGATTCCCGTACAGGGTCCGAGGCTTTGTGCTGGCGTGCAGCTCTCGCCCGCCGGACTGGTGGCTTCTGTGAGGGTGCTGGCCCCAAATTGGTACGGGGTGCTCGGCTGGCGCGGTTGACTCCAGTAGAGGCGCTCGGGCGGCCGGGTCGCAGGGACGCTGCTTGTGCTGGGCAGGGGCAGCCGGACTCTGATCGTGTCTCTGCCTCTCCTCTGTGCTTCCGCAGATCCCGGCTCCTGGCCCTCGCCTCGCCGCGTCATTGATGGGCAACCAACTGGACCGCATCACCCACCTCAACTACAGCGAGTTGCCCACAGGGGACCCATCCGGGATCGAGAAGGACGAGCTGCGGGTCGGGGTCGCCTACTTCTTCTCAGATGAGGAGGAGGACCTGGACGAACGCGGCCAGCCCGACAAGTTTGGCGTGAAGGCCCCCCCGGGCTGCACTCCCTGCCCAGAGAGCCCCAGCCGCCACCACCACCACCTGCTGCACCAGCTGGTCCTCAACGAAACTCAGTTCTCCGCCTTTCGGGGCCAGGAATGCATCTTTTCCAAAGTGAGCGGCGGCCCGCAGGGCGCCGACCTGAGTGTCTACGCGGTCACCGCACTGCCCGCGCTCTGCGAGCCCGGCGACCTGCTGGAGCTGCTGTGGCTGCAGCCCGCGCCGGAGCCGCCCGCGCCCGCCCCGCACTGGGCCGTCTACGTGGGCGGCGGGCAGATCATCCACCTACACCAAGGCGAGATCCGCCAGGACAGCCTGTACGAGGCGGGCGCGGCCAACGTGGGCCGAGTGGTGAATAGCTGGTACCGCTACCGCCCGCTGGTGGCCGAGCTGGTGGTGCAGAACGCCTGCGGCCACCTGGGCCTCAAGAGCGAGGAGATCTGCTGGACGAACTCGGAGAGCTTCGCCGCCTGGTGCCGCTTCGGCAAGCGGGAGTTTAAGGCGGGAGGGGAGGTGCCGGCCGGCACGCAGCCCCCGCAGCAGCAGTACTATCTCAAGGTGCACCTGGGTGAGAACAAGGTGCACACGGCCAGGTTTCACAGCCTGGAAGACCTCATCCGCGAGAAGCGCCGCATCGACGCCAGCGGCCGCCTGCGTGTGCTCCAGGAGCTCGCCGACCTCGTGGACGACAAGGAGTAGCCTGCTGGGGGGTGCGCCTGCCCCTCCAGTCTCCCGGCGCCCCGCTCCCTCCCCCGCACTCGGGCTTCTAGGCCGGAGATTCACGCCCCCCCCCCCGCCCCTCCTCGAGTGCCCAGTGGCCAGGCTGCAGCCTCGCACCCCTCCATCAAGTGGCAGGAAGTCTCAGGACCTGGCCCCGGGACTGAAAGGGCTGTACGCGCCGGGCTGAGGCCCCCAGTGGTGGTGACGGTGTCGGGCGAGCCAGCGTGCGCTCTCCCCTTGAGTTTTAAGTGGGGAGAGAAGAATGAGATGAGGGGAGCAGGGACCAGGCCTCCCCCACGAGTCACTAATCAGTGACTCTCACCCGACCTACTAGAAAGGGACCATCGCCGCTCTAAACGCGCACGCACAGACCGGTGGGAGGTGAGAATTGATCTTTTCGGGGCACAGTTCAGCTCCTGTATGGATGTGTCCCCAGATTGCAGGATTTCCAAGAAATCAAGCCTGTCCCTTATGCACTTGGGAATAATTCCACAAGAGAGCACTTCGGGACTCCGGGTCCTCCCGAGGCTGCCCGGGACTTTTCCAGCTCTCCAGCCCCTGGTCTCGTGACACTGTATTCCAGCCTCCGGGCTAAGCTACACAGTGTTTGCTTCCTATTCTTTCCACTGAGGGAAGCGAACGCCATCCCCCACCCGCCTTTGCCTGTGAGTCTCCCTCGCTGGTAGAAGGGAAGCCTCCCCGGTCCCCGGAGGAAAATGGCGCAGCTAATTTGATGATCAGAGTCGGCCCCGCCCCCCGGCAAGGAGAAGGTTCACCTGGTGTCCAAGAACTTGAATTTGTGCCGAGGGCGCTTGTTTTTAACCTTAGGTTGCTCCCTCCTGGGGCCGCGTTTCAAAAATAACCAAATTTTTAAAGGAGTTGGAGGAGAGGGAGGGGGAAGGCATGGCAACATTCCAGAAACCAGCATCATTACAACACCATAGCCAGTATATTTAGTTTGGCTTTTCCTAACATAGAAATCTTAGAAGGCGGAAAGTGGAAATAAAGTTTTAAAAGCTAGAGAGCAGTTTTCCAACTATGTCAACAAAGCTTATCGTGTTGATGTTTTTATTGACCATTTTAGCAACATGCTAATAAAATTTCAAATTGAAATTTTTATTTTCATGGCTTTAATCCATGATAGTTTAAATACTGGGGGCCATTAAGAGCGGATTTAGCTAAGAGCTTAGCTAACATTGCCTTTTCACTCTATTTTTCTCGAATCTTATGAGAATTCTGTTTTCAAATACTGTACTTGATTTTTTTGTGGGGGCGGGGGGCTTAAATAGCCCTAGTAATGGTGGAGTTGTTAATCAGTGTGTATTTTGTGCTGAATTTCTGTCAGTTGAGGGGTTTACTGCTTTGGTGGAAGTTTGCTAGCAGGTTCCATGATGCTGCCTTTTCCATGTTGTATAGCATCACCATTCCACATTTGCGTTTTTAGTTTTCTTCCTTTCCCCCATCTTAAAAAAAAAAAAAAAAAAAAAAAAAAAGAATGTGGCGTTGGTGGCTTTTCCCCCTCCTCTTTAGCCAGTTCCACAGTTTATTCCTGAAAACCGGAAAGAACTTCTAGAATCAGGATGAATGTGTTTTTTGTTTTTTTTTTTTTTCAAAAAATTAAGGCTGACTGACACCCTTTCCTTGGGCAAGGACTTACCAACTTCTCCCCCTGTGCTGCAGCCTCAGCCTGACTAACAACTGTTACCTGATTCTGTGTGTGTTAGACACCCACAGCATCTATGTCCCTTTCAAGGGGTCTTGTCAAATAATGGTGTTTAGCTAATTGTTGCGAGCAATTGCGTATTGACAGCTGTGATTTAGTTGGATCGAAAATATTATGGCCAAAGCCAGTTTCCTGGCATTTCAAAAATAATGCAATAAAAACTAGTTGAGGTTAGCTGAGACTGGAAATGCCTTTTTCATGGTAAAATGATTCATTTCTGTTTTTTTGTTTTTTTTGTTTTTTTTTTTTTTTTTTGGTTTTCCTCCTGGATTCATCCCCTGATCTTGAATTTAAAAGGTCAGATCAATGAAAGATGAACTAGAGTATTTTTCTTAAGCCTGTTGAGTGATTTATTTTTTAAAAATGTTTAAATGCATATGCTTTCCTTTCAGCACATACAACAGGAAAACTTTTGTAATATGGAACTTAACTTTGCATGTAGGGTGAACTGAAAATCATTTATTTCCCTTACTTATTCCTCTTTCAAGTTAACAGATGGCAGATCGTCAACCGAAATTCTTTATTGTATCTACACACTCCACATTCTTTACTGTGTCCTCCTACTGTATCTTGGCTCTCTGCTGTATTAAATACCATCGTAAGAATTTGTTCCAAGAGGACTCCTTGACATTTTGTCTCCCACCTGTCACTCACGGGGTGGGGGTAGGGAGCGGGCTTTAGCAAAAGAACTGAATCAGTCTCTCACACTTAAGATGAAGATTTACTTCCTCTGATGGCAGGTAATCTGATTTTTGCTCTTACTAAGAGGCTCACTGTAACAGAGGGATGGCTTATCAGCTTTATACTTGCTGAGACTAGATTAGCAATAAAAAGAAGAGTCTGGCAGCCAAAGTAGCACACATTACTATATTGGTCTATTAAGGATTGGGCTCTTGACAAAACACCTACAAATTCTCAATAGTAAAATCCAGGCTTCAAAGGAAACTTAACAGGTCTGCACAGGTCCTCACATTCCTCCTGAAATAATTATTTATGATCTGTTGGTCAATATTAATAATAACCAGTGGCAGAATAATTCTACTCCTAGTGCATCGTGAAGAGGACATTATCAAGATATTATCTCAGACTTTTATGCTGAAAAATGGTGTATGTTTTTAGGACTTTATTAACTGTGGGAGTGAAACCAAGAAGATAGACGTTCTCTTCAAAGATGACTTGAGCAGACTTGACTTTTATTATGAGTGAAGAAGATATCTCTGGATTTTCTCAGAGTTCTAGAAATTAAGCCAAAAGCCTCCTGACATTTGAAGAAGGGTCAGGAATTTCGTTTTGGTTTTCGTTATCCTTGAACAGCTTCACATGATAACTTTCATGATGTTGAGTATGGCTGAGCTGGTGGTCGGTCCTGCCACTGGTAAAGAAAGCTATCCTTAGGCTAGACCCTCAGCTTTTCTCTACTTTGGAGAGTGATTCTGAAAAGCAAACTACTGAAAAAAAAAAAAAAAAAAAGAATATGTTTACCCCAAAGGGTGCTTTGTCTCCCATTTTGTAGTTAAGGAAAACAATGTTGGGTGTATGGTAAGAAGGGAGCCTACATATACTCTAAACAAACCAGCTCTGAAACACTGTTATTCCTAAAGTATATCCCTTTGTTAAAAAAAATCCTGTAGAAATAACATATATTGCATTTATTTTTTTAAATTAAAAGTATATTAATGAGCCAAATAGAGATATATATATATAAAGTTCTTCAGTGTTTAAAAATTGAAATGCCTGTCATGATTATGTCATTTAATGAAGCAATACTAAAGTTAATTAAAATTAGAAAACACAGAAGCAGCTGTAAATTCAGTGATATTACCTAGTTTTATCAGATTTTCAGAATGTTGATGTCTATCTGCCTCTTTGTGTCATGTTTCTATGGTGAACACTTTTGTTTGAATAATGATTTTTTTTTTAAGACAAGCATGCTATTGGTGTTTACAAAAGATTTTCCTGAATAATCAGCATATCCTAATAGTCTTCAAACTATTGATTATTATTGTGTATGCTTTCAACACCCCTAAGAACTCAGTGTCTTCGGCTTTTCGTACATGGAGCAGGGTCAAATTTCAGTGAAACTCATACTAATTGCACAAACATAATGCAGCTACCTAATTTACTTTCATCTACATGCCTGTTTTTAAAGTGTTCTGCTTTTTTTTTAAACAAATGAGGAGACTCTAGTTAGATTTGGCATTCAGAGATGATTTGCCATGTGCATAAAGGGTCTGCACCTGAAAAGCACAGGCTTTGAGATTTCTGGAAACATTATGAACTGTGCTTATAAAATGATTGTCTAAGACCCAACTCGATTTTTGGTTGACAATGACTAGCTATTAGCAGGAGATATATATATATATATATATATATATATATATATATATATATAATCCTTATAAACATATGTATGCATATGTATACACATTTACACATGTATGTGCACATGGACATATGTGTACCCATATATAAAGATACATTTCTACCTACAGTAATTGTGATTTCATTCAGAGATACATACACACACACACACATGCAAACTTTTTTTTTTTTTTAAATGGGGAGTGACTTGAGATCTGCATCAACAGGAAGAGTTCCAGGAATCAAAATAGCTAATGAGTAACTGGACCGGCAAGGCAGCTACGCCCAAAACTAAACAGAAACAAAAAGAAGAAACTGTGGGAGTTGCAGTTAGTTTAGTCTCACTTTTAGAAGACGTATGTTCCTTGTTTCTCTAAAGCTGACAAAAGACTCAAAGGAAAGCCATAAAGATTAGGAAGCAATTGCAAAATGAGACACAAGATGAAGCGGGGAGGTTACGAGATGATAAAAGAAACTAATAAGCTTTTCAGCAGAGATACCTGCTCTCCATTCTGTCTGAAGGCTGGAAAGCCAAGAGCTTATTTTCCAACTATTTAATAATTTATAAAATCGCTTTGATTTTGTAACTCCTAGGTTGTATGTTTACCTCATTTGAACCTGTAATATAAGCGATTTGAGTATTTGAATATGTTGGGGGAAAGGAAAAACAGCCTTCTCTGACCTTACTGCGGATGAGGTGTGTGATCTACGCATCCACTGAGAGCACCCAGATTATCAGTTGCCCAAACTGGGGGCTTGGCACATAGTAGGTGCTCAGAATATATAAGACTGCGGCATTTCTCTACTTAAGTGGTTCTTGGTGATACTTGATCGCTAGGAAAATCAGAAATCCCACCACTTGGCTTAACTCTAAGGAGAACCTACATTTCTTTCACTGAAATTGGAGGGTTTTCTCACCTTAGAAGGCTCACAGAAATATAATTTATGAAGCTTAAGGCTGATTTCAGTTAAAGAGTATTCTGGATATTCTGTATGCTTCAAGGGGGAAAAGAAAAGCTATCAAAGTATCCAAAGAGAAAATCTCCTCTTGCCTATTGGTCAGAAAGGGGTAAGTAAACCAATACTTCTGCAAGAACTCACAACTTCATCTCTCATTTACCTCAAGGAGAGGTTTTTCTCGCATGGAATCACAAGATGATTCCTTCAGAAGGAAGCTTATTATTGAAGCTCTTGCTAAAAATATTCTTCTATATGCAGGGAAAACCTACTAGATTGCTAGCATAACTCTCTGGGAAAATTAGATTTGATGGTGTTGGTCATGGGTATTTTTCTAAATAAACATTACTCATATATTAAAATCTCCAAATAATTGCTATGCCTGTTAGCTTTTATAATCCAATTATTTTTTTAATGTGAACATGAGTTCTGAACTTAATTTGGTTTAAAGGGGAAAGGCTTGGAAAATATTAGATGTGGTTAGGGCCAATATCCTAAATTTTAAGCATAAAATAAATGCTTACCAAGTTAATTTGAGCTACATTCAGTGCTCAAAAAACAAAACAAAACAAAACAAACCAGAAAAGATCATATAAGGCAGCTGACTGTTGTTACGCTTCCTAAGGAAATTCTTGTCATCAATCTGTGACATAGACATTAATGTTCCATCCACGCTGCAGTGGGAAACTTGAGGGCCTCTTTGTTATAAGTATACTGATATTTGCTTTAACAAATAAGTTATTCTAAATGCAATCATTTCCCCCTCCAACAGTCCTGCAACATGCCAGCTCTTTGCTCAATGCCAAGCCCACTGTTTTCAGATTTCAGATTCTCCTGGGGAAGGAGCGGATCCGGAGGGAACCTACTGCCAATGATTTTGTAAAACATCTCCCAACTTCTAACAGCACAGGCTTCCTTTCATCCTGCTCCTGCTTCTCAGGGGAAGTGTTTGCTCAGGGTTTGAGCCAGAGAGACGCTAAGCTCAAGGGTAGGGCTTTCCCGCTTAGCCAATGAAAATGTAAGCCACTCAGTTACTCTAGAACTTTAGATAAAAAATGGAAAACCATTTTAGTATAAGTATATCCCATGTCATATCTGGGACATACTTATACTAAAAATGATCTGTTCAACTGAAATTCAAACAAAACTCCACATCCAGTATTTTACCTGGCAACCCTACTCAAGGAAGACCTTATCATCTTCAAGAAGACTGAGGCCTCTGCATTTTTAGAGGTGACACACTAAGGACACATCCCCTACACACATCATGGAAGGCTTATCAGATCACTCATGTGATTTTAAGGCCAAAGCCAGAATCACGTCTGGAAAGGAGCATATAGTCCAAGAAGAGCCTCAGAAGGAAGAGTTCACGGGCTCCCTAGTCACTGAGAGAGTCAGCCATGTGTAAGCGTGTGTGGGGATAGAGGAGAGTTTCTTGTGTCTTTCTTCTCTACTCTTGATTATATTTATAGGACACACCATCCTTTATCTGGGGGTATGATGGATACTTCACAGATACAGTCAAAAACACTCGAAGCCACTGTTTGTAAATCCACCTGCTGCTTATCCCAGTCTGGATCCTCACCTCAACCTGGCTATTCCATAGCTTCCTCACCCATCTCTCTTCCCCTGGCTCCTCTGGCCAAACACCTTTAGCCATAGTGATCTTTCCAGATACAGACACTTTGCTCACAAGATAAAGACCAAGCTCCTATGGGGCAGTCAGGGTGCAGCACGGTCCCACCCCTGTGCACGACCAGCTGCATTTCTCTCGAACTCTCAAAGTGTTGCATAGTATGTAATTTTCATTCAGGTTTCTGTGAATTTCTACCTTGTTCCCCTTTACCTGGTTGCCATTCTTGATTCCTGAATGGAAAACTCTTATTTATCCATCCTTCCCAGTCTATCTCCAAACTACCTCAGCGTGGTTTTAGCAACTTTCTCCTGTGTGCTCCCAGTGAATTTGTTTACACCTCCCCTAGAGTCTCCTCGATGATAAATATTATTTGAATCTGTCTCTCCCTACACTGAGCTCTGTTAGAGGAGGCCCTGTGACGTTCTCATTTTTGCAGCTGCAAAGTCTAACTCTGGCGATAGGTGTTCAATTAGAATCTATTGAATGAATGGATGAAGTGGAGAAGGAAGAAGGGTTGGCTCCTTCGGAAGTCTGTAAGGCCTGCTGCCCACGAGCTGACTCTGAGCCAAACCACAGGAGGAATGGGCTAAAAATATCACATCTATCAACACATACAGGATTCTCCCTGAGAACCATACAGTAGAAAATTAGTTTGTTTAGAAAATAAGCTGGAATTACGAGGAATCTACACCTGCGTGATATTACACTACAAATGATGGAAGATCAGCCACACGTAGTTTGAAAGGTTTCTCTGCCCTGGTGATACCTGGACAAGCACTGCTTCAACGATTAACTTCATGAGTTTCATTACAATGGAAGGGCATATTTTTCTCCTCTTGGTAATTGAATTTCTGCCCCGGTGAGAGAGCTTTGAGAGTTGCAGATTTAGAAGACAGCTGAGAAGTAGTAAGAAGCAGAGATGAGACAAGACATTTCCCATATGGGCCACTTTAGTAAGTGGCCTAGATGGCCATGTTCAGTCCCTGCAGAAAACGTCTACTGAAAACCCAAGTCCTGCTCCCCTTTCGGGACGTAAAATCTCTCCCAGTCTTACTACTAAGCAAATACATCTACAGCGTGTGTAGAAGGAAGGAAAGGCTCCTCTCGCCTGACGATCCAACATGGCGAGCAAAGGAAAGCCAGTCGCCTTTGATTTTTGATGCTTGGCCCTCCAGGCTGGTTGGACAGCTAGGATAATTCGAAATTATTTGAAATGCAACTGAGCACTAAAAATGTAACTAGATTAATGTCTTATAAAATATATATGGTTTTAGATTTGCCATTTTCCCTGGAACTCTCCGGAAGAGCATCTCATGATTTTTTCCAGGGAGTTATTATTCTCTTAGCACCTCTGGACATTTAATATAGTTTAATATGGTTTTGGTCATGGTTATAGGTATCTGTCCTTCAGAAAATCCATTTTAATTTGTGATTTTAAACCATAATATCCTGTTGAGAAAAGAAATGTTAAAACTCAAGAGTGGAGTACTTCTTGAGAATGAAATATTACTAATTTGGGGTTAGAAAGCCAGATAAATATGCAGTATGGTTAAAAAAAAAAAACATTGCTTTTGCCCAGAAAGCAACTGCCAGAGGAGACAGAAGACAAGATTTTTCATTCTGCAGCCTCACTACTCTGATTTCGGGAATCAGTGCCCCTTGTGTGCATCTGTTTTATTTGCATGTAATTCTATGACACAGGGTCTACACAAGGAAACGGGAGCAGGGTAGTTAGTCCACCCTCTACAGACCAACAAAATAAGTGCTTGGCAGCCCAGATCTGTTCTGCCCATGTTAGTCTTTAAGGGTTTTCCATAACTTACCAAATAAAACCCAGACCTCATGGCATCATTCAAGTATGGCTCCCTTCTGCCCACTACACCCCAGCCTCTGAAGCTTCATCCCCTGACCCATCACTGCACATTCTAGCTGAGTCACCTGTGCTGAACCACTCACCCTTCTCCTAAAGCCTCATCATTTTATGCCTTTGCTCAAACTGTTTCATTTGTGTGGAACATCCTTCTGCCCTCTTTGGCCTGATATCAAAATCCTCCTCATCCTTTATGACTCAGTCCACTTATCAGCTGTTCTGTGAAACCTCTCCTGAACCCCCCCTTACTTCAACCACAATGGGCCAAATTAATCCTTTCACACTGAGCTCCTGTGGCTCTCTACCCAAATGCTTGATATTCACTCCACCCATTTAATAGTCCGATTTTCAGCCCCTAAACCATGTCAAACACAATTTATTTAAGTTAATGGGAACCAGATTACCTTCTGAAATAGGTTTTAATCTTGAGGCAGAGATCTTGGCATTTTGATCTTTGATTCCTTAGGATCTAACATCTTGCCATAATAGATGCTCAACCAATGCTGACTTAATCCACTTCAGTTAACTTCATTCAAAAGCAACTATCCTTCTACAAGAACAGTAGGTGCTATTTTTAAGTTAATGTTCTAATGGGAACATTAATCAACTCCCTATACATTCATTGAGTATTAAAGGCACGCCTTGTTTTTGCTCATGTGGATACAAAGCATGGTCTAGACTGAAGAGCTCCATCTGGTAAGAAGACAGGCGCACTAGTAGCCATAGTCCACTGCAGCCCGCAGTACAGGTCATTACCAGGGTATCATTTAAAAAACAATACCTTAGAAAGCTAAAGGAAGAAGCATTTGGAAGTAGATACCGACTTCAGGAAATGAAAAGTCACTGGCTGGCATAGTAGATCTGAATGATGTTTTTAAGATAATTACACATTTTTGTTGAATCTTTACTAATAGTTGGGAAACACAGACATGCTTTTTATGTTATTTAAGTGTAATAGACTATCTTCCGTCATTTCTGTGTAAAACGCTATTTTTAGAGTGAGTTTGGTCCTTCAAATTCTGTAGAAGCGAGATTTGAATATATTGAGGCAAAGCCCTTTTGTGGTGGAACTACTGTGATTGGCAGGTTATTAGCATTTAATTTACCAATTAATTCACCTCCCAGCATATCTCTGTAGGCAAGATCTTTGATTGATAGATGAACTGGTTGCCTAAAATTTAGTTCAGGGGGTTAAGAGAAATTCCCTAGTGAGAAACTGTGCGAATGAGGGGCTTCCTGGAGTGGGGCTGGACCCACAGCAGTGGTGATCTTAGGCCACCTGAGGAAGGTGCTCTTGCTCAAGGAGAGGGGCCAAGGCCACGGCCGGGAGGACAGGTCGGTTCTGAGTGGCACGGTGAGCTACAGGAAAAAAAAAATACAGCCAAGATGGTAGAAGCCATGAGGACACTGGTCAGAGGCAGTGTGCAAAGCGTGTCAAGAGTAAGGCCATTTTGCCAAGACAGAACGAATAGTTGAGGTGAAGCCATTGCTAAGAGGAAACTGACAACTCTGCGAAATGGTGCTGGCTCACCATCAATATAAATATTTCAATTTTATAGCATATTGTGTTTAATTTTAAAATAGCCTTTGGGGGAAAAAAAAGGAAATCTATTAACTTTGACAATGTTCCTTCAGTACAAATAATAGAATTTCTTTGAAGAAAAGCAAATCTCAACTTCTTGTCTAAGGAAACCCAAAATTTGCTCAGGTGTTTCCAATGGTCCTCGGGGAGAAGCACTGGCTTTCTAATGGCTTCTAATAATGTCAGTAAATATCTCCATGAAATGGAACACATAGACAAAATTTTCCTCCTGAAGTACAATTCCTATTTGCTTTAAAAAGGAGACATCCTAGATTATATACAAAGATTGAAAAAGAGCCAAAATGTCGAGGTATACAAGTATCAGCAACTGTCTTGCAGGTCCCATAAGTGTTGAATCTCATGCTAATGAATTCCAAAGAAAAACAGCTGACTTTATGCATTTATTTTAATAAGGCTGTGAAAACAGTCCATTTACAGTATAAAAACCCCTTGTCTTAAATATGCTATGCAGAATATTTTAATAAATTAAGTTTGTCTGCCTGTCAAATCTGTCAAGTTGACAAGAACCCTCAAGGAGGACTGCTGATGCTGCCGTTCTGTTCCTCCAATAGGCTTACATTTGGAATTTAACATGGGCTGCTTAGAGCAAGAGTCCATCCATCAGAATAACTTTAAGTAACAAACACTAACATAATATCCTAAGTCTCCAATCTTATAAAGCTAGGATGACTTTTTTCTTTTGCAAACTCTTTCATTGCTATAATAATGTCCTAAATATTAGATGTGTCTATAATGGTGAAATCATCCAAGGAGGCAAATAAGTTGATGTCATCAGAGGAGTAACTGTTGACTTTTGCTCAATGTAGCTCCATTGTCATCCTCACCACCAACCTGCCTCAGTCACGTTTCACTGTCCCCTGTGCACAAATGGGGGCACTGAGGCCTGGCAGGGGCGAACACCCAGCTCAGTATTAAAACATCCTGTATTTAGTAGAACCAACGCTTTAATTTAGGTGTTCTGACCTGAAGCCATTACGTTTTTTTGTCTCTCACAAGATTTTCCCAGAACAATCAAAGGTCTCCTTCCACTATTTTCTCATAGGGAAAACCCACTTCACGCTTCCAGCTAACACGTGGGAGTATTTATACTAAACCTCTGGCAGTGGTCGATGAGCAAGATGAACTCTTCATTTTCCAAAATAACATATACATAAGAGAGGTAGGCATTAGGATAGTCCATCCCAACCCTGGATCAGCTCTACAACACTTAACAGTAATCACCTAGACTTGAGGTCCTGTCTCCTGGAATGAAGTCTCAAGTCCTGAAAGCCAAAATGGAATCCAGCCTCAAGGCTGTGATTCTCTAGTTTTTCATCCTGAGCTTCAGAACCAGAGATATACTCATTGGGTGATATTCAAGGAGCCTGTATGTGTCACAGGAACCAGAGGACTGTGCATTTATTAATAATAATTCTTATGCTGCTTGGTGACTATAGTTAATAATGCTGTATCGTATACTTGGAAGTTGTGAAAAGAGTAGATCTTAAAAGTTCTCAGCACAAGAATAAAATGTAACTGTGTCCAGTGATGGATGCTAACTAGACTTACTGTGGTGATCATTTCACAATATATATGAATAGTGAATTATTGTGTTGTACACCTGAAACTAATAGAATGTTACATGTTAATTATATCTCAATAAAAACTATAGGAATAAAAAAATAATTGTTATGCTGCATATAGCGCTTGGGAAAATGTCTCTCAAAAACAGGCAGAACAATAACCACAAATCAATATATACTATGTTTCTAATTCCTTGTAAGAAGTCTAATATTCTGGATTTTAAAAATGTGGCCATGTACTGTGTAGCACAGGGAAATATATACAGAATCTTGTGGTGGCTCACAGTGAAAGAGAATGTGACAATGAATATATATGTTCATGTGTAAGTGAAAAATTGTGCTCTACACTGGAATTTGACACAACATTGTAAAATGACTATAACTCAATAAAAAATGTTTATATATATATAAAAAAAAGGCCATCCCTGGAAAGAAAAAAAGAAAAATGTGGCCATAATTGCGATTAAATTTTTCTGGCAACAGCCTGTAATAGTTGTACAAGTGAATGCCTGTTTAGTGGCTGGCCAGCCCTAACAGCAGGGTAATGGCATGAGTCAGGCTCTGCAGAGAGCTGGCTGAAGGACATATTTATACACGTAAAGAGGCCTGTTTAATATCGCTAGGCGAGCAGAACCATGAGATACAGCAGTGAATCGATGTTTACCCATGGCCAGTCTCATGAAAGAATCTTATGACTCAACCCTTGGAATTTCCATTTCTAAATGACATTAGTTATTCCTCATGAACCATGAACTCACCAGAGATCAAAACAGACCAGAGCAGATAGAATTCAGTAAGTAAATCATCTAGCAGAAGGGTAGCATAATGAAAAGGACACTGGATTTTAAAAACTGTGTGGCTATAAGTCTGACTCCTTGCTTTCTGGCTGAATAATCTTGGAAAGATCATCACCCTGGGCTTTGGTCCCTTCCCCTACGAAAAAGATCATGAACTTTAACTTGTAGGATTAGGGTGAAGTTAAATTTTGAAATGGCTGTAAAATTGTCCACCCATAGTGTTTTGTACATAAAAGGCAATCAGTTGTATCAAATGAACCTAAGTTAAAATATTAAGTGATTTTTTTTAACCACTGAGATTACAGATTTTCTAATTCCTGAATGGGTTTGCTTTGTCTCCACTTAGACAGGAAATCTTTGAAGAGAATGGATCTTGTCTTACTTATTTTTTCAGCCCTCTTAGCAGAATTTCAAGTATATAGTAATTGTTCAAAACCTTTTTGATAAAAATCAGAGGGCTACTGAATGTCACCCAAATAGAAATACTCTGAGGAAGATGACTGTGGGTGGTTTTTAAAGGAAAACAGGAACTATTCTACTAAAGGAAAGACGAATACCTACTCCCAATTTTTTATTCAGTGATGACGTCTGAGCTGCATTGAAACCATACAAGAAGCACCTGTGGGTGTGTTTCAGTGGTCAGAGAATTCTCAAGGAATCATCCATCCTTCACAGGAACAGTTCACTCTTATCTGTGTTCCCTGTGGTACATGGGCACTATGCTTGCAGTTAACTTCTTTTTTAAATTGAAGTATAGTCGATTTGTAATGTTACATTTCTAGTGTACAGCATAGTGATTCAGATATATATATTCCTTTTCATATTATTCTTCATTATAGGCTATTACAAGATATTGAAAATAGTTCCCTGTGCTATACACAACTGAAATGTCCGACAGATGACTGGATAAAGAAGATGTGTATATATACACTGAAAGAAAGAACATTCAACATCAGAGCTGTTACCCACATTGACCTGGAGATACTGGCAAATCAGACTAATTTACCATAGTCTGGGCAAGTTGGTAGACTATGCCCCTAGGAAATACTTGGGAAAGAAAGTGATGAAACATGTAGGGGTTAATCACCTGAAATCACTGAAATCATCCCTTAAGGAAATAAAGAGTGCAGTTCTTTGGACTAGATAGTTAACGTGCCTCAAAATTTTCTCTTGTTGGAGAAGCAGAAAATGTTTCTAATGGTAAAGACCAGTAAAGAGAGAGGTGGGAGTGTAAGAGTTAGAAAAGAATACAAGAATTACAAAGGGTCAGACATACAGAATATATTAGACATCAAGGAGATGGAATTTACAGAACTGATCTACCTTAAACATAAGCAGTGACAAATGGTAAGTTCAAAATCTGCACCTTCTTCGGGAGTGATGGAAACGTTAGCTATCTTGATTGTGGTGGTGGTTTCACAGATGTAGACAGCTATCAAAATTCATCAAATTGTACGTCTGAAATATGTGTAGTTTACTGTACAGGAATTACACCACAATAAAGGTATTAAAATTTTTTTTAAAAAGAAATTCTTTAATGACATAGATGGCTTTTATCATGCTTGTTGTCTGCTGTCATTGCCATGAAATAAGAGGAAAAGGATACTGCACTTGTGATTTTGTTATTGACTCAACATGGACTGTGTGCTGGGTATGCCTTGGGTGCCTGGGTGAGCAGAATAAAATCTCTGCCCTCACAGAGCTCACATGAGCAAGACAAACAGTAAGTGAATAAAGAGACATATATAACATAATGCAAAATGTCCATAAGTGCAAGAAATAATAGTAAAGCACTCAAAAGGTATAGTGAGTGATGGGATGGGAAATGTGCTATTTTAGAATGAATGGTGGACTCTCACTCACTGACAAACTGATATTTAAACCGAATTTTTGAGAAAATAAGGGAGTGACTTGGAGCCTTATCTAGAGGAAGACTTTTCCAAAAAGAGGGAACGGCAATTGTAAAGGAAGATGGAGAGAACAAGAGTCAAGTGCCGATGGCGAATACACCACAGGAATGCTGCCGCCCTCTCCTCCCCCGCCCTGGGAAGGAGAGACAGCGAAGACATCAGTCCCTGTACTTCTCACTGAGCTGACACAGCCTCAGATCCTTCTGAACCCAGCGCCCTGATAAACTAGCAACAGGTAAGAGGAAGCAGGGGGATGAAAGCCATTGGTTATCACTGCCTCCGAGTTCACACTTCTAAATTCTAGCTCATAACCCTGTTTTCAGATTAATTTTCCAGTGTCGTTGATACTACCTCTAGTGTGTGTGTGGTTGGGAGAAGCATAGGGACCAGGAAGATCTCACTGCCAAGGTTCCTCATTTATTCATGGATTAAAATAGTTACTACTTGGCACTGCAATATATCAGGCACTCTACGAAGTCTTCAGGATCTAGTAATAAAGTATTTTTATTACCTCATAAATCAGAAAGATGTGAAAAAAAAAACCCATTACAGTACAGTGAAATAAATACTGTAGGAGCTCTGAGAAAAGTATGCCTAATTTGACAAGTAATGGGGCCTGGCTAGGAAAGGAATTACAGCGTCACAGGAAGGACAAAGGCTTTAGGAGCAAAGAGACTTGTGTTCTATTCCAGGTGTGCTAGGGGTGTTTTGTTGCTTTTTTGGTTTTTCTGGAGAGTTGTGTGACCTTTGGGGAATTTAATTAACCTCCGTGAATCTTGAATAATACCTCTTGCTCATCAAGTGGTCATAAAATATAAAAGGGACACCATAAGTAAAGCATGTGGCATACAGCCTAGCCCATAATAGACACTCAGTAAATACAAGTTTTTGTGTTAAGGAAAATTTGAAATGGGAGATGACATTTGTGATAATGGAGGAAAGTTCAGATCACCAGTAGATTAAAGATGGAAAAAGAAGCAAGGACAGAGTTCTATGTCTTTAATCAAAACGGCATGAAAAAATGTAATTTGGTGCAACCACTATGGAGGACAGTATAGAGATTCCTTAGAAAACTAAAAATGGAGCTACTGTATGATCCTGCAATCCCACGCGTAGGCATATAACCAAAAAAGATGAAAACTCTAATTCAGAAAGATACATGCACTTCAGTGTTCATAGCAGCACTATTTACAATAGCCAAGACATGGAAGCAACATAAATGCCCATTAACAGATGACTGGATAAAGAAGATGTGGGCTATATACACACAGTGGAACATTACGCAGTCATAAAAAAGAACGCAAAATTGCCACTTGCAGCAATATGGATGGACCTAGAGATGATCATACTAAGGGAAGTCAGTCAGACAGAGAAATACAAATATTATATAATATCACTTATATGTGGAATCTAAAAATAATACAAATGAACTTATTTACAAAACAGAAACAGACTCATAGACATAGAAAACAAACTTACAGTTACCAAAGAGAAAAGGGCGATGACAGATTAGAAGTATGGGATTAATAGATACACATAATATGTATAAAATAGATAAATAACAAGATTTATTTTATAGCAGAGGAAAGCTATATTCAGTATCTTGTAATAATCTATAATGGAAAATGATCATATGTGTATATATATATAACTGAATCACTTTGCTGTACACCTGAAACTAACACAATATTGTAAATCAATTATACTTCAATACCAAAAAAAAAAAAACCACAATAAAATTTTTAAAAAGGGCATGAAAGAAAGCCTAGCACCTATGGGTATTACATTACTAGTATAGGTACCACTAAGGAAAAATAACATGCAAATTTGTTCTATGATTTCACTGATTATAAAACACATCCCAATATCAGAGATGTGGGACTATGAAAAATGTATACTTCAGAATCAATAAAATGTGGTACTTAATTTTTGGGGGGTTTATAGCTGGAACATGAGATAAAGGAGAGAATGACAATACAAGAAGCCGGGTAAGTAAATAAGAAACAGATCATGAAGTGTGTGTATTTTTTTTTTCCTTCAAATTAAGAAGCCAGGACAATACGCTGTGGGAAAACTAAAACCTTTGAAGATTTTAAGTCAGAAAAAGATGCGAGCAAATTGGAGGTATGAGGGGATGGATTGGAGAAATAGCCAGATACCAGTCAGTTATGAATATATGGCATCCTTTTGATCAGAGATTATCAACTTGGCTGTGTATTACAATCACCTATGAAGATTTTCATGGAATATGTCAATTTCAGTAAGTTGTTAATTTCATGAGCATACAGTTTTATATGTATACTTACTCTTTGTCTGTCGACTCTGTAGTGGTGTGTCCCTCTTCACTCCTTATTGTGTTTATTGGGTTTATTATTCTTTTTCTTTGACCCAAGAGTTTAGAAGTGTGTTCCTTGGTTTTCAAATATGGTTGAGATATCTTATTTCTAATTTAATTCCAGTTTAAAAAAAAAGAGTTAGTATCTTCTGTATGATTTCAACCCTCTGAAAAGTATTAGACTTAAGTTATGACCAATATAGGGTATCATGGTGAATGTGTCCTGTGAACTTCAACACAACGTTTATAGCTGACTAAAAGCTGACTGTTACCCTAAAAGGGAAATTTAGACTCAAAGTCGTCCAAGTCCAAGTCCAAGTCCAAGTCCAAGTCCAGAAGCTTAGAATTCACTAGACTGAAGTTTCTTTGCTTGTGGACTAGAACAAGTGTTTTAAAAATTGACAATTAAACTATCCTAAAATCTTGTAAATGAAAACCAAGGAACTTATTTTGACAATGTTTGTCCCTTTATAATTCTTTCCTGCTTTTAATTCTGCTTCTAGGTTTTATACAACTATACTCATAACAGTCACACCATTTTTCACCCATGCGGGGACATTCTTCTGATGTCTAATGAAACCTGCAAGCTCTTTATTTCACAATATTTATTTTAAGATAAAGTGTTCTGAATAGCTGGACTTCGAGACTGTGTCTCATTTTATTACTATAAATACCTGCTATCAATTGCTTTGCATGTCTTGGGGTTCTTTTTCCTCTTCTTTTACATTATTTCCTTGAAATAGTCATCTAGGAAGAATACTACAGGACAGAAGGGTTTGGACACATTTTGGATGTTGATCTACTTTGCACAGAAGCCGTCAAGAGGCTGTCCTCATAACTGTCATACCTCCCCACGGAGTCCCTTTCCGCCTTGCCTCTCTGCCATGGTCTTTGCCATTTTTACTCTCCAATATTTCTGTCCTCTTTAGTAAACTTTTTGTCCTCTCCAGATGGACTCCTCCTGCTCTACATTCAAACTCACCTGTCATCTATAAAACGCTGCAGAACTTTCGGTAGTACTGGTCACCCTTCCTCCTCCATCCCAGTAACACTCTATGCACATTGCAACTGTAACACTTCCTGCATTTCAGCCTCACTTGTTCTTTGCCCCCTAATATGTTGTGAGGGACACTTTCAGAAGATACTTGATAATTTTCTGTTGACTGAACTTACATGCATCTAGCAATAATGAGTAGACTTTTTTCTGTATAGTATGGTTGGCTGTAAATTATTATTTCATTTTCTTCTTTCTTGTGTAATAGGTTCTTTTTAAGTTTACTCAGTAAAAAATTTAGATAAATACAAATATGGGGTAGCCACTGTGATTTTTCTTAAGATTTTTTTTTAATGGTGGTACTGGGGATTGAACCAAGGACCTTGTGCATGCTCAGCACATACTTTACCACTGAGCTATACCCTTTCCCATCCTGATTGCTGATATATATGAGAAAGTAAGAAGCTGATTTTGACTAGAGATATGTTTTCTGTTTTTGTTTTTGTTTTGTTTTGCTGTTGGTGGTTTTTTAGCATTTAAGAAAGTAAGATAAGTCACCTCTAAGGGATTATTATCCTATTTTAACTTTTAAAGTGGGCAGCCTTCAGATGAATATCCAACAGCTACCTCTCCTCCACAGGACAGTCAACACAATGCTTCAGAAAGGCTATTAAAGGTGCCGAAATGAGAAAGTAAAGATTGCTGTCTGACTGGCTACACTTGCCATTTAATCGACCCCATTCATCCTCTCTTCAAAATTCAATTTGATTTCTACAGAGAATTCACCATTATAAAGTGACCTGTATTAACTGGAGCTATAGTGAGGAATAGAGGATAAATATAAAAAGCACCTTTACCGTTCTTTCTCCGTTTAAAGAGAACTCATTTTGCTCAAAATTTGGAGAAAAGGAAGATAGGAAGTTTCTAAATTGCTAAAGCAATAATTCTCAAAATCCTTGATTCATAAATGAGAAGTAGGGAATTTTACATCCCCAGAGGAGGAGGAATCTAAAAATATTTGAGGGGAATGGAAATCACCCTAAAAGCTTAGTGAGCTGCTACAGAAAATACAGTTGTAGAAATTGCATTTTTGAAAGTGGTCAGGAAGAGACAATATATAAGAGATTCGGTCACATACCATAATAGAAAAGGAAATTAAAAAAAAAATCATTTAGTAACTAAGAAGCCTTTTCAGTTACGCTTATTCTGGAAGTTATATAGTATTAACTTTTGCATTTGGCAAAAATGAATCAACTTGGGATCTAGAATGAGAGCTGTTCCAATATTCCTTGCCTAACATGAGAAAAAGGATGAAGAGGGATGGAGAGGAAGTCAGCCAGCAGGGTGGGCCAGCGAGTTGAGATGAGGTTGTCCCTGTGATTGGGAGAAATGGAAGGGACCTCATTCTGAGTTTGAAGGAGACGCTGGGAAACCAGAGTATTGGTGAGATGTCAAAATGAATCTGAAAACTAGAGAAGTCTGAACAGTTTGGCATAATTGAGGGTCCAAAAGCTCTTGAATCCAGAGTTGGTGTCTGGAGCTGGGATTCAGTAGCCAGGGGTCACTGCGGAGGGCCACACTCAGAGTAGTTCATGAGTAGCTGTGGGCAATTGCCTGAAACAGACTTTGTTTTCAAGTTGTTTTCTATGAGCAGCCATAGCATGAAGTATGGTTGAGTGACCTGCTTTTAAAGCCAGGAGGAGACTACATAAAATCTTGGTAAATATTACCAAATTGTCCTCCAGGATGACTTTACCAATTTATAGTCCCACCAACAGAGAATGAGAATATTATCTCACTCCCTCATTGCCAGAATAAAAATAAATCCTTTTTACTTTGCCAATTTGGCAAATTCCTCACTTCTAAATGATTCCTTTGCATTTTTAAGTTACCAGTAAATACATGTTTTATATATACTGCATTTATTTTGATATAAATTATTTGATGGTGTCTTTTAGATTCATTTTTATTGCTGCTTTAATATTTTTGTAATATTCTATATAAACTCTAATATGTTAAGAATAGGACCATTGTCAAATTTGTTGAAATCTTAACCTACTACATGTATTTTAATTTTAGTGATGATCTTTAACATATAAACTATGTGGTCAAATCTCTCAAGATTTTCTTCCAGTGTTTTTATATTTACAGTTTTTTCCTTTTTTCAAGCCAAGGTCCTTTACGAGGTGACATTTATTTTCTGATCGTTTCTTAAACTGGCTTTACTTTTCATAATCAAGTACTTAATTATCTGGGTTTTATTTTGACATAAGGCAATGGTCTGGGCTGGTCACACAGAGCTAGTTTCGCTGCTTTAAGCAGAGAGGGATTTACTAAGGAGTTTAAGCTAATTTAATGAATTACCAGGAGGGCTGGATGCCAAACAGCATCACAGACAGACAAAATATTTCCATTCACATCATGGGAGCATCTGAGGGGAAACTGCATTACTGCTGCTTGCTGGGGACCAGAATAAGGAACCCCACAACAACTGCTCAGAATAATCAAGTATTTCTACCACAAGAACAAGCTTCCTGGGCACTGTTTGCCACTTCATGGTGCCCACTTCTGCCTTCCCAAGATCCACAGCTGCAGCTCCTGTTTAGCACCTTTGCCACATGCTGAATGCTAGCTGCAAGGGAGTCTGCTCAGTAGACTAACAGCTAACACTATGCGATGCCTATTGAGTGCCAGTGCTTTCACAGATGTTAACTAATTTTTACACTATCCTCCGAGGTAGGTATTGTTTTATCCCCATTTTACATATGGAGAAACTGAGACACAGAAAGGAATTGCCCCCATACCAAGCAGTGAATGGACGGTAGATTGGGATTTGTTCCCACACTGCCTGGCTCCAGAATCTGTGCTCTTAGGAACATTCCTGTTAACATTAGGAGCAAGTCAATTACTGTATTAGCTAGCCTGAAATTTTAGGCTTCCCAGCCTCTGTCTGCAGTACAGGAAGCCAAGCTAGAAAGAGATGGGAGTGGGTGCTGGATGAGTCCATGTGCATGGTTCTGCACAGACACTGACCTGATTTTTCCAAAGGCTACTCAATTTTCTAGTGGTATTTATTGAATAATCTTGTTTTTCTTATTGACTTACACTAATGCTCTTATGCATTGAGTAGGCACTCAATGAATATTTTCTGAATGAATAAATAAATATTTTAGAGTCTACTTTAGACTGTCTATTTTGATCCATTGTCAGTTCTGGCATTTAGTGTCATATTTCAGTTGCCATTCAAGAGGCACTCTCTGGATCTATAGCCATTATGTCCCACTCTATCTGCTGACCTCAACAGCACCCTGGCTTCTGGTTGGGAGATATCCCAGGATTCAGAGGAAAGAGGAGTGATGTTGGAGTATTCTTCTCGGTCACGTGGCCTTGGGTTAGCCTGTCCCTCGGCCGAAGAACTCGTCCTGTCAGTGGTCCTCTCATTGGTTTTGTAACTGCCCTTCCCCCACCCCTTCCCACCTAAGGATTCTTGCCTATTGCTGGCCCCGATATTACACAATCCCTTTTTAGTCTCCCCAAAATCTGCTCACATTTTTGTCAGTAGCCCCTTTGTTAAACTCTCCTCCAATTACCCAGTTTGTGCACAGCAATAGCTGCATGCTGTTTTAATTATTATCATTTTAAAACATTTTCTAACATCTGGTGGGGAAAATATTCAAGATTTCCATCAACCTCAAAATTTCCCCTGCTATTTATTTATTTCTCTGGATTAGAACCACTTTGAATTCTAAAAATGATCCACTGAATTGTAAAAATTGGACTATAATGAAATGCAAAGATAATAGACATGTTTTTCTTCCCAGTTGAAGGCATGACGTATCTTCCCATTTATTCATATCTCCTTCGTGTCTTGCTGTGAATACTTTCGGTTTCCTCATGTAGACTTGCGTCTTCTTGCTATTCCTGGATATGGTAGAGATTCAATCATTTTTTTTTTCTTTTGTAATTTTATTCCTTCCCACCCCACCCCTGCGCAGCTAAGTTACTCAATTCATGTGTTCATTTGAACAGGTTGCTGATTCTCTTGAATATTCCAGATACTTAATTATCTTGGATTTACTATATAAGTCATCATATCATCTTCTACCAGTGATAATTTTACTTCTTTTTAATCACTAAAACTTTTCTATCTGTTGCATATATCACTGAATTACCTAAAGTTTCTTGAAAGGGTGTAATAATGGGCTTTTTAAAAATCTTGACTTGCTCCTAATTTTAATAGAAACACCTGTAATGATTCAACATTAGTATTCAGTTAGTTCTTGACTGTAGATAGTCTTTATAAGGTTTAAGAAGTGTCTTTATACGCCTAGTTCACTACATATCACGGAGTGTTTTTACTTTTCGTCATTTATCTGGAATGGGTGGGGAATGGATTTCATTAAGTGACTTCTCAGCACTTTCTCAGATGATGAAAAATATTCCTTCTCTAACATATCAACATGATATATTAAAATAATACAACTAATTTTGTAAAAGCCTTTTGTTCCAAGAATAAAACCTACGCAGTCATAGTATACTGATCTTTAAATATACTTTGGGATTTCAATTTCTTGGTATTTTATAAAGGCTTTTCTCCCATCTATTTTCAAAAGTACAGGTGAGATCCTGGTTCCTTGTTCTGTGTTACCAATGTCAGGTTTTGGCAAAATAAATTTGTGAGTATTTCTGACTTTTCTCTTCTTTAGAACCATTTCAACAGCATAGAAATTATTACATGAAAACAGAAGATATGTAAAATGGTCCAAGCCTGGGATCACACAGAGGTATAATTTTTATACAAATTTTTTCAATTCCATGGTTTATTCAGGTTTTTCACTCTTCCTGAATCACTTTTAGTCATTTATGTTTTTACAGAAAATGAGGGTTTTTTGAAGGGGGATAAACAAATGTTTTAGCAGAGAGCATTCCATGATTCTTAATCTAATTTTTAAATCGTGTTTTGAATTTATAAATTCTACTTATCTGTTTTATAAGTTTATTACCTTCTGATTTATGTCAACTTCCCCCCATGGTTCCTTCAATGTTGTTTTTGTTTCTGTACTTACTAAAATTCCCGAAACTTCATGCTTAATTAACTTAATGCATTGGGATCTTTTAAATGATGAAATTGTCAGAATTATTCATTTCACTCTGTTCCATTCTCTACATTTTCTATGTGTTTATTTCATGAAGTTTCTAATAAGCATAATATAGTATTTATTTCCCTTTAAAAAGGACTTATTTAGATAGTGCTTTTAAATACTTTTCTATTAGGATCTCTTTGCTTTTTTTATTGCACTTTTCAACTATTATTAACACCTAGTGACATACACTATGGGGATAACAGATAATAACCTGCACAGTTTCTTCTTGTCAAAGTTCTAAGAACAATTTAGTTATGAGTTGCTAAAGGACACTAATCACCGTAACTGTTATTCTGCTGAAATCCCTGGTCAGCCAGGTGTAGAGCATTTGAAAGTTTGCCAAGCAATTCCTCAGGCAACATAGACCAAGGAGAGACGGAGGACATTTCAGCCATTTCTGTATAAGAAACAATCCCCAAATCTTGGTGGCATCTCACAGGGTTATTTTTCACTCACAGTCAGATGTGAGGTGCCCTGCTGATCCCAGCGGGATTTGCTTCTCATCCTCAGGTCTGGTGGGGCTGACCTGGGCTGGCCTTGCCTGGGCAGCGGGGCTTGGAGTTGTAGGTCTGGCTGGTACAGCTCTTCAGATCTGCTCTGTGTGTCTCATTATTGGGTATAGTCTGAAGTGATGTAGCTGCCTGGGATCACATAGAGGTCTAATTTTTCTGGCATGGAGCAGGGAAGGGGATCTTATGGCCATGATGGACAAGAAAGCGGGCAAGGTCCTCTGCACAAGTGTGTTCCAAGTCCCAGCTTTTATCACATCTACTAAAAGCCCAATGGGGAAAGCAAGGCACATGACTGAGCCTTAGCCAGGGGAAAATCACTGTCTCTTGTAGGGGCAGTGGCCAAATTACACAGGAAAAGGTAAACAATTCCATAATTCAGTCTACAGCAGAAGGATGTTGAAGGTCAAAACAAAAAGCAGACTCCAGCGACATGTACCGCACACAAATGGACACCATGAAAAATGATCTACTTAACTGCTACGAGATGAAGCAAAGGGGAAACGTGCAGAGAGGCTCCTGGGGCGGAGGAGAGAATAAGCCATCACTCTTTGCATAAATAACAAGCACTTACACTGAATTTTGAACCCAGTGAGGAAGACCTACCTTTGGGCTCTAAGTTCTAGCAACCCTAACTACTCACAGTATCCCACGTGCACGGTGCTCTACTGCGTCTTCCTTGAATGTTTTCTTCCCGTTCAATCCCTATGTTTTCCTTTAATGAACGCCTACTTTATCTTCAGTATTTAGGTCACATGACCTTCTACAGGATGTTTTCTACAGCCTTTTTTTCTTAAGTTTATTTTTTCTTTTTTCAGAGTTAGGGAAGGTATTTTTTAAAAATTGAAGTACAGTCAATTTACAATGTTGTGCTAATTTTTGGTGTACAGCATAGTGACTCAGCTATACATAAGTATATAGACTTATATTCCTTTTCATATTCTTTTTCATTATAAGCTATTACAAGGTACTGAATATAGTTTCCTGTGCTATAAGGTAGGACCTTACTATTTATCTATTTTACATATAATAGTTAGTATCTCCAACTTTTAAAATTATTCTTGATACCCCATTTTCTATGCTTCTATGGCATCCTATACAAATCTGAGAACCACCACCTTATATCCTAATTCTGTATGTACCTAATAAAGACCATGCATGGCCTTCTTGAGGGCAGGGACCAGGTCTTAATTTTCTCTCCATCCTCAGGGCTTTGAAGTGCTTGGTAAACAGTGCACAGTCAAATATTTATTGGCCAAATAAATGAAAAATCTGAAAGGGCTTCAAAACCTGCTGGGAAACATACATAGGAGTCAGGATCGAAACACCAGCTTGATTGCAGGTAAAACTGGACCAGTGAAGTTGGAGTTGGTTGGGACCAAAAGGCCAAAATGTGCTTTACAGCCTGTTCTCCCCGCCAACGCCTCCCGCAGCCCTAGAGCTGCCACTGAATTTACTTGCTCAGTCACAGTACGGTTCCAGGAGGATCATGGGCTCCCCTCACCAGCGGCAGAGCTTGTCCTGGTGACTCATCACATGGAAGAGGAGCTGGAGACGAAGCAACCCTGCAGGTAGCAGAGAGCAGAGGAGTGGCTGTGCATCTCCAGGCCCTAATCCTGGATGGTGTCAATCATGCAGGTCTCTCCTCCTCTGGGGAGGAGATAGTAAAGTGGAGAAAATAAACACTTTCTTTTCAAGGCTTCCAAGAGTGGGGGGACCTTTTATCATGAGCCAGTGGGTTGCACCAGGTGAGAAAAAGAACAAATGAGCACTATTTCCTGATCATCCACCCCCTGTCACCACTCAAATTAGTGACAATCTTAGCAATTTCCACCCAGAAAAGGGCGAAAGATTTCACGAGAGAGACTTGCAGGATGTGGTGAGTTGAACTGGGGAGCAGGTGGCGATGGGAAAGGAGAGCAGAAAATAATGTGTGAAGGCTTCTCATAAGAATTCCCCCAGTAGTAGGTCATGTCCTCCCTCACCCTGGCCCTAACCGATCCCTGCCTGCTACCAAGTATCTTAGCAATGTTTCAACATCCCAAAGGGAAAATCCAAACGTGAAAGAGAATAAACAAACTATGAAAGACGTATCTCATGGCAAATAAACACTATTCCTAAAGATTAAAACTAGAATGAAGATAACCGATCAGCACAACCGCCTGGGAAGTTCTACCTTAATCATCTTGGCCAGTTCCTTTCAGTCCAACCACACTGGGTCAACAGGGCAAAGGGGTGCAGAGAGGAGAGAGGGCCTAGGGGCTGTGAGTTTGGGTTTTATATGTGATATACCCCTTGGACCCCACATGTTTGGAGTGAAAGATATTCACCAAAAGCATAGTGAAGTAGAAGGAGCACCAAAAAAAGGTGTTAGGAACCATGGGTTCTCGTCCCACATGTGTAACTTGCTAGCTGTGTGACTTTGGGCAGGACAGCCAGTTTCCCTTTGTTACCACGTTATTGCATCTGCAAAAGGATGGACTAGAAGACGTCAAAAATTTCTTCTTAATTTTAATTTTATGTATTATTTTCAAGTCTATCAAAAGTCAATAAAACATAAAAACTGCTGTTATTTGACATGCATAGAGGGCTCTGCTAGGTTTATAAGATCTCATTTAATCCTCCCAACAGCCCTATGGAGTAGGAATAATTATCCCTATTTAACAGATGAGGAAGGTTGAGCTCTAACAGGTCACCTGATTTGCCCAGGGTAATTGGGAGAGGGAGGATTAAATCCCATAGCTTACTCCAAAGCTCGCTCTGCATTTTACGATGCACTCCTTTAAAAATTAGAGCATTTGCAAAACCTGTCCATTTTTTGAAACCACTCCATGGACCTTACCCAAATTCCTGGGATCCTCATAAGCTATCTTTTTTTAGTCCCATTTTTCAGATGAGCCAACTGTCACTCCCAGAAGCAGAGTTGCCCAAGGTCATCACGGTTGTTAGACTCAGAGCTGGAATATCTCCCACATGGGCTGCGCTGTCTAAGGCTGCTCCTTTTCTCTGAGGCAGACCACACTTGGCCACTTCTCCTGGAGCCTGTTGTTCCTCAAAGAAACCCCAATCACTGGGGCAGGCGTTCTGTAGCTCCCGACTCAGGCAGACAACCCCATTCATTTCCCGGGGTGGAGCTATCTGAGACCATTCTTTGACATAGTCATATCTTCAAGAGGCAGTGTTTACTGCCTCTTTGATTAAATCCATTAGCTATTCAGACACAGCTGCCCTTCAGAAAAAAACAGTGTGCTTCCAAAAGCCACACATTTGGCAGCTAAATGATTCTGGGCCAAACCAGAGCGATCTAACCCATCCAGCAAATAGTGATAAATGTGAGCAAAGCTCACAATATCAGAGTTGGGAGGGAACTTGAAATCATGAAAAGTACAAATCCCTCCCTTTACAGATGGGTAAACTGAACCTTGGTAGCAAGAAGGGTCTCCCCAAAGTCAAGCAACACAAGAGCCTAGGTCAGAAAGTCCTTCTGACTCAGAATTTAGTGTATTTCCATTTGAATACTGGGGATCTCAATATTCCAAAATGAAATTCCATTATGATGAGGGCTGGGAACTGGAAAAAATTATCAGCATTACCCCTCACTTCTATAGAGGGATATGCAAGTTTCAAACCTCTTTCATGTCCCTTGTTTAATTTCATTTTCACAGCAATGCCATTGAGTTGGTTTTTTTGTTTTGCTGCAGCAATAAAAATGCCTAAATCAAAGTGGCTTGTGAAAACAAAGATGTATTTCTCGCTCATATACATGTCCAGTATGGGCTGGCCGTCACCCTGCTCCACAACATTTTTAGTCCAGGATTCAGGCTGACAGAGTAGCCCTAACTGTGCCACGGCTGGTTGCCATGGAGTATACTGTGTCTCCCAAAAGATACTGCAGTCTTAACCCATCAGCACCTGTGAATGTGACCTTATTTGGAAATGGAATCTTTGTAGTTGATCAAGTTAAGATAAGGTCACTAGAGTGGGCCCTAATCCAGTATGACTGACATCCTTATAAAAGGGGGAAATTTGGACACAGAGACAGACACACAGGGATAACACCATATGAAGATGAGGTAGGGATCAAGCCAAGGAATGCCAAAGGATAGCCAGCAAGCTACCAAACACCAGGGGAAAGTCATGGAATAGATTCTCTTTTACAAACCTGGGAAAGGCAGGGAGGGTATAGCTCAGTGGTAGAGAGCGTGCTTAGCAAGCACAAGGTCCTGGGTTCAACCCCTAGTACCTCCATTAAAAATACATACATAAATAAATAAACCTAGTTACCTACCCCTCAAAAAATTTTAATCAAAAAAACCTAGGAAGAAACCAGTCATGCTGACACCTTGATCTCAGACCTCCAGCCTCCTGACTGTGAGACAGAGATTTCTACTGTTGAAACCACACAGTTTGTTGTAGGTTATTAACGCAGCCTAGCAAACTAATAGACCGATCTTGTTGCAGAGAGAAAAGAGATGACGGCAAAGCACAAGCCACCTCCCAAAGCTTCTGCTCACATGCCCTTGGCCTAAGGGTATCACAGAGCTAAGCTTGATGTCAGTGGGTGGGAAGAATGATCCCCTTATACAAGGAGTGTCCCCTTAGGGGAGGCAGCCCGGGAGGGGCAGAGGATATTTTGAAAAATAATACCATCGACCACTGCACCTTCATCGCTTTCGACAGAAAGGTAGTGAGGTTCCTTGAACTGAGAACCACTGAAGTGTCCCAGTCAAGTAACTGGTGGCATCAGCATGTGATCCCAAGTGTTTTGCTCCAAGTTTTAGGCTCTTTCTACCACCTCCCCAAGGAATCCTAACCATAACCAAGCCAGGTCACCTGTACTGACCTCTATCCTGGAAATGCCGGCGTGAGTCTCCTTCCTAGTATCGGTCACTTGGTTAAGGATCATAGGATTATCTTCCAGAAATAGAGTAATTTGGTCCACACCAGAGTCCAGCACGAGTTTTTTCTTTTGAGCTTGATTATAGCCCCTCATCAGAAAACCATGTGAGCTATTTTCCTGTGCAAACACATGTGTGAAACCAGGACAGCGATTTAGTTGTTGTCTTATTAAACAGTTTTATGTGGAGTTGCCGGGGAAGAGACACCTTGAAGAACTTACCATGAGCCTCGGAACCCTGCCAGCTCAGCCCTTCCCGCTCACCATGTTCTGAGAACCAGGGGTTCATCTGGCCGGTGAGGTCAGGCCTGGCCACTGCAGCATGTGAGCCTGTAGCACAAAGACCTAAGAGGTCGGAGCAGGAAGGGGCCTCGTCCATAGTGTGACCAGTTGTCCCAGTTTGCTTGGGACTGAGGGATTCCCCAGGCCATGGGACTTCAGCCTGGAAATCAGCATAGTTAATGACCCCATGCTTCAGTCCCCTCAGTGAATCCAAATCAAGAGTTTTACAGGTGGGAAAGACTAGAGAGGGAAGGACTTGGAGTTGGAGATCTAAACTGGAAGGGGACACTGACATCACATATCTCAATGTTAGGGAACCTGCCCACTGTGGAGGTGCTGAGGGGGAGCTCCTGGAAGCAGGAATTTCAGTTTTAAAACTAGATCAGTCCTGAGAAAACTGAGAGAAGTTGGTCTCACTGTCTAACAATGTCTTATTTTACAAACAAACAGGAAAACTGAGACCCTGAGAAAAGTGAGTTGTCCAAGGTCATGCGGAGGTAGATGGCTGACTGGGAGCAGAAGGAGGTTTCCTCACTCCCAGGCTGGGGTGCTTTCTGCAGGATAACGGAGATTTTTATCTGTCAAGTGCCTATTCATTCACATTATTCGAGCAGGCTTTCAAATTTAGTTTGAACTGCCTGAAAAGCCTGGAAAATGCTCCACACAGTGGGAGAGTGGTTCCAAGAAGTTCCTTTTTCTAAAAGCAGCTTGCTGAGACCAGAGGAGTGCCACCTTGCTCTCGGCCTCAGGGTCTCTCTTATCTAGGATATCCAAATTCAGGAGGCCACCTCAATGCAGTGTCCCAGATACATTGGTCATTAATGGAGAAGAAGCTAAACTCCCCCCTTCTTCTCCCATAACTGAAATCACTCACCCTCTTCGACTGCTCAATTTGACCGAACACGCAGAATGCAGACAGCTCCAGCTCTGCACACTGGCCTCAATGCCAGTGGGGGTGCTCTCCTTATCTGACCCAGATGCTTGCCACAGTTAGCACATCTGGATGCCAGCCTCTGCTCCAAGACCACAGTCCCTAATGGTGTGCACTGTCTAGATTCCCGTGAGGAGACTCTAATTTTGTAGTGGAAACAGTATACATTTTGGAGCTAGCAAGAGCTGGGCTTGAATCCCTGCTCTTCTACAAAATGGCCATTTGGCTTTGATGGTGCTACTAAATCTCTGTGGGCTTCAGGTTTGTTATCTACGACTTTGTTCTAAAGACTGAAAAACTAATCATTGTAAAGTGCCCGATAGAGTACTGGAGCCATAGTAGTTGGGTAATAAATGGCAAGTTTGTTTGTTTTTCAATGATGTACTGTAATAAGCAGTTGTCAGATTTCTGAGTCATCTCTGGATCTAAAATTCCAACTTATTACCATTATGGCCAGAGTAATGTACTTAAAAATTCTGGGATTCTTAGCATCTTTGAAATGAAGATGATAGAGTATAGCCCTCACTCTGCAAGACCACTGTATTTGAGTTACTGCAAAATGTGCACCAAAAATGTAGCTATCATTACAGATATGTTATCAAGATGTGGTTAGGGGAGAGCATAAACTTTCTTTTTCTGCATTTAACCACCTTTCCTCTTCAACAAGTTCCCAAAGAAAAAGTACACACTGAAAACAGTAAATGCCAAATAAACACTGTTACTTTGAGGTTCCCACCATCCCAAATTCCCAAGGCAGGACCATGGAGAGTTCCTTTGTTCTCACTCAGAAAGAATAAGCCTTTTTCTTTTTGAGTTTTCCCCTAAGAACTGGAGCAGAGCATTCTTCTGAGATCTCCTATATATCTTTTTTTTTTTTTTGTACACATTTATATTTCTTCTCACTTTTTTTAAATTCATGGTGCATATTATCAATTCATACTGGTTTGCTGCATTTAACAAGAAAACCTTATGAAACATTGATTAAACAAGTCAGAAATCTATAAAATAAGTCAAGATGCAGGCAATTCAAGGCTGTCTTCCCTTTTCAGAGACTGAATCTTTCCATCTTTCTAGGCAGCCATTTTCAGGACGGCTTTTCATCCTCAAGAATTTCCCATGGTAACAAGGTAGCTAAGGTAGCTACTGGGTCTCCAGCTACCATCTCTGAATTTCGTACAGAAAGAATGAAAAGAGGGTCAGGCCAAAAGCCCCATTCTGCTATCACCAGGCTCATAACCCCCTTTCTTCAGCTGCAGAGAAAGCCAGGAAATGAAGCCCTTTTTTCTGGGTCTCAGTTTCTGAACTACTAAAATGAAACATCAGGCTATGTGATGCTTACGTCCTCTTCTAGTTCATAATATTTGCAGTAAAAAGACTGCATTTCCTGGCTTTATTTGTAGCTAGAGAAATATGTCTTTATGTGAGTGGCACATAAAGGCACATACATGAGGCAACAGAAAAGTGGAACTTTTGGAGAACCCTCCCAAGGGGTTTGACCCAGATGGGAGACCTTGAGCTGGATACATTTTTGCTCTGTATAAGATGAGGGTTCTCTTGGTAAGAAAGAAGAGACAATAGATATTGAATAAGCAACTCATGGTTTCTGCCATATAAAATAATTCTGCTATAATAATATTATATAATTGTTGTTTGATAACGAGTTACTTTCCAAAGGCATATCTACCTCCACCCCTACCTCTGTTGCTTTTAAAAATACCACACTAGTTTCCTACTATGACCAAAACCGGTCACTGCATTCTCATTCTTTGGCCTGAAACCTGTGTAAGATCAGTTGAATTTGATCAGCTGAATTCTCCTTTGTGATCTGACTATAAAATTATGTCCAGTTGGTGGAGCATGTCCGCTAGGTCACCTACGTTTGCACAGATGTAGAACTGCATGGGTTTATAGTTCACATAGCACATAACCGTTTCCATTTGTTCTTTGTAATTATTTCACAACGTTTACTTTGATCCGTTCTAGAGATGGAAAGCTCCTAGACAAAAATCTGCCCCATCCCAAAATAACACATTCCCAGTAGAAGCACAATCACCCAGACCCAGTCTGAACTGGGTCTGGGCTGGCTGCTTCACTAAATTCTCTGCCTTATTCAATATCCTTCTACTGTTCCTTTAAAGCATCCCAATTTTAACGCTGGATAGATGATTTTTTTCTAACAAATGATTTATTTTTGAAGTACGATAATGTAAGTAACCCATAAAATAAAACAGACTGTACAAATAGCCTATTATGTATATAAAACTTCAGAAACAGAAGAATAGTGCAACTTCTATACATAATATTGCCCAATAACCATGAGATGGTTTTTATTGTACTCCCGTTATCCTCCTGATTTTAAACATGATAACAATCAAGACTGAAAAAGTTAAGTGACTTCTCCAAGACTGTGACTCCACGCCCTCTCTCTTCGTAGAACATCTGAAAATTTTGAGCTCATTCAGCTTCGGTCTTTTTCTGTATTTGTTGTTATAATGCGAATCAGGCACTTTTGACAATCCCTGTTTATGAAAAATGACTCACAGTTTTTAGCAAAAATGCCAAGTCCAACTGTGTACAGCACAGTATTGGAAAGGGAAAGTTAAATTTATCCTCTAAATGAGCAAACGCAGCAAAAACAAAAATCACCCTCCAAAAGGATCCACAATCAATTTCCTGGGTGGTCTCTGCTTAGTCATGGAAGGAACCAAAAAAAAAAAAAAAAAACCCACAGTAAATGCAAAAGACTTTCAAAGATGGAATGTGCCAGAAATGAACTGAAGATATTTAAGTTATTTACAAAAGACAATAAGCCTCCTTTGTAATGGGATACAGGACACAAAATGTAAAAGTGACCAGTTCTGTGGACTTACAAGTTGAGTCATGTCCTGAATCCTATCAAGTTGCTTTTCAGTCACCCTGCAAACATTTCCCTCTTTGGCTCAATCAACAGCATTGATTAAGAACCTACTGTGTACTCAGTCTCGTGCTGCGGATGGGGACAGGATCAAGGCAAAGATCGGATCAGCGATATGGTTTCAGGGCTCCCAGGAGCCTCTTCCGTCTCCTCCAAGCCCTCTCCAAAATGCCTTCCCCAACTTTATTCCCTTCTGAATTTAAGTCTGTCTTTAGAAATGCCATGATTTACATCAATGCTCAACCCCATGTTAAGCGCTGAGCTCTGTGGACAGAAACCAGACTTGAATCTCTGCGAGTCATTTGGCTCTTGGTGTGAACGTGTCTACTGAGAAGAGAGCAAAGGAGAGAGAGCCTGGGGCACCGTGCCCCTCTTCAAGGGCTATTCCAGAAGCTGCCGTCAGGCTCCCTGCAGATACGACCTGCCCCTGCACACCTGTACCTCTCAGCACTAACCAGCAGCTTCCAGGAGGCACGATCCTTCTTTGGGTACAACACCACAGCCTATCTGCAGGGGTCCCAGCGGCGCCACCTGCTTTGAAAGCCCCTCCCCAGCTTCCTCATCATTTGTACCACAAGTGATATACACACACTCCTGGGCGTGCCCAGGCTGGGGGACACCTCCTCCCACGTACAGAAACATTAAGGGCCATTTCTGATACATCATTTTTCAATTTTAAAAGAATATTCTTTACTATTATGTCATTTGAGCCACAGAACAATCCCATGCAGAATGTATTCAGATTCTATTTTATGGATGTGGAAACCTAGGCCAGGAAAGGATATCCAGAGAGACTGGCCACAGGTCACCCAGGTTGGTTCTGCCTTTTCTAACCTTTGCTACATCATCCTGCTTATTAAAAACAAAACAAAACAAAACAACAACAACAACAAAAAACTAACATTGTTACTTTTACATTTTTATAAAGATATTTAATCTACTCCCAAAGATTTTTCACACATTATCTCACTATATCCATCTGATTAGGGCATTTTTTTTTCTTTTACTTCTTTTCAAAGATGTTCTTAGGCTGCACTTGTCCCTTGAACTGATGGATGTGCCCCTTAAAGAAATGCAGGGAGAAGGCAGACGCAGAAGGCGAAGTCTCTTTTGGTAAAACACACACAAATAGATAATCAGATGCACAAGGAAAATTGTGTGGTAGGAAGGGTGTTGGCTGGGACATCAGTCCCCTGTGACTGGATCCCAAATTCAGCACTTGTTGGCTTAGACCAGTCAGACGCTCTGAACTTTCTTCAAAACTATGACATTATGACAACTGTGAAGATGTTTTTAAGCACTATGCACAGGTCAGGGATTACAACCGTCACGACAGCGTCCAGGATGGGCAGGGCTTGGAAACTTGGGCTTTATTCATCCCCACAAGACCCAGCATAAACTAGGCCCAGTAAGTGGTTTCCAACAAGTGATCAAATGCACAAATGATTTACATGCTGATCGGCCCAGAGGGGCCTGACTGGTGACTGGGAGAGAGTGTCTGGCAGGCAGGTGAGGGGAGCGCCCCCCCTTTGGAGAGCAGTTTCCCACGTCCTTGAGGCCCTCCACCCAGTTTGGAGGAGACAGAACTGATGCTCAGAGAGATGGCTAAGGGCTGTCCAGGACTGGTGATTGGAGGAGGTGTGATTTGAGTCCAGGTTAGTGTGACGCCAATTTTCTTGCTCATTCTCTGCATTTCACTGGATGCTGGAGTGAGGAATTTAGATTTATGGCCCTAACTTGGTCACTGGTCGTTTTCCTCCCACACTCTACTTATTACAGGATTTGGAGCTAGGCTTAAGCGTTCCCCAGGTTCCTCACGAACATTTCCTGATTTGATTCTTTCATCTCTACTGAAAACTCTCAGCTATTTGATGCAAATAATTTCACCTACTGTAGTTCCCTAAAAGGTCACCCTTGACCTCCAGGTCACTCCCTTCTACGCACTGAAGACTTCCGGGTCATTCTTCCCTCCACTTTTACTCCCACCTTCGTTCATGTGATTTCAAAATATGGGCAGATGATCAAACCAACACACTGGTCTCAACTTCTTGCCTCCATAACTCCGTTTCTACTTCATTCTCACTCACTCCCATCATGACACCTTTAGACTATGTCACTGTTGATAACAAACTTCTTCGAAAATTTCTATTTTAAGTCTCCCAATCTCCGTCTACATATGTCCTCCCACCCCGCCCCCACCACACACAATACCTCCTTTACTAGCCTGACTCCGAAAGCTCCATGAGCCCAGCAAGATCTCAAAGCAGCTGACCTTATCACCTTTTCACTGTCCTTCTACGCCTCATGTCCTCCTGTCCCCTCACGTCTGGTTTTGATTTCTGATCCACCACTTCAGTTCTCTTCCATAAACTCTCAACCCTCTCGTACTTCTCTCTCTAGGTTTGGCAACACAACACGACAGCCCTGGTTAAACCCAACTCTCAGTCTACTTTATACTCACATTCAAACAGCTAAACAAAACTAGATTGGGAAAGAAAAAAAAAAAAAACATCCACATTCATGCTACTGGATCTCAATTTAAATGCATGATCACAAACTTCAAGTGAGCTTTCAGTGCAGCCCCAAACTCAAATACATTTCGTGGGTGCTCTCATTCTCCAAGGTCACTGTTTCATACCATATCCTTCCCTCTCAAACCTCAGAACTCGAGCCCTTTCTTTCACGCAGCTGCTGGCATTTACTTCTTATTTCACTAACAAACTGGAACCACCGCAAGAGGTTCTGCATTCTCCCGCCTCCAAATCTGTAAACCTACCCACTATCTGTACCTAATTATGACTTCACAGGATTCTGACAACTGGTATAGCGTGAGTGTTGATTCATCAGGATACACAGCAGCTTTAACAATCTGAACCATCACAACACAGCACCGAAATCGCACCCTAGTCTATGGCCATCTGCACCCCCTTCATTCCCGTGACAGTGGACACACTGTCCACACCGCTGCCTTCTCTTAGGCACTTGATCACATCCCGTTTCATCAACACAAGGATATTACTCCTGTGGTTCTCATTTTTTCTTCTACATCATCATATTTTTTGTCTTGGTTGTTTTATCCTCATCTGCATACAAGCATCCTGTAAGATCAACCAGTAAAAACCAACAACTTTGATTCCATGAACCTCCTGATTTTTCTGCTCTCCTTCCCAGGAGTTGTCTATTATAAGTGTCCTCAAGGGTTTTTGGGGTTTTTTTCCCTCTATTTCCCTTGAAACCATTTCTAGCAGATTTTTGTATCCATCACGTCACTGAGACAGCCATTGCCAATATTTCTGTACTGCTAAACTCAATGGTCAATTTTTAGCCACATTTGACATATTAGATCTCATCTTCCTTTTTGAGATATGTCTTCATTGACTTTCTGGACAAAATATTCTCTGGTCTATTTTTACCAGTTGTCCAACTTGCTGCTGAATCCTTATCACCCTGCTCTCTAAATGCTGATGTGTTCGAGAGGTTTACTGTTCTTGACCTTCCATTTTCAACCTACTCACGTTCCTTAGGTGACCTCATTCAGAATCATGGCTTTAAATGCTATTTCTCCACATGCGGACAATTCCCATGTTTGTATGTTCAACCACATTTCTCCTCTGAATTCAAAGACTCCCATATCAAACTATGGTCTCCACTTGCTTAGCTAGTTGTAATCCTAAAGCCATTTTGTTAAAAAAAAAAAAAAAGTCATTCAATTTCCCTTCCAAACTGGCTGCTCCCCTAATATTTCCCAGTTAAAGTGAAAAAAAAAAAATCTCCATTCACGTACTGCTCAGCCTGACTCTATTTTTTCTCTCACTCTCTACATCTAATTCATCAACAAATCCCAGTGGAGCTATCATTAAAATACATCCAAATTCTACAACTTCTCACCCTTCTGTAACTCTATATAACTGCACTCCTAGGCCAGGGAGCTTTCGCATTCTACCTGGAATCCTGCAGTAGACTCCTAACTGTCCCAGCCTCGCCCCCAACACTCTGTCATCACCTAACAGTCATCTTATTTGACATTATTTTTAAATCACAAAGCTGATGGTATTTCTCTTCTGCTCAGAATCCCGCCCAAGTTTTCTCATCATACTTGGTATAAAACCCAAAGTCCTTACCTTCATGTCCCGGCCACTGGCTACCTGTCTTAGCTCTGTAAGTCCAGAACTTGCCTTCAAAGAGCTTGCAGTCTGCTGCTTTTTTTTTTTAACTGAAGTATGGTCAGTTTGCAATGTGTGTCAATTTCTGGTGTACAGCATAATGTTTCACTCATACATATACAAACATATATTCATTTTCACATTCTTTCCCATTATAGGCTACTACAAGATGTTGAATACATTTCCCTGCGCTCTACAGAAGAAACTTGTTGTTCATCTATTTTACATATAGTAGTTAGTATCTGCAAATCTCGAACTCCCAATTTATCCCTTCCTACCTCCTTCCCCGACCCCGACAGTAACCATAAGTTTGATTTCTATGTCTGTGAGTCTGTTTCTGTTTTATAAATAAGTTCATTTGTGTCATTTTTTTAAGATTCCACATACAAGTGATATCATATGGCATTTTTCTTTTTCTTTCTGGTTTACTTCACTTAGTATAGTCTCTTCAGCAAATGGTGTTGGGAAAAGGACAGGACAGCCTCATGTAAATCAATGAAGTTAGAACACTCCCTCACACCATATGCAAAAATAGACTCAAAATGGCTTAAAGATTTAAACATAAGACACTACAAACCCCATAGAAGAAATCATAGGCAAAACATTTTCTCTGACACATACCTTAGCAATGTTCTCCTAGGGCAGTCTACCCAGGCAATAGAAATAAAAGCAAAAATAAACAAATGGGACCTAGTTAAACTTACAAGCTTTTGCACAACAAAGGAAACTATAAACAAAACAAAAAGACAACCAATGGGATGGGAGAACATATTTGCAAATCATGCAACTGACAAGGGCTTAAATTTCCAGAATATACAAACAGCTCATACAACTTAATAACAAAAACAAACAACCCAATCCAAAAATGGGCAGAAGACCTAAACAAGCAATTCTCCACGGAAGACATACAAATGGCCAATAGGCACATGAAAAAATGCTCAATGTCACTAATTATCAGAGGAATGCAAATCAATACTACAGTGAGGTATCACCTCACACCAGTCAGAATGGCCATCATTCAAAAGTCCATGAATGATAAATGCTGGAGAGGGTCTGGAGAAAAGGGAACCCTCCTACACTGCTGGTGGGAATGTAGTTTGGTGCAGCCACTGTGGAAAACAATATAGAAATTCCTTAAAAAACTAAAAATAGACTTACCTTGTGATCCTGTTGCTTATTTTGATCAAACAGTACTTTGGAAGCTTCCTCAACCCCTAACCTATGGGCAATGCAAGTCATTTCTTTCTCTGCAGTTCTGTATATAACAGACACAACCTTTCACTCCCAGATAAGCATGGAAATAACCATCACATCTCTAGGAGTATTCCCATGAACGACTCAAGTCTCTTCCCCCAGAAAAATCCATTGTCCTCCACTTGAGATTTTCACAGCCTCATCTACTGTCCTTAGCCTATCCCTACCCATTAGCTGCCTGAGAATTCTAGGGTTTACTCAGCCCGAAGGGAGAAAGGGGGTGGGGCAGCAACGCCTTCCCTCTCATTGGACCCTGGACTCCTTGAGAAATTTGCTTTGTTTTCTTTTTAACCTCCCCTCTCCCTGCCTAAACTAGCTCTCCTTACCAGCAAGGGAGACAGTTTTTATTAAGCTTCTTAATAAGAAACAAACAGAAATCACAAGTTTTTCTTACCGCTACCCCAAGGCAAGTTTTGGTTATTTATCTCAATGAAGAGTATAAATTAGTGGGGCCAAAAAAAATCAATTTCTCTAGATAAGATTGTATCACATATCACAGATATTCAATATGTTTGTTCACAAGACTGTCTCTCCTGTTAAAGGACACCATCCTTGAGAAGAGTAGTGTTTCTTATCACAGAACCCTACTCATTGTAAGATTTAGAATGAATATATACTAAGCATTAAAATCAGCAGAACTGAGTATTTGTTTTAAATAAATAGACTGATAAGTAGCTGTAGCCAAGCAAGTTTCAAGAGGCACTGATAGGCAGAGCTCTATTTTGTTATAGGAAATGTAACTTGTTGATTAAGCACAGAGTTCCAGGTTTGCTCCCACTTCCCCTTTAAAATGTATTTAAAAGAATTCATCTTTCTCTGATTATTAAAAGGAAATTGAGCAGATTCCATGCTTTTTCTTGCTTGCCCATAGGTGACAGACTCTCTCACTTTAAATCCCAAACCCATCTTCATTCAGAAATTAGAATGCACCCAGTTCAAGATATTAACCAAAGGTTGGATTTTCCTCCCTCCTCCCCCCAGCTCGGACCTATGGTTGCCTCCCTTTAAGGAAGGGAGTGTGACGGGGGCTGGCTCTTTTCCCACTCATCTTGTTCTTTACTCATACTTTAGCTACATCCTCCAATTTGCCAGAGTGAAATCTGGTAGAGGAAGAAGAAATAGATGAGAGGAAAAGTTGTACTTGACAGATGACTTCCCCTTCCTGGTCTGGCTGATCACTAAGATCAATCTTCCCTTTTTAACAGGTAATCTGGTGGCGGAGAACTCTGTCCAGACCACTCTTCAATCTGGACAGAGCAAGTTCATTCTCAGCTCCCCAGACACTGGCATTCATCTCTTGCTGGAAACACTCTGGCTCTCTAGGGTGGTTTATGCGACAGGAACCAAAAGGACCCACAATGGCTTCCTTGCTCATGTCACCGTAACTGATTCATAGGAAACATTCACACAGCTATTGCTCTGACACTCTGGAGTACAAAACAACCTCCATTATCCTACTGCTGAAGGCTACTTAAGCTTTCTCTGTCCTTCGATGTCTCAACTGCAGGGAATTCTTTCAAACTCTCCAAGTGGTCCAATGGTTGCACCCCCACATCCCTACAAACACACACATGCAAGCACACACACACACAGCTGGATGTCAAGGAGATTTCTTCCTTTGCCTTCCCCTTTGGTATGGAGAGGGTAGAGACTCCCAGCACAGCAACTTCTCTTTCTCCAGAAAATGTCATATATCTTTACTCTTTCATCGCAATGATTCCCTTCCCCACTTCTTTTTGATTTGGGACATGCCAAGTCATTTATAATGTCTATTGGGCATTGTGAATGTTAGCTTGTTGGGTGCTGGTTTTGTGCCAGTTGCATGACTTAGGATAAGACAGCCTTTCAAGGCTGGTTTGTAAGCTTGTTAGGCTGTGTCTAAAGCAGATTCTAGTCTAAACCTGAGTAATTTGGGCTGTACTAAGTACTCAGGCTATGTCCTTCCCAGGACTTTACCCACTTCTCTGTTTTATGAGGTCGCTTCCCCTAAACTGGTAGGAATGCAGATTATTGCCAGGCCTCCGTGAGCTCTGGGAATTGTTCAGCCTTGTGGAGTCTTACGCCATGAATGTACGCATCAATATTCAGGCAGAGATTCAAGGGGACGCCTCTGCGGATCTTTTCAGTTCCCTTCGTCCCGGTACTTGGCCTCTAGAATTCCAGCTGCCTAGGGACTCTGTCTGGGCTCCCCTTTGGGACCTGGAAACTGCCTCCAGGCAGAAAATTGGGTGGTCATGGGGCTCACTGCACTTGTTTCCCTGCTCTCAGAGATCACACAGTCTTGTCCAGCCTGCTGTCCAAAGCCTTAAAACTATTGTTTCATTTATTTTGAGCAATCCTCATTACTTGCATTGGGAGAGCAATTCCCAGCCTGGTCTCCTTCATGGGCAGGAGTGGGAGCCATTCTGACTTCTTTTCATACGTCATCCTCATTAACTGATAAACCCAGGCGTCCAAGAACCAGTTCTCAACCATTTCTTGTATAACCTCTTCAATCGTGATTTGGCTTTGGCATTGTGTTTTATCTTGCTGTCTCTGGGGAAATTTTAATTTTTATCTCCTCTTAATAAAAGCACTGAAGCCAGTGGTATGGAAAAAGTCCATTTATTCACCTAATAGATCTGGAGTTAAATTTGCTTTTTACTATATACTTGCTTTACAGTCTTGGGCACATCACTGCTCTGTGTCTCAGATTCCCTACAAGAAAGTGTGGATAATCATTTCTGCCCCACCCATCACATAAGGATTAGCTATAGATCGAATGAAAGAATAGCACTTAGGAAGGGGTGATTCTTTAAACTGAGGAAAGTAGGAAGGGAATGTAACCACCTGTAGGCTCCCCGCTCCCAACATCAGTAACGTACAGTAATTAACATGCAGTGTTCAATGCAGACCATGTAACTGCCTCCTTAGCAAGTGGTGGCGTTAGCCCCACGTTTGCTTTCTTACTCTTGATGTAGCAGTTGAGGATGTGAAGGCTTAAGCAATTTGCTCTATTTTACAGAGCTACTAAGGAGGAGAGCTGGAATCTGAACCCTGTATCACTGCTTGGCTTTAAAACGTATCTTTCTTGGACGTAAAATGTTTCCTTTCCTTTGCCTTCAAATGATGTCTCTTCTAGTCTTCTGTGGACTGACTGGCTTGCCTACCACGGGATGTGTACTGTCTATCTGTAAGAATGCTGAGAAATACGCTGCTGTTTCTTCTGTGTTTCACCTTTAACATGGCTGTTGTCAGAATTTCTTCATCTTGCAGAAACACTAGTTTATAAATTACAGCTGTGCCAATCCACAACTCTTATTAGATTCCCTAGCAGGGAATCTTGAAAGATTTTTTGCTTATCTTAAGTTACAAGACCTCTGCAGATCTTTTCTTGGCATGGAAACTATCAACTCAGTGGCCAACCTCTCACCAGCTAGTCAAACTCATACCCTCTGTTTGCAATTCCTTTCTATGCCAGGGTAGTGAGGTTAGTGAGAAAAGTTGAAAACCAGGTAAAATGAGGACTAGACAAATTCAGGAACTTAAAGCAAGACCCAGGGTTGACTATTAGTTCTGCCGCCTAATATGCGAGGAGTCCCTGCCATAGGGAATAGAAACCAGCTGTCCCATAGGAAGACAAGAAGTAGAAAAAGGATGCCTGGTAGAATTGAAGGGGGGTACATTTCAACTCAGTAAAGGGAAGAACGTTCTAAGAAGATGAGCAAGAACAGAATGAGCTACTTTGGAAACCATAGGTTCTTTCTTATTGGATAACGAGTTGGGGGCTGAATGACCACCTTGTGGAGGATTTGAATACAAGGAGATATTCTTCACTTTGGACCTACAGACCCCTCGGGTGGTCCAGCATGGGGTCCAAGAGGCTAGTGAAAAACCTTAAAATTGTGTTATGAATGCAAATGTCCATTTTTTTAGGGGAGAGGGCTTACAGCTCTCTTTAGATCATCTAAAATCTCCAAGACTTAAGACGAGACAATTAAGTCTATGAAACCCAGAGATAACTCAATCTACTTCATTTCTCAGAGGAGATTTCTACTTTGGAAGAGAGATCAGATTGTTTGATTTCTGATGTCCTTCATACTTTAACATTCTGCTTTCAAATTAACCATGAGAGGAACCACACAAGTCTTTAGAAAATATACACTATAGTTCAGATCTACAGCAAAAAAAAAAATGATAGTAAACAGAAAAATTTAAACGATGCCTTGGCCAATTCCTTAATTCATTTATAATACATCAAGGTGTTTTCTCCCAGATAGAAGAACAAAATTAAGGTCTGCTTTTGGCCATTGTCCAAAACATCCCATCACTCAAGAACCCAGTTTCGAAAAAGTCAGCCAGAGGGACAATATCCTAGAATTAAAGGATCTAACTAGAAAGAGTCCCAATTAATAGTTCCCATGTGGAAGAATAGGGACCTTGGAATACAAGAAAGTATTTAGGAAACACAGCATCAAAATTTAAAATATCTGAAAATATTAGAACAAATTCCAATTGAGAATCCAAAACCGAAAGCACACAAACTATTTCCACTGTTGGAACACTTCAGACCTCTTGTCAAATTGGAGTTTTCAGTATTTCCTCCTCTTCATCACACATCTCTGCTCACCCCAGCCCTCCTCTCCCCATCCCTTTCTTTGCCTGGAGACAGTTTTCTCAAGGATTTGGATGGGATGGCAAGTGCACCTGCTGGTCCTACCTGCAGAATCAGGACCTTTAAGCCCATTCATGGAATTTACATGACAAAAGTGGAAGTAGATTTCCAGAGCTTCCAGCTTGTGCAGCATAAGATTTAAAAATATGCCCTGTACATTTCAGCTCCTCATTTTAAAAAATTTACATTTAAAAAAAACTTCACTTCTATTCACCCAGGAGGATGACTCACTTCCCTAAGTTCTTCATTTTTTAAAGCTTTTGAATCCCAGTCATGATAAGAGTGCTCTATCACAAGCTATCTTAAGTACCTTGGTTTTTTGCTTTTTGTTGTTGCTGGGGTTTTTTTGCCCAAAATATCTAGGAGTCTCACAGAAATGTATAATCTAATATAAAAAGGGAAATGTTGAATAATAAAATTAAAAATATCATTTCACCAAGTTTTCCTTTAACAAGATAAACACACAATTTTTTAAATGAAATTCTATGTGAGATTTGGAAATTGAGATTTCAGAATCAGGATCTAGAATCTGAGGTCAAATATTATTGGACTTTTCCAAGGTACAACTAGAAAAAAGTAGGTGGAATTGAATAGGAGTAAAGAAAAATAAGTTTAAAAGGTAAAAAGTTTCTCCCTTAATTAGTCAACTTCAACCACTTAATGACTGAACAATATTTTTATGAAATTAAGATGCAGAAAATCACCCAACCATAACTGACACTTCAGTCATAGAAGAGAACCTAAAATAATTTAATGAAATTGGGCACTCAGCAGTTCTACTTTAATATAAGAATAGGGATAACACACAGTTTGTTCAGATCTCATATGCTAACTTTATGTGCAAGAAGAGAAACATAAGAGTCTTGAGGTATTAAGACTCAAAAGAGGCAAGAATAAAATTAGGTACCCAGGAGAACAACACAAAGAACAAATTTTCCTATCAACTTTTACTTCCAGGAAGGAACATCTCTCCAAAGGAGACAGACAGATGGCCAAAAAGCACATGAAAAGATGCTCAACATCGCTAATTGTTAGAGAAATGCAAGGCAAAACTACAATAAGATATCACCTCACACCAGTCAGAATGGCCATCATTAAAAAGTCTACAATGATAAATGCTGGAGAGGGTGTGGAGAGAAAGGAACCCTCCTACACTCTTGGTGGAAATATAAATCGATACAGCCACTGTGGAGGACAGTATGGAGGTTCCTAAAAAAGCTAAAAATTGACTTACCATATGATCCAGAGAAAAATATAATTCAAAGAGACACATGCACCCCAATGTTCACAGCAGCACTATTTACAATAGACAAGACATGGAAACAACCCAAATGTCTGTTAACGGATGACTGGATTAAAAAATATGTGAGATACACACACACACACACAAACAATGGAATACTACTCAGCCACAAAAAATAAAGTAAAACGATGCCATTTGCAGCAACATGGATGGACCTAGAAATCATCATTCTAAGTGAAGTAAGCCAGAAAGAGAAAGAAAAATACCATTTGATATCACTTCATATGTGGAATCTAAAAAAAATTCTCATATCATTACACATTTTCTGATTCCACCTAGAAAAGAGTTGGTAGAATCAGATAGAAGTAAAGAAAATATGAATTAGTCATTTTATACTACCAGAAAGTAGATAAGAACTAAGGACCAAGTCAGGAGTCTAGTCACTCATTGCTGTGTGTACTTGGCTAAATTCTTTCCTCTCCAGTTACTTCATTTTTGCTCCCTGAACTGAACTGGTTATTTGGGAGCACCCACTCTCATGGAAATGGACATCCCTAGGTCACTAGGTTCTCAGTCCTACCCTGACCTTGTTTCATTCTTGACCCAAAAAAAGCCTCAGATTTTATAAATGAATCAGTCAAGATTCTTTTTTTTTTTAACACGATCATTTCTATATCTCGACCTCTCAACTAAAAGAAGTGATTTTCATGTTAAAATACATCATAATGGTTTTGTTTCTTTGACAAAGGAATCCTAGTGCATGGGGGTATGAGGGAGGAGGGGGACAGGGGTTAGATACTGGTAAGGTGCCATGTTTCGGCGAATAAATCTGATCTGGAAAGTGAAATGAACACTTGGAGCTTTGTATGTGGAAAGGATTGTGTGTGGGAGGGGGAAGGAGGGTCCCACAGCAGGCACACAGCAGTCTGGCCACCAACTTGGGGATCTGATGCCAGAAACCAGCAACAGCCTGAACACCGTCATGGGAACCAGGATGCGCAGCTTCTGCCCAAACCTCAAGCCTCTGAAGCCAAGGGCTCAAAAATCTCAAGCTCAACCCCTGGCCTCTGAGAACAGAGAATGCCCCGGAGGCCCGAGGTCAGCGACGCGTCCCCTGCAGCTCTGCAGGCTGGCAGTGGCAGAGGTTGGCTATTGAAGCTACTCCTGCCTCAGCTGTTTGAATATTTTCTACCAGCCAGCTCCATCCACACACTGCTTAGCCCTTGAGGGCAGATCTGTGAGCCAGGCTAGAGGGCCAACTAGGATTGGAAAGGCTTTGGAAGCATTTGATCTTGGCCTTGAAGGATGGGAAATCCTTTTTTGATAGAGAGAGGAGAAGAAGGTCTTTCCAGGCAAAGTCAAAATGCATATGTGGTGACAGAGATGATGGCACGGGAGGCAAATTAGAAAAAGAAAGTAAAGCCGTTTTGCTGTAGAACAGAGCTCTCGTGTGGGAACTGTAGAAAACGTTGCTGAGAAGTCACAGTGTGAGGAAGCTTTCAGCCATGAAGCCTGTGTTTCTTGTTAGAAGCAATAGGGAGCCACTGATTGTTCAGGAATAGCCCAAGGTCAGTCTTAGTTTCCTATGGCCGCTGTAACAAATTCTCACGGAGTGAGTGACTTAAACAATACACCGCATTATTTATTATCTTACAGTTCTGGAAGCCAGAAGCCTCACTAAATCAAGGAGTTGGCAGGGCTTCATTCCTTCCGGAAGTTCCAGAGAAGTCATTTCCCTGGTTTCTCCAGCTTCTAGAGGCTGCCTGCTTTCCCTGACGCATGCTAACCTCCACCTTCAAAGTCAGCTTACTTCCTCGCATTTCCTTGGGGGATCTGACCCTCCTGACTCCCTCTTTCCCATATTATTGTGATTATACGGGGCCTGTCCAGATTACCCGAATCTCCCCATCCCAAAATCCTTACCTTAATCCCACCTGCAAAGCCCCTTTACAGAGAGTGAGTACAGCTCAGTGGTAGAGGGCATGTTTAGCATGAGGTCCTGGATTCAATCCCTGGTACCTCCATTAAGAAAAAAAAAAAAAAAAAAAAGAAGAAGAAAAGAAGAAGAAGAAAAAGAATGCAAAGTCCCTTTTGCTATGTGAGGTAACATGTTCCAGGAGCTATCACAACCGATTATGCTTAGCCAATTAAACGGAGCTAAAATGACAATAGAAAACATTTGTTCAATAAATAGTATTATGGACAAGGCAGTATTCTAAGTATTTCACATACATTAGCTCCTTTAATCTTCACAGCAAACTGTTGAGGAACCTGAGACACAGAGAGGTTAAGTAGTCTGGCCAACGTCACACAGCTGGGGAGGAGCAGGTGAGGGATGTAAACTCAGGTCATCTGGTGCCAGAAGCCACAACTGAAGCCACCCCCACCCCAGTGTCACTTCTGAAGTCATATGGAAGACACCCAGCGAATTGTTTGAGGAAGACTCTTCGCTCCAATATTACTTCTTGTCCTGTTACATGTTTGTGATACTGCAGTTTATAATAAGAAATATGCATTTGGCTTAGAGCTTCTAAAACCCCTGAAATTTCCTAAGTGGTAAGAGCAATAAAGGTGTCTTGATACTCATAACAAACTCCTTTTTAACCATATCTGAGTTTATGTGAAGGCGGTGATTTCTGTCCTGTACCAGACGGTGAGGACTGGTTGCCAGGGGAACCGAGCATGTGATTGGAGGGTTGGAACTTTTAGTCCCACCCCTGACCTCCCGGGCGGAGAGAGGGACTGGAGGTTGAGTTCAATCACCAGTGGCCGATGATTCAATCAATCATACCTATGTAATGAAGCCTCCATAAAAATCCGAAAAGGATGGGGTTCTGAGAGCCTCTGACTTGGAGATTTGGGAAGCTCCCCACCCCTTCCCACATATCTTGCCACAAGCATCTTTTCCACTTACCTGTTCCTGAGTTGTATCTTTTAAAATAAACAGGCAGTCGTGTAAGTAAAATGTTTCTTTGAGTTTTGTGAGCCACTTCAGTAAATTAATCAGACCAGAGGAGGGGGTCATGGGAACCTCTGATTTACAGCCAGTCCCTCAGCGGCACAGGTGACAAAGTGGATTTGCTATTGGTACCTGAAGGGGAAGGAGATGGGAGGGGGGAGACAGTCTTATAAGACTGAACCCCTAACCTGTAAGATCTGACGCTGTCTCCAGGAAGATAGTATCAGGATGGAGTTAACTGCTTAGTGATATAGGGAAAAAACCCACACTTGGCACTTGTGTTATCCAAATTGTAATAGTTAAACCTCTGCCTTTACTACTAGGAAGAAATTATTTCAACAAAATGTCGAGTTACAATACCCCAGTCTAAGCACATCCTTTGAGCAGTGTTTGCTCACATCAATGTCCTCAGCCCACCACGATGTTATCACAGAACAGGAAGCTAATACCTGTCTCACAGCCTATTAGGTTTTGAAGCTCTGGTCTAATAATTGTTTACTCAAGCTGCGATATAGCTTAAAGAATCTATTTCCAGGGAAATGGTACCTAATTGCATCCTATTTTGTGTCCCCCAAAACTGGAGAATGGAAGAAGGGTCTTGATGGTTTCCTCTGAAAACTTGATTTCCTTACATTTAGGGATGGTTTTGATATAAATTGACTTCCTGCAGTTGCTAATGTCTGTTAAATACAGTGGATTCTGGAAGGAAATGAAAAGGCAAAGAAAGTAGCCCAGAAGAAAATTCACAACGAGCTGCTGATAAGATACACAGGGTGTTTCTGAGAGAATCTTTAGAGTTGGCAGAATTAAATTATTGCTCTGGGTATCTATTTTTTAAGGAAAATGTGTATTTGCCTAATCCAATTTCAGCATAATTCATATCCCTGTAACACTCTGAGAACACTGGCATATGGTTACATGAGATATAAATTGGGAGTATGATTAAAAATCACTGGTGTTTCGATTTCAATTATATTTCACAAAATAGACTCCAGGGAAGAATTGCACAAGCAAGACCACAATCCACTGCAAGATAGGGGTGGAGAAAAATCTACACACACACGCACACTCATGCACGCACACACACACAGCCCTCTGCAGATCTGAGCAGGCATCATATTCCCCAGATGAATTCCCAACCCTCCTCTCGGCAGCCAGCCAGCTCTGCTTGGTCTGACTTGACGCCAGAGTCCAAAGGTTGGCAGAAGCCATCTGTGATGCCTAAACCAAAGAACAGCCCAGGCTTCCAGAACTCTGGAATCAGAGCTGGGATCAAATCACAATTACCACTGTTTGACCTTGAGCAATCTAATCTTTCTTCAAAATGACCTTGAAGACTCATTATGCAGACCAACTGAGAAAGTTTTCCAAATTTCTGGCCATGTAGTAGGCGAAAAATATAATGTATTTAAGTCAGAAGAACTTTGCTTCAAACTGAGATCAGGTATCTTGTTTTATTCATCTTTGTATCCCCAGAGCCTGGCAGAATTTCTGGCACATACTCAACATATTTGCGGAATTGAAAATAAAGATTCAGGCTTTCCCTTTTTCTAGTCCTAACCCCTCTTTAACTCTTCATGGGACCATTATTCCCAAGTCATAGAAAAAGGGAAAGGTGAAAAGGAATCATTTTCATTAAAGTAAGATTTTAAAAGCAAAAATAAATTCTTCCCTCCCTAATCTTGACAGATGGGAATTTCAAGTTCTTCATTTTATTTTAAGGAGCTAATAAGGAGTTCATAAATCTCAATTACTTCTGTGAAGTTAAAAGCAGCCGCAGGTCTGCTAAGCATGATTCCAATCTCTGATCAGCCCTGGTACCTTTATTAAAACCCTGGAGGAGGAGGAGGGCCAAGTCATGTTTCAACCTTGAGCTGACATTACAGCAGTGAAATTTCCTTCTCATTGTGGTCAGAGCGAAGGAGGAGCACAGATCAGGCCAGGTCACCTGCAAGATGCCACGTTACATTAAATTACATATTGCCAGCAGCTTTAGAGTTGGCCTCAGTCGAGTTCCTAGAATTGGCCAATTTCCATGCATAATCAATAAAGGGATCAATTAATACATATTTATGCCCTTAAAACTTCCTGTCTTTTCCCTCCCAGCCACCTATGCTCTCAAAAATATATTATATATAAAATATATTTTTGTAATTGTATAATATTATATATAGGCTTTTTTTTTTTTTTTTTTTTTTTTAGTTTTCCAGATTAAAATAAAATAGAACCCTTTCTCTCCATCACTCCTTGCACTATGTTTGCCTCGCCTACATAACAAAGTACCCCAGCCTGGGTTGCTGAAGTGTTTATTTTCTCACAATTCTGGAGGCTAGAAGCCTGGTGTTGGCAGGACTGGTTTCTTCTGAAGCCTCTCATCCTGGCTTGCAGGTGGCCCCCTTCTCACTGTGTCTTCACACAGGCTTCCCTCTCGGTATCTGAGTCCTAAGTTTCTTTTCTTGTAGGGACGCCAACCATATTGGGTTAGGACCGACCCTGATGGTCTCATTTTAACTAATTTATCTCCGTAAAGACTCTAACTCCAAATACAGTCACATACTGAGGTCCTGGGGTTAGGACTTTAACCTGTGAATTTTCACGGGACACGATTCAGCCCTTCGCACCGCCATAAGGCTCAGTCAGCCCCTAGGTCCAACTGACATTACTTCCCCAGTGACTGACGTCTGTCCATCTCTAACATGGTCTACCCTATACCTACCTTTCAGGACCCATTTCAGAGTTGATTAATCCCTCCTTCCCCTAGGGAGCTCAGGCTGGTTTTTTTTTTTTTTTTTTTTTTTAAACCTCAGTACTTTTCCTTCCCAAATCTCTCCTACACAATATTATTCATAAAATTATATGTCCCCCTCCACTCCAAATCCCAGGCTCTTCTCTAGTCCTCAGTAGTATTGAGCTTTCTGTCCTCTGTTCTGCTTCATCACTTGGTTCACTCTGAACTGCAGTTATTTGCATCCAAGAGGCAGGGTGGTGTAGTGGAAAGAGCAGGCATTCGAGAGCCAGGCGGTCATCCTTAGAAGCACAGCTCTGCCACCCACTAGCTGTGCAAATTTGGGCAAGTCACTAAATGTCTCTGAAACTCAGTTTCCTTATCCATAAGAATGGTACAGCAATGCCCATCTCATAAGGTTACTTTGAGGATAAAAATAAATATATTAAGTGTACTAAAATGTCTAGCACATAGCAGATACTCAAACATACTCGTTGCTACAATTGTTATCATCTTCTTCTCTTCTTACTATTATTATTGCTATGGTGTTTCTACCACTTCCTACTGGACTGTTAGCTCTCTGAGCACAAGGACTAGAACTTGATCACCTTTCCATGCCCTCCAGCAACAAGACCAATGATTTTCACACTTTGGTGATCAACAAATACTCATTAAATTTATCTTGAGCCTTCTTCCAAGACCCCCCACTGTCCACAATGTGTTGCTTGGCACCATACAGAAGATATTAACCTTGATAATTGCGATGATGATCAAAATAACTCACAAGATTGCTTGGGGAATTAAGTAGAATAATCTCTATAAATTATAAAGCACTATATAAATGTTAGCAATTCTTTGTGGGGGAAAGCTACACAAAAAAGATCTTAAAACGTGGAACTGCTTCATGGTAAGCTGGGAAGAAGGTAAGTATTTGAAGGTGAGGTACAGTCGAGCACCTGAGTGGAGGTCTCTGTAAATGCCACATACGGAGACATATGTCTAATTGGCACACAGGTGGTGTGACACACAGGTGGTGGCCCAGCGAGTGGGCCAGTGGTGTACGAGGCAGAGAAGAGCAGGGACTCACTCCCCTCCAAGATGAGGGATGAGAGGATCTGTGATGAATTTAATACAAAAAGAATCCATGCAGATGACAGGGGTGAACATTCTGGTCTGTGGCTGAGAACCCACAGGAATTCATTTTGAGTGGCAGGTAAGCAAGGAACAGGGGATCCAAACTATAAGGTTGAGACAACGAAGGTATCAAAAACAAACTCATTAGAATAGTCCCCCCTTATCCATGAGAGATACGTACAAAGACCCCCAGTGGATGCCTGATACCGTGGATAGTAATGGACCCTATATATACCCTGGTTTTTCCTATACTAACAGAAGGGTAGTGTATACCGTTTGGATATGCTGGACTAAAGGATGATTCACATCCTGGTGGGACAGAGTAGGAAGGTGTGAGATGTCATCATGCTACTCAGAAATACATGCATTTTAAAACTTCTGCATTGTTTGTTTCTGTGATTTTCCATTTAATATTTTTGGACTGTGGATAAGGGGGAATGGTGGAAAAGATAACTCAAACTGCAGAAAGCGAACCTACAGATAAGGGGGGGTGGCTACTGTAATTAATTAAAACTGATTAATTAATTAAGATATTTATTAACTATAACGCTAAGTCCCATTGTAACAGAAATGAGGGTACAGATCTCCTACTTTCAAAATCTAGGGGAGGAAACAAATATTTAAGCAAAAATATTTAAACAAACAAGTGTAGTAAAACTTTCTGGATGCTGTGATAAAATTCTGCGTGGGGTGGAGTCGGGGCATGGAGACGCGAGGATTCAGGAACACCTGGGAGGAACAGCACACACGTCATAGAGATAATGATCCCTGCGCTGAGTCCTGGAGACTCTGCTTTGTGGGGAAGAGGACGCACAGGCTCGGGAGTAGCAGGAACGCAGGTGGCATGTTAATTGCAACAGTTTGATTTAGGCGAATTAGGCAGATGCAGTGGGAGGTGAGGTTGAACTGACTGGCAGAGATGTGATCATGGAGAGAGTTTTGTAACAAGAAACAGAGGTGGGGTTTTCACCAGTGGGTTACGAGGAAACACTGAAGGACTTTCATCAGGAGAACACCATGAAGAGATTTGTGTTTTAGGAAGATTACAGTGAAATGGATGCAATATATCCTAAATTCTATTTTGATAAACTAATACAGCAACAGATAATTTAGAACATTTTTGAGTCCTTTAAGCATCCAGTACAATGCTAGGTATTATGCAAGTCAAAGAAGATGTATCTACAAAATGGTTTTTTGGAGGCCATTAAAGGCTGGACAAATCAGGTAAAGCTCCACAAGGGAAGGAAGAATTGAGCTGGGTGGTGAAGAAACTAGATATTTAACCTCGCTAAATCTGATTTCTTGTCTGTAAAATGCAGATGGTCATACAGCCCACGTCATGCGACTGTTGGGGTAAACGGCCAAATGTGTATAAAAAAATAACTACAGTGCCTAGCACATAGTTCAAAAAGATAGTTTGAGTCCAATCAAGTTAACTTCCAGCTACAACCACTGAAAAAAATTAATATTCTTCTGAAGACTAGGATAGAGTCCAGAATTTCATAACATAAAAATCACAGTGCTTTGGATATAATCTAAAATACTTGACAGACAAAGGAATTGGAAAAATGTGACCCATTCCCCAGAGGAGGGGTTAGAAACTTGTCTGTGAACCAAATCTAGTCCTTGGCCTGTTTTTGTATGGCCCGGTAGCCGAGAATGGTTTTAACCATTAGTTTGTTGAAGAAGGAAAAGGGAAAAAGGAGAAGAATGTATGACAGAGGCTGTATGAGACCCATAGACCCTAAATCCTTTACCGTCTAGCCCTTCCCAAAAACAGTTTGCTGATTCCTGCTTTAGAGGAAAGAATCAATGGTGAGTAACAGCCGAATGACACAGATGTTAGAATTAGCCGACAAGGATTTTGAAGCATTTATTATAATTATGCTCATTAGCAAAAATGGAAATAATGCACATAAGAAATGAATTGACAAGACATACTAGCCAAGAAGAAACCACTAAAAAACTGAAAATTCTAGAACTAACAAAGGCATTATTTGAAGTAAAAAAAAAAAATGCACAAGATGGGTTTAACAGAACAGAAAAGGACAGAGTCATTAAACTTGAAGGTAGATCAATAGAAACTATCCAACATAAAGCAGAGAGGGAAAAAAAAAGATGAGGAAATAAATTAATAGGTCCCCAAGGGACCAATGGGACAATATCATAAATTCTAACAACAGGAAAATAGAATTCCAAAGGATTAGAGAGAGAACATCACAAATGGGGAGAAACAGGAGGAGAAATAATGACTAAAAATACTGAAATTTGAGGAAGATATAAATTCATAGATTTAAGGAGCTCAATGAATCCACACAGGAAGTAAAACATGCCTGTGAGCATTACAGTACACTAGTAAAAATGAGAAAATTAGAACATCTTGGAAGTAGCCAGAGAAGAAAAAGACTAACTATATTTTTATATATAACATATAATATACATCATATATGTGACCATAAAACTAGATACTATATCCTATTAGCTATAGGGAAATAATGATTAAATGATTACTGACTTCTTCTTTCAAACAATGGATGAAAGAAAAGACTGCAACACAATCATTAAAGAACAGAAACAAGAGAAATGTTTTACCCACAAATCTATATCTAAACAAAATTCCCTTTAAGAATAAAGTCGAAATAAACACCTGTTCAGTTAAATGAAAACATCAACAACAAAATACATGAGACTATTTAAGGAAAAAAAATATTGCATTTGTCTTAGAGGGGTGATACCTTATACATGTGTACCACACATGAAGATTCTACCATAAAGAACAAGGGTCAGTTGACCTCTGTAGTTTCAAGTTTTCTACATCTTATGTGAAATGGTACAATGCTAACTCTAAGCAGACTGTGCAGTGTTAAGGGTGTATAAAGTAATCCATAGAAAAGCCACTATACACACACACACACACACACATACATACACACACACACACACATATACATACCTTCAATAGGTAGAATAGAATGTAATTATAATATATAATCTAAATAAAGAATGGAAAGAATAACAGAACAACAACAAAAACCAGAAGGAACAAATAGGAAACAAATAGTAAAATAATAATCCAACCATATCAACATTAAACTCCAAATAAGACAGAGACTATAAAAACTGATCAAATACAAGATGTAAATATATGCTATTTACAAGGCACACATGTCAAATATAAAAACACAGATGAGTTGAAAGTAAACGGGATGCAAACGGATATACTACGCTAATAGTAAATGTAAGGCTATGAATCTGTTACTACTATTGATATTATCAAGACAAAGAGCAGCATTAGAAATTAAGACAAACTTTGCATAATGATTAAATAATCAATCCATTAGAAAGATGTAATAGTCACCCATGTGTATGTGCCTAACACAGAGCTTCAATGTAAAGGTTCACGAAGCATTAAATGATGGATTTGAAGAGAAAATGGAAAATTACACCATCACAGTTGGAGATTTAAAAACATTTTCTCAAAAATTGATACAACAAGAAAAAATCTATAGAGGATCTGAACAACAGTAGCAACCACCTTGTCCTAATTGATATTTAGAAAACACCGAACTCAACAACTGGAGAATAAATACTCTTTTCAAGTGTGCTTGATACATTTAGCAAGTCAGATCATATGCTAAGCCACAAAATAATTCTTAATAAATTTAAAATTATTAAGTCATAAAAGCTGTGTTCTCTGAGCACAACAGAATTAAGTTAGAAATCAATAACAGAACAAAATTTGGAATATTTCTAAATACTTAGAAATTAAATAACACACATAGATAATCCCTGGGTTAAAGAAGATATCACTAAGAAAATTCTGTAATATTTTTAACTGAATGATAATGCAAAACAATATATCAAAATGTGAGAGATGCAAGAGGAAGCACTGATTTGAAGGGTGTTTATAGCTTCAAATGCTTTAAATTTAAAATCAGTGACCCCAAGATCTAAGGAGCTAGAAAAATTATAACAAAGTAAACACAAACTAAGTTAAAAATAAGAGCCAAAATCAATAAAAAGGAAAATACACAAAATTGAGAAAAAGCACAAAGCCAAAAGATTTTTCTTTCTAATGATGAAAAAATAAATAATTTCCCAAAGTTGAATAATAGAAGAGAGCAAACATAAATGACTAACATCAAGAATTGTTTTTAAAATGTTATTCACTACTGTGAGCCAGAAAGTATTATGAACAATTTTATACATAAAAGTTAACAAACTATATGAAACAGGAAAAAAATCCTTGAAAAATAGAACTTATCAAAACTGACACAAAATGAAACAGAGAAACTGAAAACCCTAACATACATTGGGAATTCGAGATTTGTGGATACTAATATATATAAAATAGATAAACAGGTTCATGCAGTATAGTACAGGGAACTACATTCAATATCTTATAGTAACTTATGGTGAAAAAGAATATATGTATGTTCATGTATGACGGAAGCATTGTGCTGCATACCAGAAATTGCCACAACATTGTAAACTGACTGTACCTCAATAAATATATATATTTAATATATATTATATATACATATTTGTATATTTTGTGTGTGTGTGTGTGTGTGTGTATATATATATATATATATACATACACACACAAAAAAAGAAAACCCCAACATCAATTAAAGAAATTGAAATACTTATTAAAAACTTTCTCATGAAGATAACTCTAGGCCCAGATGGTTTGACTGGCAAATTCTATCATGTAATGAAGAAAGAATCTTATACAAACACCAATCTTACACAAACACAGAAAATAGAAGAGGAAATACTTAACTCATTATATAAGAATCACATAACTCTAATACTAGATTTTTTAAATTTAGTATAAAAACATAAACCCATATTCTTCATGAATATTGATGCAAATACCCTTAGCAAAATTTAAAAAAAATCACGTCTAGTGATGTATACTACATCCTAGCCAAGTAGGACCCATCCTGAGTGCTAAGGTGATACAGCTTTATAAGGGAGAAAAAACTTATGATCAATAGATGCAGTAAAAGCAACAGACATAATGTACTACCCATTCATGATATAACCTTTATATTATAAACTCTCATTGAACTAAAAATGGATGGAAATCTCACTGACATTATATAGGCATTTTGGGAAAGCCTACTAATGATATTATACTTAATGATAAAATTTGAAATGCTTTTCCCCCTAGGATCTGGGACAAGACAAAGATGCCTACTCTCCCCACTTGTGTTCAATACTAGGCTGAAAGTCCTAAAGATTGAAATAAGGCAATAAAAATAAATGAACGGTATATACATGAGAAGGAAATAAGTAAAACTGTCTGTGTTTGTAGATGATACGATTGTTTACATGGAAAACCCTAATAAATCTACAATAGAACGAGTTACTGTGAATTTATTAGGGACACAGGAGTCCTGAGCAGTGTTAAGGACCAAGCCTCGGGGAGGAACAGAATTAAAGCAGTTCTGTGAGCTGAGCCGTCCGTGGACTTCTTCCTCAGATCATGGAAACCAGGATTATTTCACTCCAGGGACACTGTGTCTTTGGTTCTTTCTCTACACATATCTCCTCATTCTTCTCTCACTGCTACCTGAATTCCAACCCAGGAAAGAAAAATGTCCCCAATGAACTGGGCCCTGCCTGTTTCTCAGTTCCATGTCAAGCCTCTCTCTGGCCCTTACTGAATGCCCAGCTCCTTCTGGCCCCGGACCTTTGCACATGCTGTTTGCTCTGCCGTGAAGACAATGTCCCACCTCAACTCTTCACACAACCAGCTCCTCTCATCCTTAAACCAAAGTGTCACTTCTCAGGGATAACTCTCCATCTTTCCCCTAATCTCATTCTCAATTTCAGCCTTTGGTTCTTTACTTTAGACTATTTACCACCACTCTGTTCATTGTTAGTGTGATGACTTTCAGGATGTGTCTTTCTTCTAGAGAAAAGAGATCATATCTGTTGTATTCACTTCTGTATCACCAGCCAACAGCATAGTGCTTGGCATTTAATAATTACTCAACAAATGTCTTTTGGATGATGGCTGAATGAGCAGAGAGTAACATGGCATCTAACATTTCACATGCCTCTTCAGTCTACCACTCTGGCCACAGAGGAGAGGAAACAAAATACTGAGTCCTCAGGTATCTATCATTTTTTGAAAGTTCACTTCAGGCCACTTTACTTTCCACAAAAAAATTTTGGCTTACAAAAGGTTTAGGATCGCTCTATTTTCAGAGAGTGGGGGAAACCTGTATTTGGATTTATATCTGGGTTAAGATTAGCTGTAGGATCTTGTGCACATGTCCTAACTCTGCAGTTTCTTACCTAAGATATCTCTGATTTTATTTTAAAACATGAGTAAAGCCAATCTTATTTCATGAAGTTTCATGAGAATTAAAGACAATGATGCATATGGCACGCCTGGTATGTAGCAATATTATTTCTGGTTATTATCATGACCTCATTTGTTCGGAGTATCTTCACTAGTTGCTAATGAAGTTAACCTGATGTTAACGAAGCACTTGACCCACTCAGAGTGATGAGCCAGGATTTATCCCCCAAAGACATGCATTCATGATGTTTTATTTAAACTAATTAAATTACTCCAGAGAAGTTCAGCAATACACATTGGTAGTTACTTTGACGTTTTAAGATTTTTGACACCATTGCTTTCATCCTGTGTTAAATTACGTGAAGAAATATGCCATCTCTAGCTCCAAGGTAATTTAGAGTAACACTGTCGTATCCCTTGCTCCCATGTGAACATCTTCAGTGAAACAGACATTAGAAATCATTCTATATACCCTAAAAGTTCTATTTAAAGAAATGTGCCTGTTTGGAAGAAGAAGGAGAATTTTGGGGGGAATTAAAATGCACGTCTGTTGACATTCAAAACAGAAAAGATATAAATTTGATAGATTTTAATAAAAATATAATTTTCACAACTAGCTTATTTGAGAGTGCTGTATTAGCATTAATGACTAGCTTAGCGATTAGATTTGTATTGATCAGCCTTTCAGAGCCATCAAAGGAAGTAGCTTAACAGGGGTTCTCCAAGACAATAGAGTACACATGGAAAAAGCTAGGATTTGGAATCAGATTCATAGTTGAATTTCAACTCATTTATTTACTTGCTGTGTGATTTAGGGAAATTTTTTTTAACCTCTCTGAGTCTCAAGTAAAAGAGGAGTACAGATACGTACGTAGAGTTGTCTGTGTGTATGTCAGAGTGCGTGTGGGGACCAAATGAAATAATGAGTAGGAAGACGCTTTCTAGGTGCCCACCACGTATTTACAATTTCAGGAGATGAAGCAATAGGAGGCGAGACTGTGAAGCTCAGCTACACTATGAGGAAAAAGTGGGGACGGTTAGAGTCCTGACCCTTCTCACCTTTGTTCCATACTTCTCCTCCAACAGAAATCAGAGTGATTTCAATAACCCATCTCCTCACCTCTCCCTTTATTCCTTAGCTCAGCTCAAGGTCTACTTGACTACACAGAAAAGTCTAAAGACAACACCATGGGTTTCAATGACCTGGCATCTGGAATTTTTACCTTTTTTCCCAAATACTGGCTCCAAAACCATGCCTCATTCTTCCTGGATACCAATTTCCCAACAGACTACCCCTTCAAGTACTCCAAAGTTACTCATATGCTCTACCTGTCCTAAGTACTGACTTTTACATGACTTTGTTCTCTTTTGTGTCTCCTATAGAGTCGAAAGGAACAAAGGTTTGCAGTCCCAATGGTGATTCTGGTAAGAACTGGCTGGTCTTGCTGTTCTCTTGGTTGTTTTGAGGCTGGAGAGGATTTAAACCTTAAGGACATTCTTTAAAACACCTCCACTCCTTTCACACATTAATCATAAATTGGAACACACTCAGCAAGACCCACCGGCATTCTTCACACTATGAATTGAATTCTCTTAGTAACAGAAAACTGAACCAGTATCTTATTGTCATATCAAATTCCATTGTTTTTGCTCAAGTTCAATTTAAAACAAAGGTCAATTGAAAAACAAAACAAAACAATAGTCAAATGAAGACTAAAGGAGAATTTTAAGCTGGGAAGGTGTGTTGGGATAACTTTCCAGCACCTGGCAATTTCCATCTGGGAAATAATCTATAGTCAAAGGTCTCTGTGACACCGCTTTGTATGGCTGATATTCTGGCAGCTTAAAGAAAAGTGGTACCCAATGGAAGGGGATGATAGTGAATTCTGATTGATCATTAGAGCCATCAAGGTCCCAAAGCACCTCGGTAAGGTTCTTTACCGAGGTTTTATAAAGACCTCTGCATTAGTGTCACAGGGCTGCTGTAACAAGTTATCATGAAGTGGATGGCTGGATCAACAGAAATGTATCATTTCACAGTTCTGGAATCTAGAAGTACGAAATTAAAGTATTGGCAGGCTTGGTGCCTTCTGAACACTCTGAAGAAGGATCTGTACCATGACTTTCTCCTAGCTTCTGGTGGTTTCCAGCAATCCTTGTCATCCTTTGGCTTGTAGACACATCTCTCCAATCTCTGTCTCTGCCCCAGTGTAGGGTTCTCCCTTGTGTCTCTGTGTCTTCTCCTTATCTCAGAAAGACAACAGTCATATTGGATTCAGGGTCCATCCTACTCCAATATGACCTCATCTTAACTTCGATTACATCTTCAAAGACTTTATTTCCAAATATGGTCACATTCTAAGGTTCTGCGTGGACATGACTTTGGGGGTTGGGGCATGATTCCATCCTGTATAGCTTCTCTTGGGAAAAATGAAAACAACCCCTGCCTGGGATGTATGCACAGATGTACAAAGTAATTCTATCTACTCTGATTCATTAAGTATCTCTTATCTGGTAAAAAAAAAAGACTTTGCCTTTGTAACTGGAAAGCACTCGCTGCAGTGGTTGTAATTTCCTTTAAGTCTACGTGTTGACCAGAAGGCAATGCTTTTTAGCAGACGGGAATGTTTCCATCCTTATCCCTTCCCACTCTGCTGGCTCTTTCCTTTTCCTGTGGCAGCAGCAGGAGAGAGAGGCTGATGTCAGATTCTTTCTCAGAGAGGGCATTAAATTGTTGAGGATCAGTAAGAGTCCTCAACTTTGTAGTCCCACTGGGCAGTATCACCGTGGGGACCCAAATAATGAGTGACAGTGCCTAGCAGATCACCTAATGTAGAGAAAGAACTAGATTTATTTTTATCAAATCTAAATATGAAACATTTCCTTCAAGAATGAACTTGGAATGGGAACAAAGAGAGTTGAATAAACTGGCAGATAAGGTGGTCAAGAAATGGCTCAATTTATGAATCCAACTGAATGAGAAATTGCCAAACAATGTTCATGGACCAAGCCCTGTAAATTTGCAGAACTGCCAAGACATGCTGGGAGATTCGTTGGAATTAGTCTGACCAACATATAAAAATTGCTGATGTTGAGCAAACTCAAATATGATAATTCAACATTCTTCCAATTTTTCTGCCTCTTCCCAGCTTTGATGGTATCAGAGATCACATCTGCACAAAAGGTCAGATAGCAGGAATGATAGCTACCATTACTTACTGAGCATCTACTATATTCTAGGCATCATAGTTTGCATTTAACATATAATATTCAACCTCAAAGGCAAGAATTATGACCTCAATTTTGTAAGTGAGGATATTTAGGCTTATAAAGACCATGTTTTTCCATCATGCTACCCTGCCTCACCAGCCCTGGTACACGTATGCATCAAAGGTCTTATAAAGACTACGCAACAAATACCCTCCCCTCCATCTCATCTGGACCATAAATTTAATCATTTCCTATTTAACACTCACATCTTTTGTCACATTTTCATTATTCCTTTCCAAAACAAAACAAAATCAAATCAAAACAAAACAGAAACTCAAAGCACGTTACTTAATCTCTCTAAGCCTCAGTTTCTTCATCTGTCAAGTAGAAAGAATAATACTCACCTTCAAGGGTTATCATGCAAACAGTACATGGTAAGAGTTCAATGAGTTGAGGTTATCATTCTCACTGTATTTTAGCGACTGGCTTACCCTTCAAAGGGGCGATTCTCCACGCACTTTTCCCAAAACACCACAGCACCGTCTGTGAGGGCAGGATGTGCGGGTGGTCACGGGATGGAGAGTGTGGAGAATCTGTGTGGAGTAGGGAGGAGGGGTGCTGAAGGACACAGATAATCTTTAATGACCTCAACAAGTTCTAGAAACCACATTGTCTCCATGTGAACTATTCTGTCCTTCTGGTTAAATTTCTCGATAGTCCTGAGGGTACCTTGAATTTGCAGCTTCTGCTGCTGGGGAGGAGAGAGGAGGTTGGAGGCAGAGAGCAGGGCCTTCTGGAAAGTCACCGAGCCATGTACATTTAAGGCACCCCCCCCCAAGTGTCTAGATGAGTGAACCCATTATTTATTGTTCAAATAAAACACTGCATTGAAAAATCAGTGTATTACCACAGTAACTTCTGCAGCAGGAAAAATCTGTCTGCTGATTTGTCACTCGAAATTTATATTTGAATCCATGGACTGACTGACTCTTAGATTTGGAAAAGATCGTATAGATTATTTAATCTTAAAGTAAGTATTCATTCTATCAGTAGGAGAATTAGAGCTTGTGATTAAATGGTTTGCCGAAGATCACGCAGCTAATTTGGACACAGCTGGACCTACGAACTCGGTTTCCCTTTGTAAATATGGAGATAATCTCAGGACAGGGCTTCTCAGCCTCAGCACTGTGACATTTGGGGTGTCCTGAGCATCGTGGGATGTTTAGGGACATCTCTCCACCAAAGAGAAGTCAGTACCAACCTCCCCGCACCCAGTACGACAATCCAGAATGTCTCTAGACGATGCCAGACAGGACCTGTGAGTGACATCACTCCAGTTGTGTGAGGCTAACTGAGAAAATCAAATGAGACAATCAGTGTGGATTTGCTTAACAGACAATGAAGTACTGGACGTCTAATCATGGTTATTATTGGATCCGGGAGTCCTGCCACCCAGTGGGGCTCTCACTCCCTCGTGTAGGAGGTGCTTGGGCCAGACTGGGATGAACACTAGGGCTGGAAAACTGGGAGAGAGCTCATGCTGCCTTTGGAATTAAACCATGGATTCAGCTCATCACGGGTAAGTTCAGGTTTCTACTCTGCCGAACAAGCCCTCCCGCACCCATCCAAGGCCGGTTACTTCTCAAGCAGTGCCCACAGGAAGTCTCTCCGAAACCCACCGTCATTCTCAGGTTAGTTGCCTTTCTCTGTTCTCCCAAGTTGCCTGGCACCTCCCCACTGCTGCTCTCACCACCCTGAGTTACAACGGTCTGTTCACCCACCTGTCTCCCTCCGGAGACAGTGGCTCTTGGGGAACTGACTGCATGTCATCCTTCTCTATATAATTAATTCGGGCAGGGCTCCACCTAGAAGGCGATCAGCTAACATTTGCTGCATGGGTAGATACATGAGTGACGTTTTTTCAAACAAAATAAAGTGAATCGACAGGCTTTAGAGATACACACAAGTCTATTTACTCTCAATCATAAACAGAGCAAAGGGTTCTCTGGCCAGGCAAAGAATTATTTCTGAATTTAGCTGGAGTCAGAAGCAAGGCAGCAGGTAGCTGCCTGTAGCACTGATTGAAAATGTTCTAAAATATCCTTGAATAAAGTGTGTGTGTGCGCACACACGCGCGTGTATTAGAAGAAAATAAAATTAATCTGGGAGAATCTCTTTCAATGAGGAGTATGGTTGGCAGGCTCCACAGTGTCTCCCCTGTGTGGAGCTCCACTTCAACCCTAAGGAAGTCCTGAGTGAATATTTGACAGGATGCCATTTTGAAGGGAAGACACATGATTGGCCTGGCCCCGACTTTAATGTAACTGGAAGTGTTATCACAGTTAAAGAACGATGCAGGGGGTGTATTGAGAAGATTGGAAGGCCTGGGCCAGGCAGGGCGAGCCGCTGAGGGAGACACCAGGAGGCAACCCATGGCCCCTAGGGCCAAAGGTGGCCTGTTGGGCACTTAAAGGATGAGTCTGCCAACCTGACAGGGGACACTATGCAAGGGAAGTTGGATGCAGGAGGCCACGTGCAGTTGATGGAACTATCTGCCTCTCCCTGATTCCAAGCGTACTGGGCATCTTGTCTTCCTGTGGGGTTTGCCTACAGGGTGTGTACTTGATCAAGCCAAAAAGAAGGGCTGGCCTGTCAGTTCTATTTCTCCTGATCAACAAATAACATTGTTCCTCAGTCTCTAAACCTGAGTTTACTCGGTATAAACTGGACTTTCCAAATATGGTCAACTCTAGGACATTGGTGAGGTTGAGTTTCCAGATCTCTGAGATTAGGGGCCAGACCGTGGTTTCACGAAGTAAATCCCCAACAGTGAGGCCTCCTAAGAGCCAGTCTTCCTCTGCGGTCTCATCCGACCTCGCAATGCCATGCCTTCCGTTTTCTCCACGCAGCGTTAAAATATCCATCCTTGGGATGCAGTCCAACTGTTTCATAACAAATTGCAATTATAAACTCCTACATTATGTCACAATAGCATGAGTTCGATCATAATTTGCTTGCCAAGTAAGCTCTCCTGAACATAACCATGATTGTTTTCCTGGAACAACCACTCCATCTGGGATGCACAGACTCAGAGAGAGAAGTGCCTCTTCCAAATCCGACAGACTTCCAAGACTTGAAGTTTTGTTGTCATTGGGGGAAAAAAACAAAAACAACAACAAAGTGCCAGTCCTTCTCAGAATTCTGAGAAATGTTCTGGTTTTGTCATTTTAAAGTCTGTTCTTTCTCTACAAATAGGAGCAATTCATTGCTGATTGATCAGCCTTAGGAAATACAAAAGAAAAGTTTAGACTGACTAATGCATTTTTAATATTAATGGGGCACAGACCACATGTGTGTGTTGGGTCTACTGCCCAGTGCCTGATGGAGCTCAGGATGTGAAATAACAGTCCCTTGAAAAACTTCTCACTCGTCGGAGGGCAGAGTGAACACATTTCCCAGAACACCTTGCAAATAGCTCCCAGTATCACCCTGCATGTAGCCGATTTGTAAGTGCACACAAAGCGGAAGGGAAAAACACAAGTTATTTACAAACACTGATATGATCAAGGCAAAAAAGCAAATGTGGAGACCAAGAGACAGCTTGTAAATTTTGGTTTCCTTACTCCCCACCTCTCTGCTGTTATCTTCTTCCAAACAGTGCTTACGTTGGTTTTCTTCCAAACTGGGGAAAGGGAAGGCTTCTGAGCAGTTCCACAAATATCCCAGCATCGCTGCCAAAACTGTGTGACGGTTAAAGACGGCCCGGGCCAGTCTCTTCAGCGTCGACAGCTGCATTTACTTGTCGGGGCCCGTCAGCCCGCTCCATCTGAGGTGTGCACAGGCTTCTAAAATCTGCACCTCCACCCCTCCTGTTCCCACAGCACCCGTGATGCTCTGTGGAGAATCTCTGTCCCTGCCCGTCAGCATGGAGTCACCTGGGCAAACGGCCGTCCTCCGGAAAAGTACAGATAATCAAGCCTCCACGGGGAAGGGGCGGGGGGTCGTTTCACAAAAGCACAGTCACATTTCAAAGTCCAACTGCTTGAGATAAAGGCGGAACAGCAGCTGCACCTCCCCAGCGAGGGGACCCGGGGAGAGGCGGCCACATCTGTTAGCTCCGGTCCCGTTTCTGTTTGAAACCCGCCAGGGTCCTCGGATGGCAGTTGTGAAGCTCTGCTAAAGCTGTCGTTCCTCCAGGTAATTAAGTTACCTGGGAGGCTCCACATCATCCTTTGTTGGGGTAACAGCAGATTGTGGCGGGGAGTGGTTAAAATATTTTCCCCAGGGAGAGCACGTTAAACATTCCGTGTTTGAATCCTTTGCTTTCTATTTCTGTAATAACTGGTATTTTTTCACAGCGTTTCACAGTTTCTCAATCACTTCCCTATACATTCTCTTTTAACTTTGGTCACTAACCTGTGAGAGGTAACTATGATCTAAATGCAGAAATAAAGACGCAAGGCAATTAAGTAAAATCTCCCTGCGATTATACAGCAAAGGGGGAGCCAAGGCTCAAATCCTGGACCCGTGATTCCAAATCTTATTCTCTTCAAATGTTGAAACGGATGAGGTTTAAAAAAGTAGAACCTACAGCTCTTAAATGCAGATTCCCTGCCTCTAAGTCTGTTCGGGTCTTGAAATCTGCTCCAAAGATTCGCCTGGAAATAATCCAGTTTGGATCTGAGGGATTTTTGAGGATTACTGATATCTGTATATTACATAATGTGTGTAAACACATTATAGAAATACACGCATATGCACTTACGTGTGTGTGTGTGTATTATACTATGGGGATTTTTTATATTTTCTCAAACAAAACCATAACAGATTACTTCCCCAGTCAAGCTGGGAATCTAGGTGGTTCTTGGGAATGAAGACCAGGTGCGTTTGGCTCCAAGAACGAGGAGATGCAGAAAAGAGCAGGTCCAGTGTAGATCCTATTCAATGAAGTTGATCCAGGCAAAGAAAGAACATGCCATTTTAAATACCTGGTGAGCACAGACAGAGAAATTGAGAAAGGAAAACAGGGAGGGATGTTGATCACTGAAAGACATTTCCACGCAGGGAGGGACGGGGGAGCAGAACCAGAATTACTTGCTTCGTCCCTAAGTAACTGCAGCAGCTGCGGCGCCGTATCTGAACACGTGGGTGAACGAGCCGTGAGCCTGCTTTCTTGGTGCTCGCGGTAAACCCATTGGGGCGTTCCAAGGATTCAGAAAGGGAGCTGGGAGCCAGAAGCTCACCAGATGAATAAGGATGACAGAGTATTCTGGGCACAGAGAGCAGTATGTGATTCACAGACGTGTAGAAGGAACTACAGATGGACCTGATCTTTCTGTCTGGAGTGAAGGGTGTGTACAGGGGAGTGAAAGGAGAAGGACTGACCAGAGCTGCTTATGAGGTTCTCCTATTGGTCACTAGGCTGTGGGAGGAAGAGACGGGATGGAGATGATCCCAGTGTTTCAAGATTAAGTGTAGGGACCTGAGGAGATTGCATTTAGCCATCCTCCAGCAGCAGGGTCTAGGATGCCTCGAACTGGGTGAGATGAGAAGACTGCAGTTGGTCCGAAGAGATGTGCTGAAGGCTTGAAGGAAGAAGGTGGGGCTGGAGGAAATCGGTTGTGAGTGATGTTCAGTGCAGCGTAGCTGCCCAGTGCCCAGGCCCTGGATCTGCTGTGGTCCTCCTTCTGCTTTAGACCGTGTCCACAGGAGCCAGGCTGGACCCTGGACCCATGATGGTTCCCCACTACCTTCTGTCACTGGCCACAGGGATCAGTCCCAGGAAGGGATACGTGACTAAAAGTTGGACCAGTCAGAAGGCTTTGCCAAGACTTTTCAGCCTTGAGCCAGGGAAAGAAAGCCCTTCACTTATCAACACCCAAAGCAGCCAACAGTCACTCCTCCCAATGAGAAGTAGCCTCTACAGTAGGTGAGAATAAAAGTGATGGGAAAAAAAAAACCACACAGAGATTCAGAGAATGAAAACAAAGGTAGCTTCCGAGTCTCCCATTCTAGGTGTTTACAAGCCAACTCAGCCCCGGACCTGCTATATGGGCCAGCTATGCCCTCCTTTTTCACCCAAGTTCTTTGATTTGGGATTAGTTATCGGCAGCTCTCCGAGGCTCTTAAGTAAAACAATGGGAATGACAGGACAAGAGACAGACCTGAGAGATCTGGAGAAATGGAATTACAGGACGTGGGAATAAGAAATAAGGTGCATCAAGTCTGTATGGACTAGATCAGGGGTTGACAAGGGGTTTTCTGTCAAGGACAAGATGGTAAATATCGTAGGATTCGCACACTATCTGCTCTCTGTTGCAGCTGCGCGGCCCTGCTGCTGTAACGTGAAAGCAGCCAGGGACCCTTGTAAAGAAGCAGGCATGGCTGTGTTCAATAAAACTTTATTGACAAAGACAGATGGTGGGTCAGATTTTGCCTGCGAGCCAAGCCCTGGGCTCTATAGATCACCTTCTTTTGCTTTAATTCCCAGCTCATTAAGCACTCTTCTGTTGCCAACCACATTTTCCAGATGCTCTTGATATTAGGTGAATGGGTTGCCTGGATTGAGGACACAGCCATCTTCTTACTTGGAAAAAGACATCTTTTAGTACAGCAGTGAGTGTTTGGCCAGGTGGTAGATATCTTTGTGCCAAGAAAGCCCAGGTTTCTTGGGCGATGCCCCTGAACCAGTCTGCCTAGCCTCTCTTCCCTGCATCCCCTCTGCCATACAGACGACCACCTCCCATCTTGAGACTTTACCCGCAAATGCAGTGTGATAAAACAGCCCTCGCAGTGACTCTGGGAAGCAGCAGCATTAAGAAGTGGCCTGATGTCCCATTTCCAACTGAAGTTGAATCTACCCGCTGCCTCCTCTTTCTTACACTTTCTGTTCCATCTTAATGCTTTCTACCTTCTGTTCACCCTGTTTCAAACTGCTAAAAGGTACCAGAGGCTAGATTTTTCACTTTAGGCACATCTCTTAGTTTCCTTTAATGCCATCATGCTCATCTGCAAATAGGGGAACTATCTCTGTCTCCCAGGGTCACTCAGCCAGTGAAATTAGATGACAAATATGAGATGCCCGTTGCAGTTTTGGGCCTGCAGTAGATGCTCAGTGCACCCAGGGTGGTCCTAGAGGGAGAGGCTCAGTGCACCCAGTGTGGTCCTGGAAGGGAGAGGAGAGCCTGGCTGAATTACGCAGCCTTCATGGCCCTGGATCTTCGGCCCCCCACAGAATGGTGCTCAAAAATTATTCATTCAGTTGGCTGTTTATTCTGCATGTGTGTCCTGGGACCTATTGGAACAGGATTGATCTGCTACCCACAAGTCTCGAAGGACAGAATCTAGGCAAAACCAGGCACGGATGTTTCGTAAATAACTGTAGTAACAGATGGGTGGAGTTAAATATTTTGTCAACATGGAAATCACTTTTCCAAAATGAGTTTTCCCATCTAAGGATAGTGCCCTTAATTTCTACAATTAAAAATACCTGCCATATGTTAAACTCTCTCTGGTAGCAGCTTCTAAGTGGAACGACACATTCTCCAGGATTCTTTCCACGTAGGCCAATTGGAACGACACGAGTTAGGAGACCTGGATTCGCTCGCCCTATCCTATTCTCAGGGGCGCTCGGCCGGGGACTACCCACGGGGGCCTCGTTTCCCTGGGTCTAAACAAAGAGTGCAAGGCAGTGATTTCTAATGATCTCCACTGAGCCCACCTCTGGTGAAAACATGGTATATGAGGAAGAGAGTGAAGCGAACACCTTCCAGAGAAAGACTCCCTCAGAAGAGAGTAGGGGGTGGGAAGTGTGCGTGCTCAGGGGAGGCAGGGCTCAGCAGCGCATCACGTTCAGGTTGACAGTGAAACTCCAATAAATACAGCTCAGGCACCTGGCCACATGATGCAATGGCCTTCAGAGACAGGGGTCTTCAAATCCCAGGTCAGCCACTTGGCTCTGTGAACTTCAGCCACGTGCTTACTCTGAGACTCAGTGAACTCAGCTTCATAGCGGGCACCAGACAACACACTTGTTCCAAGAGCTTCAGGCCCGTCAGTGAGTTCCAAATGGTACCCAGTGTCCCAGGACAGGTGTTCCACTGTGAGCCTGGATCCCGGCCTCTGAGCCAGGCCCTTCCCAAAGAGGCCAGCTCTCCCACCGCCCAGCCTTTGCTCAAAGGGCTCACACCTGAAATGTTATCCTTTTTTAGCTCATTGAAATCCTATTTCTTCCAGAAAGAGCTTCCAGAAACTTCTTTAAGAAATCTTTCTTCAATCTCAGTTGTCATTCGCGGCACATTTATCAACGACTGTGTCAGAAACCATGCTTGCTCATTGCAGATCAATCAGCAAACCCAGCTTGGGAAAGCAAATGGTCCCATGAGAGTCAGGAGTATGTTTTCAACTCATAAATGCCACAGGTAGACGCCACAATAGGAGACAGAGGTGTATATAAATGATCACGGTGGGGTCCAGAGGAGCGAAGAGACCTCTGCCTGGGCTGGGGTTGGAGGTGGCCCTCCCTTCCCACAGCACCAGGAAGCCCTCTCCCAGCCCTCCACTGGTTACTGTGATTGAGCGAGTGTGCGAATCTCTCACAGATCTGGGAACTCCTGGAGTCTGCTCCCTGCTCCCTGGCCCCCAGCATAAAGCCCGGGTGTGAGCCCGAGACAATGCTGAACATTCCATCCTCGTAGTCAAGGAGTCACTGGCGACCAAGTGAGGACGGCCTGGGGCTGGGCTGCAGCCAGTTTCCAGGTCAACACCGAAGCTGTGGTGGCTGAATTAGCAACACTGTTAGCAAAACGAGCCAATGCCAGTGACAGGAAGGACACACACCCTCTTGTTTGTTTCTGGTGGCAAATCTGCGGGCACTTTTCATCATTAAGGAGACTGACCTGAATTCCAGCTTGAATGCTTTCATGCCGCATTGGCCTGGGCAGTGGCAAGGCCATCTATCTACAGTCTATGTGGCTGACAAGTACCCGGCGTGACACCTTTTCCAAACACGTCACAGCAAAAGCGAAAGTGTGAGGAGACTCTGGGTTAGCAACACTTCTCGGAAACTTCTCTGGGACTAATTTAAAAAAAAAAAAAAGTGAGAAGGATGAAATGTTATCAGTCATGGTCATGAGATCCACTGTCATGTGCCTGATGGTTCACAGTTTACACAGGATTTTCAGTTTTTTGTTTGAGCCTCACAAATTTAGGAAATATTATCATCTCCGTTTCACAGGAAGTGACATAGAGAGACAGTTCCAGGGATGGGAATAAGGACACATCTCTGTGCGCAAGGGTGCCTCAGAGAAGGACAAAGACCCCCCACTTCGGCAATTTCCAGTTCCACCCACAGCTTCTCCACCTCCTCCCTGTAACTCTAAGTATCGGTTCCACTGCCAGCACCGTCCCTGACGAGACATCCAGTGAGACGCAGAGGAAATGACAGGCGGCATCGAGATCTAGAAGGCCTCACACGAAGAGGAAAACAGACTCACTTAGCATGCGCCCAGAGGTGAGAACAAGGACCCAGGCAGACAAGGCCAGGCTCCACCCAGAGGAGAAGTCTCTTCCCTGACGTTTACACCTGAGCCCTTTCAGAAGCAGTGAGCTCAGCACGGCTCAGGGGCCCGGGCAGAGGCTGGGAGATGCCTTGCTGGCAAGATGGAGCAGGGATTCAAACAGCAGCTGGGCCTGGACCAAATGACTCCTTTAAATCAGGTTACCTAGGGGACGTCCGCCATCCTTTGGTTAATACCACTGCCTGCTCAGCACACCCGCCTCTGCCTCCCTGGGCCTGTCAGTCAGAGATGGTGTCATCAAAAGGCACTCCCGTTATCTCAGTGACTCAGGGACAGGCAGGCAGGCAGGCAGCAAGCCTGTGTTCCCATGTCTATCACCCCTGCCCCCTCCACACACGGCCCTCCCATCTCTCCCCGCAGTAATTAAGCATTGAATGACGAGTACCTCTAAGCCGCATTACCCACGTGTCATAATACAGCTCACAAAGCCCACAGCTCATTCCTAAAAGAATGCCAATCTCTGGTCCACACAGACTTCTGCTTTTTAAACCCATCTGTGTATCTGCCGTCAATGCAACTTGAGTTATACCAGCTCTGCATATTTTACAACATAAATTGAATAATAACCCACTATATGTTTCTGTCTAAGAAGGAAATGGATGAAAACAATGAAATAATAGCCATCCCTTTACCAAATGCCTGCTGTGTATTACAAACTATGCTAACAATTTCACGTATGTTACTGATTCTCATCCTGAAAGTCATATGATGACCTGGCCATTTTACAGATGTTCATAGAAATTAAGTTCCCTGATCAGGTTAGTCTGACTTCAAATCCCATGTAATTCAAACTCCACAAGGTAAGAGACATTTCCACTGGTAACGCTGGCTGTGAACAGCACTGGGATTGAACACTAAGTCTGTGTGACCCCAAAGTCGGTATGATTTCCCACTGACAAGCTGCTGGAAGCATTCCTAAATGTGCAAACAAAAGTTAAGTTTGCAGCCTAAGTTTTATCTAGAAAGGCAACTTTTATTTCAGAATTCTATTAGGAAAAAAGGGGTTGCCATGGGGGAGGAAATATGATCAAGAAAAGAGGTTCCAACACCAAGGTTGTATGGTTATTTATTACAAATGCTGATTCCCCCCCCCCCCCCTTTTTCCATTATTTACTTGTTCAGGGAGCTAGAAACAGGAAAGCAGCCTTGGCGATTCAGCAGTTATTTAAATAGAACAGGGCTGGGATTGTGCACTCAGCCCCCTGTAATTGGAAACCGTTCCTACCATGCACCGATATTTCAAAAGCAACACAACCCAATTCTCTGACCCATGAATCAGAGGGTTTTCCCCTCAACCGGCGTGAAAGATTGGGGCCAGGGAGGACTGGAAGAAAGGCTTCTCTTAGGCACAGCTTTTGCAGAAGTGCGCTGACAAAGGAGAATCTAGTCGACTGAATTTTTAATTGTATATTAGAATAAATTAATGTGCGCTATGAGCTTTCCTCGTGCAGTGAATCCACGCTGCAAAGCAGACTCTGTATTTTGCAAACGGAGGCGCGTACGCCCCTGAACACTTGTAATGGTTCCTGCAGCTCAGCTCTTGAAACAGACTCACTCAGCTCTAATGATTTATGTTCAGGAAAGAAATGTTGCGAGCAAAGTCATCCCCTTTCAGATTCATATTAATTCCTCTCTTATTCAAACATAATGATTTCAATGCTGGTTATCCCTGGCCTCCAATCTCATTTTGGGGGAAAGTGGGCTCTGAAATTGGACAAACCTGACATTACTTTAGGACTCTGGATGGGATCCTTTATCTCACTGAACGTCAGTTATCCCATCTGAAAACTGGGCTCATAAATGATATCACAAATGGGTACTCGGAGACTAAAGAAGATAATGAACACTAAGGGGCTACGATGCCTAATAGACACGCAGTAAATATTAGCTCTGCTTTCTCTACTGTGATTAAAGGTGCTGTGAACATTTAGGGGTCCTGATGCTGGTTCCCACATCCATACATAAATGCAAGCAACTACTCACCATTTGTGTCTTTTCCTAACCTAGAGTAGGGCTTGCATCCTCCTTGCTCCCTGTCATCACCAGCATGGCTTTACCACACTGGGCACGTGTATTCCAGACCCTTCACATTTGTTATCCTGTCTAATCTGATCCTCATGCTATCCTGGGCGATGGTCAATATTATCTCCATTTTACAGATGGAGAAACCAAAGCTTACGAAGGACAGGTCACTTTTCTGAGATTAACGAGCGAGTAAATAGCAGAATGAAGAATCAAATCCAGGTCTGTCTGGCTCTAAAGCCTATGCTTACTTACTCTTGAAAAATCTTGACTCTTAGGACAGTAATTTTCAAATGGTGGTAATTCTGTTCACCAATTTTGTTCCTATTCAATAATGTCTGGAGATATTTTTAATTTCTACAACTTGGGGATGAGGGGAGGGGATGCTCCTGGCATCAAGTTTGTGGCCAGTGATATTGCTAAACAAGTTCCAGTGCCCAGGACAGCCTCCCATGATGAAAAATTATCTGGTCCAAAATCTCAATAGTGCTGCCATTGAAAAAATTGGCCCTAGCATTTATCAAACTTTGTCTTGTTTTAATATAAGCGAATGTAATATCATATTTCTGAATTCAGAACTTCATTTCTTATAGATGTGTAGATACCAAAAGATCTTATTTTATCCAGGTCTTCTGCAAGGCGGAAATTTTCCCACAGTGTTATATGTTCATACTGTCAGTTTCTCTTACATCGACAGCACACATCTATTGTCTCACGGTTTCCATGGTAAAAGGTCTATCTGTTGTTTGCTTAGATTATTTTTTGCTTGTTCGTGCCATTTTGAAAACATTTTTTAAAATGAAACTGCCAAGGTCAAATCTAATATATTCTTCCCTCTTTTTTCTGTTATTTTTTTCCCCTACATCAAATAGATAGCATGCCATGGAATTGAAACAATTCACAATGTCTGTAAACTGGGTACCAGCTCTAAGAGAGGATGGAAGGAATTATTTATAAAATAAAAATGTTATATCTGACAAGGGGCTTAGAAGTCTAGTTCCCTCCCTACCTCCATTTGACAGAGAAGGAAAGACAGTCCCGGGTTAGCTGCGATCTACCCAGAGTTAAAGGGCTAACTGTCACAGGGCATGAATAAGGGCACGTGATTTCTCGGGCTGGTGATTTCTTCCTCCCGCACTTGTGGTGCCATGTCGTCAAGTCCAATCAGCACACACACACTTGGGTGTGCACACACACAGGCAGGCATGTGTACACCGACGCATGTGCACACACACATACACACATTTGCATTTTCCCTCTTTTTTTTAGAAGTCTTCAAAGAGGGATGGTTACCAATTTGATAAATGCAAACCTAGAGCCATGGTTAGTTGTCCTCTGCTCTGTTGAGGAGTTTAGAGGGAGTAGGGACAACCTGGATTCCAAAATGAGAACACGAGATAACCAGACCAACCACTCCAAACATCTGAAGCCCCATATTGAGTTTCCAGCATTTATGAAGCCTGACGTAGGATGCAAAGAGTGACATCGGACCACTGTGCATCCTTCTTCCCTGGGACCTCCCCACACTGCCTCCATGGTTTCCTTTACGAAATATAAATATGATTTATTGCCACCTGGCTCAAAAGCCTTTAGCTATCTCCCATTTGCTAGGTGGAAGATAAAATCTTCAGCATGGCAGGTAAGATGATCATACCTCTCTGTCCTTCCCCAAACACACATCCTGCCCTCACCTGTTAGGTCTCAGGGCTTCCCAGAGGATTGCAACTCATAGGTCCTGACACAAGTTTCTCCAGTCCTCCTCCCGGGGCCAGTCTCCATGCTTCTTCCTCTGCAGCCACTGACTAGGGTCCTAGCATCATCGGCCTCCCTGACACCCCAGCCTGTATCACAGGGAGGGACACGGATCTCCTTAATTTCCCATAGCAGAACTCACAGCCAAGTTACGTCAGGAAGACATACTAAGACCCCAGGATCTAAGTAAACAGAGAGAATCATGTGCACTTGCTAGGAGTGGAAACTCTAAAACCCCCTGACACAAACGCAACCTCAGAGTCCCAACTCCTGCCCACTTCTTGTCAGAGCCAACCCTAGCTTTCCCCCATATACTTTCTAGGCATTTCCACATCTGTGGGTTAAGCTCTCCACTAGATAAATGTCGCAGTCTGTTAGGGCTGCTGTACCAGCACAGACTGCTGGCTTATAAACATTTATTTCTCACAGTTCTGAAGGTTTGGAAATCTAAGGTCAACGCACGGGCTCACTTGGTGTCTGGTGAGGACCCGCTTCTTTGTTCACAGGCGGCCATGTCCTCACTTGGTGGAAGAGAGGAGGGGGCCTTCTGTGGTCCCTTTGAAAAGGGCACTACTCCCATTCATGAGGGCTCCACCTTGATGACCTAGTCACTTTCCCAAGTCCCACTTCCTAATATCATCACAATGGGGACTAGGATTCCAACATATGAATGTGTGTGGGGAGACACATTCAGTCGACACTAATACGAAAATCTTCTCCTCCTTCCAAGAACCACAGCACTTCTTGTTCCGGGATGACTGACAGTGAATTGACCCCTTTCCTTCTGAGTAAGTTTTAGCCACAAGGTACAAACTGACCACCATCCTCACCCTGTGGCACAGTCCAGTCCCTGCAGCATGTCTCATGGGCCAGACTCTGTCAGGTGACTGTAACTGCCTTTCCTCCAGCCTGTCAGGTGTGTGGCTTGAGCCTGCCTGTGCTCTGCAGGAAATACGCTGTCTACTCCTGAATCCTCATTTCACCCATGAGGGAAATGAAGCTAGAAAGGACTGCCCAAGGCACCCAGCAAGTCAGCAGCGAGGCCAGAACGAGAACCCAGGTCATCCAAAGTTCAGTCAAGTACTCTATCTTTTAATATGTTCTTGAAATCTCAATAATGAGACATTTTAACTTTATACGAGTATGAATACACATATGAGTAGTCGTGAATGCATATGAAACCCCAGGAAGCACTGAACATATGGAAACTGAATCTGGGTCACAAAACTCCTTGGGGACCTATCATTCCTAGGCCGCAAATGTAATAACTGAAATGGGAAGGTAAATTTCGATGGCAAGGGTACAACACACGCTGTAATTGACTTAGAAGATGTATTTAGAAACTGTTAATAATGCATGTAAGATGCTGAATATTACTTTTCTCATTATAAATATTTAAGAGCACTGCGTTTTTAATAGCACAAGCTTTAACACAGGGATCAGCTCGCATAAATGGCACTCCCCACTGGATACCCGAAGCCCAAGGAAAGACATCAATTCCTGTACCTGGAATAATCATAAAAGTGGCATTCTTAAATGGAAAAATATAAGTCCGTTCTGAAAGATCCCAGAGTGGTATGGTTTTAATTCATGGTGAATCTGTCATCCCCTCGCCACAAGAATCCATATGCAATCAGCTTGTTTTACATAAATATTTTCCCACATGATCTCCAGGGATGGTTCCCTGCTTTGTCTTTTTCGTGGGGTTTGGATAACAGCAATGCAGTTGGAAATGGATTCTTTCAAAGTCAAGGAAATCTTTGAATCTTTTTAGCCACCAATTCAGCTCCAGACTGAAAAAAGAAAAATGAATTAAAAGAAGAATTAGCAGCCACAGGAGTGCTAATTACAACTGATCATAAAACTTGATTGAAACGGTCTCATCAATAAAGTTGAAGCAAATACTCCTGAACCCTAGTGGAAGCCATCCCCAGCGCTATTTGGGGGAGCTTTTCTGGCAGGGAGTCGCTGCTCCCATGCCTAGTGACTCATCGAATCAAAAGACAATTATGCCTAAATTGATATGTAACAATGCTATCCCTGGAAATCAGCCCCTCATTGTCAGTCAGTGGGAGGAAACAGAAAGGACAGCAAAGAGTCAGACACAGAAATCCAACCCACATAAACTAGAATTCTAGAACCACTATCCATCAGCTGAGTGACCAGAGGCAAGTTACAGGTCTTCCCTGAACCTGGGATTTCACAGTCATGAACTGGAGGCAGTGACACCTCTACTTGATGGCCCTTGAGGGGACCAGAGTCAACACACGCCCTATTGCCCATCGTCTGACAGGTAGTACCCACCGATCATCTTAGCTGGATTCAGACGAGGCAAACAACTACTTTAAGAGCCAAGGAGGTCATCTGGAAGGTTGCTTATCCCACCCAATGCACTTTGGTATCATGCACAAAGGTTTAAATTTTTTATTAATCTGGAAAGTAAGATTTGTGTGATTTTTAAAATATTTTTCTTTCCAGATAAGAAAAATCTAGGGACCTTGGGGACCAAACTAGCTTCTCATGTCCCAGATGTCTAAATACATGGGAGGTTGCAAATGCCCATCGACAGATGAATGGATAAAGGAGATGTGACGTGTGTATAAAGGATATACATGCACATATATCTACACAATGGAATATTACTCAGTCATAAAAAAAACATATGAAAAGTTGCTCAGCATTGTATGTTATCAGAGAAATATAAATTAAAGCCATTAAAAAAAAAGAATGAAATGACGCCATTTTGCAGGAACACAGATGGACCTTGAGATTATCATACTAAGTGAAGTAAGTCAGACAGAGAAATACAAATACCATATGATATCACTTACATGGGGCATCTAAAAAAAATGATACAAATGAACTTATTTACAAACCAGAAATAGACTCACGGACATAGAAAACAAACTATGGTTACCAAAAGGGAAAGGGCAGGGGAGGGATAAATTAGGAATTGGGGATTAGCAGATACAAACTACTCTATATAAAACAGATAAATAATAAGGACCTACTGTATAGCACAAGGAGCTATGTTCAATGTCTTGTAATAACCTATAATGCTGAAACATTGTAAATCAACTATACTTCAATAAAGAAAGAAAGACAGATAGATTAATGGTAAAAGCCAAACAAAAAAAAAGGGGGTAGTTGCACATTGTTGGCCCACAGATGGTACACAGAGCCAAGACTGAAAAGGAGTGTGCTGTACAGAAGCCAAATAAAAGGGCCAAGCGCATCATCCAATCGCCTGCAATCAGACGTTGTTAGCTATCAGCCTGACGGGAAGCAGAGAGACAGCTGGGGAGAAGGGTCTGCACTGAGACAAGAGGCTTGGGGCACTTTATTTCAGGCACCTGCACCGTCCGACAGAGTGTGAAGAGAGCAGCAGACACAACAGAGATGTCTTTGCTGTGGGCTTCCTTTCAATATATAGTTTCTCAAACAGAAGGAAAATAATTGCTTTATTTTTCTATGTTTCCAAGTCCAAAAAAAAAATGAAGGAACATGTATTAACACTAGTCGGAAATGTTCGCGTCTTTTCTTCCTTCTCTTGGGGGTAAAGACACCTCCCGAGGCATGCCCGACTCTGCATAGATCACCCAGAAACAGCTTATCAGCCAGAAATGTGGAGTCTGCTCCTGGGTCAAGTTCTGCTCTGTAGCTCTCATCCTAACGCTCAAATCCAGCCAGTCCTTCAAACCATGCAGGCTCGTACAGGGTAAGCACAGCAGGAGCCTAAGGAGCGAATGTCATGCTGCAAAGGGAAGGGGTGCGGCGGCAGGTGTGGGTCTCCTACAGACCTGGGAAGAGAAGGGCTGACCTGACTTTACTACGGCCACCCTGGATCCCGAGTTAGCAGCCTGTGACAAGACAGGGCATCCACAATGGAAAGCTGCCAGTGAGATGGGCTCTGACCCAGATCAGCCAAGCTCCTTCCGCCTGATTCTCTGCAGGACTCCTCCACCTGGGCTCCTTTCCAGCTGGCCCACCCTTCCCTTCCCTGCTCTTTGCTTCTGCCCTGAACTATACACTATTTCCCACACGAGTAGATGTTCTTGTACGTCCATGCCTTTGCTCAAAATGCTGCCTCTGCCTGGAGTTTCATTCCAGACTCTTCATTTATTTTAAATAAACATTTCAAATGTTCATCCAATCATATACATTCAGCAAATGTTTATCAGTCGTCTATGTGTGCCATTCTCTGTTGTTCTGGACGCTGGTAACCAGATATTAATCAGAAACAAGAAGCAATTTCTACACTTAACAAGCTGAAGGAGGTTACACGATTCTTGAAGGTAGTGTTGCATCCTTCCCCGGTTTCCAGCGAGAAGTTGTTACCAAATGCAAGTTCATGTGCCCAATGCACTGTGAGGCCAAACAAACCAAAACATCGGAGTTTGGAGCAGAGAAAGGTTTATTGCAGGGCAGAGCAAGGAGGACGGGGTGGCTCATGCCCAAGAAAACCCCGAACTCCTCAAAGGATTTCAGCAAAGAGTATTTAAAGGCCAGGTAAGGGAGGGGGATCCCAAGGTCCATGATCAGCTCATGCACAATTCTGACTGGCTGATGTGAAGGGAACAGGGTGGTTAACACTATCAACCCCTAGGTGCCAGGTTTGGAGGCCACGTGCCCTCGATCATCAAGTAGATAGTTTCTTCCCTTTGGTGGTGATTTTTAGCATCTGAAAAACTCAGGAAATATTCATGAGATTCTATTATCCAGGTACTTCAGAGAGGAGCTACAGCAGAGGATATGGGGGAGGGGTCTGTCCCTGGAAGACCTCATAGGGTCCCTGCTCTGTTACAAAGTCATTCCTCTCTGATCTGAAGTCCCACACACGTGGAATTTGCTGCAGTCTCAAAACAATTACTAAACCCAACCTTGACCTAGAATTATTTAGTTAATTTTAGAGTTTCAGAGTGAAAAATCATCTTCAGGGTCATCTGTTGCCTATGGGGAAGGGCCAGCTGGTCTACTCCCAAACAAACACAACTTCCAGCAAAGAGGGATTAATCTTTGACTATGGGTTCTATTCATTACGCACCTTGTTTTAATGATAGGTCTTTCCCTAAAAATCCCAAAGTTAAATCTATTTAAATATTACATGCATCGCATTCCTTTTATTCTTTTCAGGGAGTCCTTTGAATGGTGTCTCACAGTACCTCCTGCCAGCCTCTCTTCTCCAGATCTTCATGCATTTCTGCCTCAGCTCATTCAAAACAAGGGCCACTAATCCTTCCTGCACCTGACAGATGTGCTGGCCATTGCCAACAATATCCTCCCAGGAAGGTGCTTCCTCCAGTCCTGTCACTTCCTCCTCCCAAAGAGAGGGCATGGTCATCACAGGAATGCATCTTACAGGACTCCAGCCAGTGCACCCAGAAACCCATCACTGGTGCACTGAGGCCACCTCAGCCTGGCTGCCCTGCATCAGTCAGGACCTAGACCAGCAGGAGGCAAGTGAGGCACTTGCTTTTGGTGCAAAAATTTAAGAGGCACCAAACAACTCAGTGATAAATATAAATAATATTTGGTGAAAATATTTTAAATAAAAAATAATGCAAAAACGATGGTGGACAAATATATCAAAATTTTATATAAAACCTAGAACAAAAAAAATCATTGATTTTCCTTTCGCCTCAGGCTCGCACATAAGGCTCTGGCTCCAAAGACAGAGTCCAGCAGGGTTGCTTCTGCAGACTTTCCTGGGAGACGTGGGACACATCCGTCAGTCAACTTCGGCTCAAGGATTCACCTGCCAGCTTTGCTGAGCCTTCCTGGGAGAACTCAGCATTCTCGGGACATCCCCACTCAAACGCCTCTTCTGTCCTTCATTCTGGGTCAAACCTGACTGTTCTCCTGGCCTGCCCTGGCTCTGCTCATTTCTGCACATGGACGTCTTCTGATAAAGTGCTTGCAGGTTTAACCTTGCCTTAGTGTCTGCTTCTTAGAGAACCCAGCCTAACACAAAAGAGAAGGATTTTTTTTCTGCCTGCCTCCCCCAAGGAGTCAATGTTCTCTCGCCTTACTTCTCCATACAGAAGTAGGCATACTGTGTCTTGGCCCAAGTCATGAGGGGAGAGCGCGTGTGTATATGTTACATATTTATTTAACATATAATAGACCTTTATCATATATGTAACATGCAAGTATTTAGTAGTTATACTTTCTTGGATAAGTAAACCTTTTTTCAAGCAGAACTTCTGTGTTTCATTTGCTGGCAAATGGATTGCATTTCTCAGCCAAGACTGTTAACCGTGAAAATCCAGATCAATGACAAGCTGATCACTAACATGAAGAGTTTACCTTTAAAACACTAAACTCCGAGGAAGTGTGTGGCTCCAGATCAGCAGCTTCTAACAGGTTCTTCTTTATCTTATGTTGAACGGCTCCCAAAGCTAAGGAGGGTCTTTTGGGATCTCCTGCATGCAGAGAGTTTGTACATCACCTCTCAGAAGCAGCTGGACCTGCTTGGTGTCAGGTGACCCTGGACATGACCCCTGGCCACGGGCATGAGCTTCAGAGATCCAGACGGTGGGTTCAGCCACAGAGGTGTAGACTTTTATCAGTGAACTGTTTTAGAGGAATGGGACTGAGGTGGGAATTTTTGCTTGTCTGCCCTTATCCAGTCTCGCCCTCCTGCCTTCCAAGTAGAGTCTCCCTCTAGCTCAGTAATCCACCCCTCCCCACTAAGCTCACATCAGCAGAAGGAAAGCCCCCCACCCCCACCCCCAGCCCCAGGAGTGGCCCGTGCCACGACTGCTTTAGGAATAGACTCAATACAGGGCAATTTTATTTCAGGAAAAGTTTCCAGTGGAATTTCTAGAAAAGGCCTTCCTTGTTCTGGAAAATATCCAGAAGTGACCCTCTATTCCTTTTCTAGACAATGTTGACATGAGGGCCAAACTGCTGAAAGCACGCTGAGAAGGAAACCAGCCCACGGCAAAGGGCAGGCCCAGGAGAGGCGGAACAGAGCCGGAATCCCTGGGTATAGTCATTCTGAAGCCTGGCTTTCCTCTGGACTTCCAGACATGTGAAGCAGTACATTTATTTAATTCACATTAAGTTGGATTTTGCATTGCTTTCATCCAACAGCATTCTGAATATTATAGGGAACTTTATCACTTAAGGGAATAAAACCCCTCATTGGGCTACGATATAGAAAATCTCTATGGAAATAAATCTTTGGAACTTTCAGCCTCTAGAACTCAGATTTAATCAAGGACTCGAGGAAGAATGGTATTGGCTCATAAAGGAGGAGGGGGGTGGCCCTTTCCTTCAGAAGGATTGCTGTGGGAGGGTGAAGGCAAAATGAAGAATGGCATCTTGATTGAGCTGGAGGAAGAGAGGGGTTCCCTTAGGAGAATGGTTGTGAGCTTCGAGGCCCTGCTGAACAGACATGAAAAGGGAGAAGAGGCGCGTCTGGACAGCACTCCTTTTAAGATAGGAAAGGCGGCCTTTCAACCATCACTCCGTCAGAATGGGAGACCCAGATCCAGGGAGACCCAGCAGAGCAAAGGCTGCTTGGAGCTGAAGGGCTGAATAAATCGCACCTCTCTTCTCTTCTGAGTTCAAACCCAATTTGGAAACTAAAACACGTACCAGTTCAGGAAAAAAAAAAACAATAGTAATAATGTTATTGCTAGAGACTCTGGTTTGGAGAACATAGTTTTGATCTTGGTCACACGTAGCTTTTGCTAGATCCCTGCCCATCCCCCACCCCTCCACCCCTAAGTCGGTTGGCCTCACCTGCCCAGGTGGAACCGAGCAAGACCCTAAGGGGCCTCCCCTGGACAGGCCCCTCCCCCATATCCTCTGCTATAGCTCCTCTGTGAAGTACCCAGATATTATTATCTCATGCATATTTCCTGAGTTTTTCAGATGCTAAAAACCACCACTAAATGGAAGAAATTAACTACTTGATGATCATGAACACATAGCCCCCAGACCTTCCGATGCCTAAGGACTGGCCACTGTCAGCTAATCAGAGAACTGTGCACAGCTGACCACAGACCCTGGGACTCCCCTCAAAGGCTCAGCTGAAACTCTTCGGGGAGTTCGGAATTGGGGGGGCATGAGCCCCTCCTCTCCTTGCTCAGCCTGTGGAATTATTTCTCTAATTTGGAACTTGACTATGACAATAGATGGCGTCGTGCCCAGTGCAGACATTCAGAATGAGGCCCTCCAACAGGTGCCCGAGCCAGTATCGGGAGAAGTTCTGGGGGAAGATGAGAAAACCCAAACTGGGATCCCAGTTGGGTGCTCTCTACACAACAAGCAATAAAAGTGTGTCCAAAGGCTCTGAGGAGTTTGGCAAGGACCCGGTTGCGGGGCAGAGCCCGGAACACACAGGGCTCGGGGTGGCTGACCCTGGAGCACTGTGGCAGGCCCTCTCAGCATCTTCACAAGTCCACTCCCTGTCCCCTTCTTCTCTCCTAATGGAGCCATGACTTGTTTGGATAACTGGGGAGACCCACTGATTTTCGGGGGTGGACCTACTCCGTCATGAATCATGAATCATAATTTGTTACACCACAGGTGGGTTTCCCATCGCCCTTCATCCCTGATTGGTTTGGAGGTGGCTATGTGACAAATTCTGGTCAGTAAGCTGTACCTAGAAGTTTCCCGGGCAGACCTTCTGGAAGGGCTTTGCTTTCCTTCCAAAGGAGGAGAGATTTGTCGGATTTGGCCCTTTCCGTCATTTGCCCTTCCCTCTTCGTCCTGCTGGGAGTGCAGACCCGAGCCTCGGGGTACCATGGCCACCTCATCACCAGGAGACAACACAAGAGGGCGAGAAAAGCCAACATTCTTGCGATGGCAGAGAAAAAAGACAGAAGAAGCCTGCATCTTTGAAGACTTCACTGGGTCTAGACTTCATACTTTGTGAAAATTTTTCGTCCCACTGCCAGCCATGTCATGTTTTTGGACCTTGCAGCCAAACGCATTGCAAAATGGAAGCCCACACACTGACTGATTATCCTGCAAGACCAGCCATGGCCAGCCCGCATCTCCATTTCCAGAATCAGGCTGGACTGGGAGAGCTGGCTCGGGGTTCCGACCTCTTTGTTTCCTTGAAGTTTCCTTGTTTGTATAAGAACACTCTTCACTCGGAGGCCCTGTTTTATGGTGAGTCTCCTCCTTCCTGGCCGCAAAACACAACACGACCGGTTAACCTGTGGGCGGGAGCAGCTTCGCCCAGGTGATGCATCACAGTAAGTCTCAACCCTCCCTGGACTGGGATAACCAGATAACCAAGGAGAGAACACAGGCATTCCCGTCCCATCTCAGCAGAGGTGTGACAAAGGGCGGGGAGGTAACAAACACCTCCTCGTGCCAAGCAGGGGCCACACAGTCCTACAGCCAAGGGGATTACAGGGAACACATGACACAGACAGAAATCTTTGTCCTCGTGGAGGTCACATTCTAGTCAGGGCAGGTAAACAAAGGTGAATAATAACCAAATAAGTTGTATGTTCATATACACAGACATGTACATACACGTATATACATGCACACACATCCATACATATTAGAGAGTTAAGGGAATTGTAACCCCGTGGAGGAACAATCCAGCAGGAAGGGAGACGAGCAGGGCTGGGTGACACTTCCTATGTTGTGGCCTCTTGGGCCTCAGTCTCCCCATCTGTAAAACAAAGGGCAGGCCCCAGGTCCCTTCCGTCCCTGGCGTTCTCTGAGACTGTAACGCAGTCCATCTGCTTACGGACTGACTCACTCTTAGATGCTTTCAGCAGATGCTCTCGTGGAGCGAACCGCTCTCCCTCTCGCCTTTCACTCACTCTGTCGGTCACGTCTCCCCTTAGTGGCTCCTGTTAGCATCGTTTTCTTCTTTATGACACTAGTGTCAGAGCTGCTGTTTTACATTTTTGTGATTAATTAATCAGATTTTAAAAATTAAGTTCTGTTGCCCCTGCTGAATGTCGTTTATGTTCCGTATTTTGCTCCAATGGTTAACACAGAGAGCATGGTGCCTATGCCACGCTCCACGGAATTATGGTTGAGTGAATGAATGAATGAATGAATGAATGAATGAATGAATGAACAAAGATGCTCTATCTCACCTTCACCGATTCAATTCTTCAGACCTTTGATGTTTTTCTTTCCTCCCTGATTCCTTCTGTAAGTTTTTTTCACTGATACTTCCCAAAGCCCTCTTTCCATCATGCTTGCTTTCCAACCCAGAGGGCTTTGGGTGCACATTCATTCATTTTTCTAGACAGAGTAGAATCCAATTTACACACCACTGACTGTGAGGTCTGAGGTGGAGGAAATGGATGTGTATACAGTAAATTCTGAAGATGCTTCCTCACAGGGAACAGAATCGTGCCTGAGTGTGCACACACACACACACACACACACACACACACACACACACACACACACTTCCTCTATGATTTACAAAGGGGAGGGTGGGTGTGGATGCCAGATTTCTGTCCTGCCTCACGCACTGGGCTGTCTTTCAGTGGCCTCTGGGCACCTCTACGCACGGTGTATAGCCCTAAGGTTAATCCTAAAGCTTATCCTGAAATGGAGACACCCCAGTGTTTGTGGAGATGGCATTGCCTTCAAGAACAATTGGAAGCACTAAATGACAGGGGATGGCTGGACCACATGGTATCCCTATAGATGAGGAGAAACAGCAGAGGACTGGTCACTTGGCAACTGGTGCCATGAGGGCGTCTAGCCAGAATCCTTCCAGCCTACTCATGGATTTATTATTCATACATCTTTTTAAAAATCCCTTATAATTCCTGTAATTCTGTATGTGCCAAAACAGCATGTACTTCTCATTCTACAATGTGGGTTTGGCCACTTTCAAGCAACTCTACCACTGTATTCAGAATACTGAAGAGCCACCCTGGGCTCCGTGATACTGAGGTGTCTGGACCTGGCAGTCCCTACGTGGCTGTTAGAGTCAAGTTCTGGTCCCCTGGGCAGGGAAGGGACAATACATAGGTCTGCCTCCCCCGCAGCCCGCCTATAAGATGGTGCTTTTGTTCCGACAGGCAAGCCTAAATACAAAAGCAACTAGCGTAACATCTGGTGGAAAGTAAGGACTCAGACCCTGGTGGTTTTCTGACAACAAAAGCAAAAAATCAAACCACAATAAACCTCCCCCCAGCTGTTCCTGCTATCGTTCCCTGCTAACAAGGAAAACAGGGTGACAGGAAAGACAAACCTTGTTCTAGTAGCAACTTTTAAGGGGCAATCATTACAGAGAGCCTTGCAAAGGGGCACAGAACCACGGAAGGGGTGCTCTCTTCAGCAGAATTTTTATAGAAGGTAGAAAAACATGCTTTATTCAGTCATTTCTTACATGACCCCTCAATAAAGGAAAAGGACACCCTCTTAAAATACTAGCCATCCTCCGGACACAGGTTTGCAGGTGTGAGGGTAGCAGTCGTGAGGCTAGAGCTTTCAGTGATCGGACTTGGTAGAGGATTGGTCGGCTGATACCACAGTGGAAGGGACGAGGCCACACTGTCCATGTCCGATACTGCCGGCTCCCTCAGCAGGGCTGGCGGCCGGAGTCGGTTCGTAGCAATTCAGGACGGAGAGCCTGAGCGGGTATCATCACTGTAAGAATTGGACCATCTCTTGGGCAGTGACTTCCTTCTCTTTCCCTCCTTTAGTCTTAGAACTCTTCCAGCATCACTTTTTTTTTTTTACCTTATCCTTTGTGTAGGCACAAAATTGCCCTGAAATGCATCACCAGGGGAAGGAAGTTGTCGCCATGGGGGTTGGAATCTTGCTCCAAAGCTGGTATCCTCCAGGGCCTGACTTGGCTCTGAGTGTTAACTTGGGTTACTGAGCAAAAGAAAGTAAGTTGATCACATTTACTATGATCGCTGTCTCTCTAAAACTGTCACATTGAGAAGTTGGCAATGATTGAGTCTCGGTAGATCAGTTACTCACTGAACTGAGGAATTGTATTCCCTAAAAAGATATGCAGAAGTTCCAACCTCCAGTAGCTGTGAAAATGGCCTTGTTTAGAAACGTGGCCTCTGCAGATGTAATCAAGTCCAGATGAGGTTATACTGGAATTAGGTTGATTCTTTTTCTTATGTATTTTATTTATTTATTATTGTATTGCTTATTTTATTTTTGTTGGTGGGGGAGGTAATTAGGTTTGTTTATTTCTAGAGGAGGTACTGGGGATTGAACTCAGGACCTCATGCATGCTAAGCATGTGCTCTACCACTTGAGCTATACCCTCCCCACCAGGGTGATTCTTTTATTAAAAAACCTTATTGTTTTAAAAAAAAATTTCTGTACAGTAAGCTACACATACTTCAGATGTACAATTTGCTGAATTTTGACAGGTGTACACACCCATGAAACCACCGCCACAATCAAGATACCTAACATTTCCATCGCTCCCCAAGAGGTGCAAATCCCGAACTCCCAATTAGAACGATTCTAACGCAAAGAGAATCGTGTCCTTAGAAGAAGAGAGAAATGCAGACACAGAGAAACGCAGCAAGTATGTCATGTGAAGATGGAGGCAGAGGCTGGAGAAATGTATGCACAAGTCACAGGATGCCAAGGGTCGCTCACAACCTCCAGAAATTAGAAAGAGGCGGGGAAGGATCCTCCCCCAGAGCCTTTGGAGTGGGAATGGCTGTGCCAACACTTTCATTTCAGATTCCAGACTCCCGAACGGGGAGGGAATAAATTTCAGCTGTTAAGCCATCGAGTTTGAGTTACTTTGTTACAGCAGCCCCTAGCTGTCCCCCTAAGCGTACCCAGAGAGACGCATAAATGGAAAACTAGAAGGACTGAGACTCGACAGGACTTATTTTTCCCAAGCCTGTGACTGGAGATCTGCATGGTCTGGTAAATATGATGACTGTGATTAGTAGCAACGGTCTAACCTCACCAAATGCATGAGGTGCTGGTGCTCTGAGGTCGGCAGATCTACACTGGTCTGAGTTCTCCCCCTGCTCAGGCTGGCTCTGGACATGAGACATTTCCACACTTCACTTCGCCAAGCAGGACCCAAAACAGTTTTACCTACCACTCACCTTTCAAGGGCATCAGGAAGACCTGTGTCCCTGTAATGTTTGTCTGAGGAGTTGGAGCTTCCCGGAGGACTGTCACCAGCTAAATATAAAGGAGGTTATTATCTTCCCCCAAACCTTGGCAGTTCTTTGCCACTTTCCTTTTGAAAAGAAAATTATACTTACCCAAAGCATTTCATTACCACCTGAACTGTCTGCTTGATATAAATTTAGAAACCAAAATGTATATAACCCACAGCCAAATGCATTAGAGTCAGGAGCCCAGGGCACCTGGAATATCGCTATTACAGAAAATAAATTTTGGCAGGCGGCCTCGCGTGACTACTCAGTCTAAACTCTGAAGCAGCTCTGTTTGGAGAGGCCTCCTTCAAATGATTCCGTAGGATGGTTTGCCTACATTTGCCTACATCACCCACAACAGTTTATGCCAGGTAGATCTTAGAGACTTATTAACTGAGAATTACGTTACCATCCAATTGAATATTTGGGATTCTTTTATTTTAATGCACCTATGAAAGACAAAGTCCCATTTAGGGGAGACATGTTCACCCCAGAGCAGACCTTCTCAACGGGCTGAGGATGTACACGAAACACATGAGACAGAGTTGAAAAGCCCCGTGGATACTGGGGCTTTTTAGCAGCATGTTGGGAGCAGTGAGTGGAATCATGTTAGTCAGGCTGTGTTCCTTCCTTTCGAGCTCACGTGTTAGTTCTCCCTAATTCCTAGTCTCTTTGGATGGAGATGCGGACCTAGATGATAACACCAATCCTGTGCTTGGCACATGCACTGTTGCCTCGGTTTCCTCGTAAGTAAAATGAGGAGATAATACCTAGCTCACAGGATTGCTATGTGAATTCAATGAGCTAATTCTGTTAAAGAAGGTACACTGGTTCCCAGTACATAGTACATGTTCGATGAAAGTTAGGTGTTAGAAGAAAAAGGAGGAAAAGAGGGAGAAAAAGAAGAAAAAAGTATTATTAGTATTGGTGATGACTGTAATAGTTCTAGTCTCTAAGTTACCCTAAGACACCAGTGAGCTATGGCTGGTAGAAAAAAATGCAGTAGAGGTAACAAATTGGACTGAGTGCTCGCGTTTTCTCTAGAATTCTCTGGACATATTAAGAATGTCAGTCAACTGATTGACAAGCCAGCCGATTGCTTTTCCAATTATGCTAGCTGTCCCAAGTGAAAGAATGGTATTGGTATCAGGGCCAGGTAGTCAAAAAGTCACGTTGAAGATGCTGGACTCATCATCCACTGTGGTAGACAGAATAATGTCCTCCCCAACGTCTATCCCAGGAACTTGTGAATGTATTGTATTACATGGCAAAGGGGAAGTAAGGTAGCAGATAGAATTAAGGTTGATAATCATCTGATTTCAAAATGAGGAGAGTATGCTAGACTCTCCGGGTGGGCCAAAGGGAACCACAAGGGTCCTTAGATACGGGAGGGAGAGGCAGAGAGGTCAATGTCAGGGTGATGCAATGTGAAAAAGACGTGATCATCGATTGCTGGCTTTGAAGATGGAAGGAGCCATTAGCCAAAGCACATGGCATCCTCTAAAAGCTAGACAAGGTAAGGAATGGTTTATCTCCTGCAGCCTCTGTAAAGGAACTCAGACCTGCAGACACCTTGGCCTGAGCCCCGTGAGACCCATTTTGGACTTCTGACTTTCAGAACTATAACATGATAATTTTGTGTTGCTTTAAGCCACCAAATTTGTGGTACTTTGCTCAACCATAAAAAACTGATACATCCACCAATAATCAAACCAAACTATAGCCCAACCAACACCAACCCTAGGGCTGCGCTCCCACGGCAAACCCAAGAATAGTTCATCAGAGAAGTCTCCTCTCACACGATGAAACAGCAGACCTTCTAAAAGAAGCAAAGCCCTTGATGGGGTGAGCCCTTCAAGGGGACAGAAGCTTGAACACAGGAGAATAAGCCCTTGACTTTGTTCCTCTGCCCCTGGACTCTCTGGAACCCCCTTCTCCCTGACCGCTCCCTGGGAGCTGTCCTTTGGAGGCTGCTCAAGCTGGTTTGAGTGATTCCCTCACAGCAGATGGCAAAAAAAAAAAAAAAAAAAATCTGAGAATGTGAATAGTGGAAATGTCCCTGGGGATGAGTCTGAACTCTGTATCTGGGGAAAGGCTCATAGAGAGATTCATCTTACTGAAGATTCCAAGGGACATCTGAGTCCTCATTAATGCCAAACCCTCATTTCAGACATCAGATAGGAGAATATTTTACAGATTCCATGCAAATGTCGTGCTGTCGGCGTTGTTAAACGCTTAAGTACTATTAAGAGGTATTTTTATTATAATAGTAGCAGAGAGTCGGGGGGGGGATTAAAGAGATCATGTATTAATTAGCAACAACTTATGCTTTTAGTAACACCCTTAATTATTAAAGTCTCTGTCTTAGGGGGCAAACAGCTAACACGAGGCTGTAAGATAACTACATGGTATGGTCTTTCTCTGTCCATAGTAATTCTGTTCTAGTAGCAAGTCTGTCTCGTTTCATATAGGAATTCTATATAATTAACCATGAGTTTGATTTCAAAAGAACATTTTAGAATATTAAGTGAGAGTAGAGTTAATCTTCCGGGAAATTCAAGAGAAGGTATTTATATAGAAAAACGAGCACTAATTCCGGCGTAATGAGCACTCTGACAGAACCCCTTCCTTCCTCTTATCCCTGCCGCTCCCTTAGCTCGCGGCGGCACCCGCAAACCTTACAGCAACAATTGTAAGATTTTTGAGGTCCATACACACCATATGAACATACTGTTTGACTAAATCAACAAATATATGCAGAATACTTAGCTTAATATTGCATTACGTGGGCCAAACTTACTCAATTATTGCATGTCGCGTTGAACATGAAAAAACTGCACTTGTGTGACTCACTGGAGTGAAGAGTGAAGGTAGCTCCCAGCAAGAGGGGACCAGTGCAGACGCTCTGGCTGCCCCAAGGCCCACCCAGCTGTCCCTAGAGCCGAGGAGACGGTCTAGGACCACTTCTAACCACAGACAGACAGCCTGGTTGGGAAGGTCTGGCGTAAATGGTAAGACAAGACAATGGAAAGGTGGCATGGCGCAGCGATTAAGCCTGGGTTCTAGAGTTCCACCCAACCTCTGACGTTTCTAGCTCTGTGGCCTTGGGGGAGTCATTTACCACTCCACATACCTCAGCTTCATTATCTGTAAAGTGAGGACAAGAGTAATACTATCTACTTTACAGAGTTGTTACACAAATTACAGTTGTAAAATATCTAGAACAGTGCCTGAGGTACAGTGAGTCCTGAATGAATGTTTAGAGGCAAGAGGCCTGGGTTCAAGTCCTAATGGGCTATTTGACCTTGAGCAAGTTGGTCTGCCTCTCCGGACCACATGTCCACTGTCTCAGATGAGCAAATATCTATAAAACTATTTCACTGTTAGAGCATCCCTCATCCCTTTTCTTCCGGGAAAGTCATATTATGTGTGTTGCCCCCATGTTCGTCCCCATTTGCTCTTAAAGAGGTTCTGCAAGGTGTCTGAGTTTGATGATAATTGCATTGTCACCTAAGTGTCTTCAGCGTTTTAATGCCCAATGCATCTGGCAACCAGGAGGTCATGGTTGCCCCTGGCGAGAGCTGTTTCGGAGAGTAGAAGAGACAGAAGCCGAGTGCAGAGAGCACCAGAGTGAAGAGATGGGACCGGAGATGGCAAGCCGAGAGCCTTGATCCAGGTGATCTCCATGGACGTGGGGAGAGACGTAAATGAGGAACTTGAGGCACAAACTGGAGAGAGAAATGTGGTGGAAGGAGAAGTGGGGTTTGCGAGTTTGCTAAGACAGAGACGTGAGTGTGTTTCCACGCTGTAAGCAAAGCACCAGGGCAGAGCACGAGGCTCAGAAACAGGAGAGAAAATGGATGCTTAACAGAGGGAGCGGCCAGAGGTTGTGGAAGGGAAGTGGAGGATCTCAAACCTTCTCTCCAGGAACCAGGGAATTCTATGTTGGCCACTGGATGACTTAATTGGGCTCTCTGATTTCAATGATGCCCACAAAAGCGATAAGCACATGTTAAATTCTAGGCTGTCCCCAGTTGATTTCTGTCTTGCAGTTGGTAAAGAAATAAAAGCAAAATGTTAGAGATTGATTCCAGGCTTCTCAGGAGGCCTGGCTGGCCCTGATAACGCGGTTGATACTATAATTACTCTGAGAGTCTCCGGGCCGGAGCCCCTGGAACCGACTTCTGAGTAATCTTACGGGACTGTCCGTCTCCGCAGGGCTTGAGTCATCCCACCAGCTCCGGAAGAACATACTCGCCAGGCAGATCTGTAACCCCATCAAGCCTGCAAGTCTCTTAACGGAGTACTTCTAAACGGGATTCGATCAACAGGCACTCCCTCTCCAAATGTTAATTCCAAGGCTGCTCTTCTGAGGGCAGGTCCCATGGTGTCCCAATGTCTTCAGAGTCTCTCCAGCTCACTCTGTCCCCAGGGAGGACCTGAATCATGTCACTCTGGCCGCTTCCATCTTGAACTTGGGAACTGATTGCTCCAATGCCTCTCACTGCTGACTTTTCTAACCCTTCCTGTACCTACACATCTGCATGGCTGGGAGCAACAAGAGATCCATTCGTTCATTGATTTATTCATTCATTGATTTATTTCTTCACAATGTATGTTCCAGGCAATCCGCTGGCCACCAGGGACTCATTGCTGCGGACGACGCAGAATCCCCAAGGAGCTCAATGGCCAGGCTACTGTCCCTCCTGGAAGGACTGGAGCTCCCCAGACATACAGAACCACCACCAACTCCCCAAAGCACACTATTCCTGTTACCCCTTCTTGCCTTTTCCCATGTTCTGCTCTCTGCTGGGGAACTCCTTCGAGTCCTCGGGCAGCCCCACCACTAGGAAACCTCTGGACTTTACCCACACTCCCACCAAGTCTATAACCCTGTCCCGCTATCAGTTAGTTTGTTTCATGTTGCAAATCATAGGAAAACCAATTTAAATAATGCGTAAACGATTTGGTTCACATAATGGGAAGCCCAGAGGTGAAGCCGGCTTCCTGGTTGCCTGAAGCCTGTGCCTCGGGGTGTCTCTCTCCTGAACTCAGCCGTGTTCTCCTCTATGGGTGGAGTTCATTTTCAGGCTCACAGAGGCAAAATGGCTTTTTTCAGAGGATCAGAGAGAGGGGGAAGCTGTACCCCAAATTTTCCATCATATTTCCCCTCACATCTCATTGACCTGAAATAGACCGTGAGGCCGTGACAAAACCAGTCCCCGTGGCCGGAGGACAGCTGTGCGTTGACTGATTAACATCTGGGTCGCCCACACCAGTTACTGTGGCAAGGCAGTAAGAGTTCTCTGATGAGTTAGGCAAATCAGAGCCCATTCCTGGAGCTGAGGACAGAGGCAATCCTCGAAATGTCACAGCTGCCCTACAAAGGGGAGAGTGTGGAAGAGATATCGGCTGATCATTGGTTGATGCAACATAACCACAACATGGGAACAGGAGCGCCCACTACTGCTCTGACCTTGACATGCCTGGGAAACACCTGTCACTTCTGGATGCAAAATCTCCACACGGTCCAGGCTCCGGCCCACGGCCAGAGGGCCTTATGATGCTCAAACTCCCTTCAGGATATCCCTTCCATGCACAATCCTATTCTCAAAAACATCGGGGATATTTGTCCCAAGCAATATAAATAAGTAGATCAGAAGCATAACTGAATTATTTGGAAACTGTTCTATTTGCCTTGTGGTAGACTGGCCTCTGATGAGAGAAGTAAGTATTTTCCACAGTGCCTGAGTGGGAGAGGCCACTTTTACTCTGTCACACACCGTGTGTCATAGGGCAAGGAGACAGTCTCAGAATTGTCCCACATCCACTGACTTACTTTCATGTAAAGGTTAAAGGAAAGACTCCTTGGCAAGCAACAGTTTCTGATTATGGAAGACAGAAGCCAGGACTGTGGGATTTTCCTGGAAAGAATGTGTGAACAATAAGGGAGCAAGAAAGACTGCAGGCGTGCAGTCCAGCCTGACCAGTGGCCTGGGAGAGTAAAAGGATCACCACGGCACGAGGCAAGGAGGCCTCCCGGGGGCCGGTCCTCTCCTTTATCAGCTCTTCCAGTGGAGGGATCTTCAGAGTATTTGCAATTCTGAAAGATTCCACCCAGAAAGGGCAGGAAGAAGAAGGCTGTACAGGTATTTTGAGTGCTTATTTTGCGCTCAGCACTATGAGTTTATTGTGTGTTTCTGTGCCCCTCCCCAACCCCCCTCCCAACACACACGTACACACTTTAATTTTTTATGTTGGTTCCGTTGTCCCCGAGTCTGTCTGTACATGTACCATATTTGCAAAGCTCTTCTCAGCAAAAAGTTAAAAGCATAATCTTCCCTGATTTTTTCAGTGAAGAAGGGGGGTCATGGTCATGGTCTTTGGCACCCAGAAAGGCTAGGCTTCATTATTTCTGTCTCATCCATTTCAAGAACAATTCCCAGCATCAGCTACGTACAAGCATTCTGCCCGGTTGGGGCCAGAGAGGGTTAGGGTACAGAAGTGATTATCAAGGAGCAAGGAACAGATAAACTGTATGCCTATTCAACTTGAACACATGGGGAAAAACGTGACATTGGCCTTAAAATTAGCTTTGAGGATCCCAAAGAGGGAGAGACAGCACTTCTGACTTCCATGAAAAGAGGTCCTTTGGGCTGCTCCTTTACAGATAGGCAGGAAGTTGACTGTGGATCCTTGGGGGCTGCGGGGAGTGGGGGAGCAAAGGCTCCTGGGTAGAATGCGCTAAGCGTGTCTGCGTGTTCCTGGTGTGGACACACGGGAGAACACTGGGGAAGCAGAGAGGCACGCTGCCCTCGGACAGATCAGGCAGCCCCCATGGTGGCATTTTACACCTGGTTCAGGAAACGCCTCAGCAAAACTCCGATCAAGTGTTTTTGCCTTGTTTGTTGAGAACTTCTGCAGCCAGACTACCTGTCAGTAGAAAACCCCAGAAGGTCCCCCGTTCCATTCCATCCCACTCAGTATAGGCTTCCTGTGAGCATCTGGCCAGCGCTCATTTAGTGGCGCTCTGGGTGTTTCCTTCATCCTGCACCATCTTGGAACCAAGGCTAATCTTCCTCTTATATCCTCACTGCAAACCTCCCTCCCCTCCCCCGGACCACTCCCTTTGTTCCCCATCGCCCCGCATCCCCCACTCCCTTGGTCCAGGCCTTCCACTCGGGCAGCCACGCTTCCCACAGAAGCCAGAACAGCGACCTTTCTGACAATTGGTCTTGGCCATTTCATTTCCCAACTGAAAGCCATTTCAGGGCTCACTATTGAACAGAAATAGCTAATTAATAAGTTCAGCGTGTTCTGAAAGAGGGAGGTACTTCTGATGGAAATGGAACATCCCAGAAAATGTTCAGTCAAATTGATGTCTGTTCTAAATAATTACTAGAATCATTAGGTAAAGGACATACAGGCAAAGACCAACCAGGAAGGGTGTTCTAAACAGGGAGCAGCAGGTGGAAGAGACTCGGGTCTCCCACGTCCAGGGAGCCCCAGGTGCTTAGAAACAGGGCAGCAGGGGCTAATGGGGATAAAGCTGAGCAGTGGGACTGGGACCATGGCCAGGCCCCTGAACTCCGTAATCCCACTGTTAGAGCAGGCAGAGAGCTAGATATGAGCAGGGAAAGAGGGACACAGGCCAGATGGCAGGAACTGGGCAGAAAGGAGGGGCACAGGCCAAATACAGGAAACCCCACATCATGTGAGCACCAGGGGTCCCTGAGCAGAGGGAAAAAAAAGCAGTAACCTCTGGGCTGATAGTGGTCACACTTTTGAGGGGATGAGCAGCCTGGAGGCTGACAAAGAAAGAAGGGAAAAGGTAGGAATCTCCAAAGTCTGAATGTAACCTTTTGCTCATTATGCCTTCATTTCAATAAAATTAGCCTTGCAGATTAGAAGTCCCCATCATGCACCGACGCCATGACACTTCTGATCCAGACTAAATAAGGATGAAAACCCCTCCTCCCTTTGGGAAGGTGAAGTTGGGATGAAAATCAGGGCATACGACCCCAAACCCTTCCTTCCCCAATGAATATTCTGCCGATTTACACTCTATGTAATCAACTTGCCAAAGCAGCTCAGGGCAGCCGCTCACCTGAGCCTGCCTGCCCTCCCCTTGAGAGCGTACTATCCATCCCTTAATAAATCCAAGAACCTAGACACCGGCTACATCTACCGGCATCTACTGGTGAGACAGGATGGAAGGGGGCAGGGCACAGCCATTCAAGGAATAACACAGCAATTAACAACAAAATGGTGAAGTATTCAACCCCCAGTAGGCCTTGAGGCTCAAGATGGTGGGAGATTTGACTTCTAGGAGACCTTGAGCTTCATTATACGCTCTTTGTAATATATTAACATGGTAAATAACGTGCCCACAGGCACCACGGCGGTCCCAAGGTCTAGCCACAAAAGGTCAAAGAGTAGGATATGGCCAACTTCCTGGGAATCCCAGCCCCTTCCCCAGGCTAGCTAGACTGGTCCTTCCACTTATTAGCATATGAAGCCACCAAGCCCACAGAAATTGGCAACAGGGCACCTCGTGGCCACAGCCACCGCCCTCTCTCTCTCTCTCCCCCTTCAGAGACGGCCCGCAATCTGTCTATGGAGTGTGTACCTACTTTTACTCTAATCTAAGCACCCAACCCCCAAACCTTATGGCCTTTCTCTTGCCTTTCAATGCATCTCTCTAAGTACACCTACCTTTACTCAACTATGGCTCACTCTTGAATTCTTTCCTGTGCTAACCCAAGGACCCACGCTTGGCAGGGCATGTCCCAGGGACTCAACCAAAGCCTGGGACATGGCCCTCCTCATGCCCCACATCTGTCTTTCCTGCATCAATGGCAGTGGTCGCATCTCACACACAACTGGTGTGAGAACTGCTCCTGTGAGTGGGCCTTCCACCACCTCAGGCCTCCTGTCCCCAGGTGCTTCCTGACCTCACGTTCCTTGAATCTGTGATTCTTAGAATCGTATTCCTGCCTGCTTCCACTAGATCAGTCTCCACAGTGTTTCTATCTCACGTCTAGGGCCTTTCCAGTACTTGATTACACGTCCCTCTAAGGTGGAGGCAGGGGAAAGGCTTTGGCGAGAGCTCCCTCTTTGAAGATGAGGGCATTCAGAGGGCAAAAAGGGGAACAAAGTTCTATTTCTCAGGCGACCCGGGCAGGTGAAAACCATTTCTAAGTGCCTGGAGCAGAAGTGTCTATGATTCACAGAATAATGTCAGAGCCAGTCATCTGAGCCTCCCATGAAAAGAATTGTAAGGGAACTTGAGCTCCAAGGACAATTGCTCTGTAATGGGTTTCAGTGCTGAGTGCCATGGGCTTTCCAGATTCAAAAGAGAAGATTAAACCCCAAGGGTGTAGGAAAACAGTCACTGCCTATTTGTCAGGGAGAATAAGCCTGCCTCCAGCCCCACCTCCGACATACCAGCTTTCAGGACCTGACCCCCACCAGGCCTGGCGGGGCTGGTGTTAGTACACAGTCCAGCAGCTGTTTTCGTGTTTCAGTGATTCAGCGCCACATAACTCGGCTCAGTGGATTTTCATAAAGCCACTGCCCTGGGCAGGGTCCTGTCCCAGGGGTGAGGAGGCATGGCTGGATGAGACATCTATTCGAACCTTCCAGGGGCTCAAATCCTAATCCAGAGGGACTCTAGACTGTATCACTAAGTTCCAGGTAAGTGGCCCTTTAAAGAATTTTCCAACCTAGTGCGGGGGGAAAGTGCACCCCTCCCTGGCTCCAGGCCACCCCAGCTGCCAGGAATCCCAGGTCAAAACTCACCTCTCCCAGGGACGCGACCTCCACCTCCAGTGGGAGCAGCGAGACAGGCATTGAAAGCCTGACTCCTCCCTGGAGAGAAGCTGGGTGTTCCAGGAGGGAGACTGGAAGAGCTTAAGGGAGGGGGAAGTTTTGAGGCCTGCGGACCTCTCTTCTCAGGCCACTAACGTCTTCCCACGTCGCAATTTAAAACCCAAGGCCCCTCAGAAGTACTCGTTCAGTTTTAATCCTAAGGCCTAAGCAAGGACCGGCATTGCGACCTTACAGACGAGGAAGCAGAGGCCTGGAGAGGGAGGAGGTCTCCCAGAAACACCTGGGCCTCTTCCTGGCACCCACAGTTGTTTCCCCAGCTAATCCTAGGAGCTGTCCTCAGTGGCAAACTTTATTGCCTGGGACGAGACCTGGAACACAGTGGGCACACAGGACTGGTAGCTGGTCATAGGACCAGGTGAGGTAAGAAACGCGAAGCTTAGCAAAGGGTGGCATGCCTAGGGTCACACGCTAAGTAAGGATGGACGCACAGTTTCCGTACAGGTCAGTTCTCTGCCCACAGGTCTTTCCCAGACTCCACAGAGAAGACACCACAGCCTTGCAGGCTAAGAAATCAGATGTCACCAGCCTGGGCAGTGTTCACTGACAGCTTACTCTTCCAGCATGGAAAGGAAATTCATCAATTAGAGAAAATTGCCAACAATTCCCAGAGCAGCAAGCTGCATCTCAGAACCTCTGGCAAGGAGAGAGAAGAGGCTTGCTTGATTTCCATAAAGACCGAAGTCCCCAAGCCCAGAAATGCCTAGTTGTCTAGTTCACCTGTAGGTGGCAGCACTTTTGAGCCCTTGATCGCTCTCTCTGGTGGTAACCAGACCCTCATGGCTCAATACTCTTGAAACGCTAGCAAGGGTTGGACACTTGACCAGGTACAGGAGATACAAAGGTGAACAACTACAGAAACCCCATTAACCCTCCTAGAGTGCAGTGGTAGCTTTGCCACCGAAGCTAGTTGCCAAGTTCCTCGAGAACAGGGATCACGTCTCCTCCCTTCCGGAAGGTCCCCCAGGCCAGGCACCATCCTCGACACAAAGTAGTGGACTCAGGGCTTTGGTTGCCAAAAACCAGATCACTCTGTGTTTGCAAGCCCAGGTTTCTGTCCTTAAGAGTGAGCACTATGCTCCCTCCTTACTCGGCAGGACAGACACCAGGGCTCTGGCTGGAGACCACCATCAATAAAAAGGAAACTGTAAAACCAAGTCAGAAATACAAGCTCCCTGAACCTTGTTAGGCTGCAAGCTTCTCTCAGAAATTTCTGCAATTTTTTAATCTCAAAAAAATATATATTTTTATACATATATATGCACATAATCATACACACACACATACACACACATACACCAAGATCCTATACATTTGGACAATAGCCAGATACATTTACATCCATCATTTTATTTAACCCTTCTAACCCTTGGTAATACACCCATATTCCTGTTTTGTAAAAGTGAAATAAAGGCCCAAAGAGATCCAGGGACCTGCCAAATGTCACGCCTAGGAAAGGGCACACAGGAATTCGGACCTAGGTCTCCAGGCTTTACTGCAAAACTCACTGCCTTGCATCTGAGTGACCTTCCCCCACCAAATACACATGCACATGCACAGACAGAGCAGCACAGGACCTAGAAACGTGTAGTGAATCGATCCTACCAAAGGATGAATGAGTGATGCTCAACTTTCTGCAGATTGCCACAGTTCCTGGCAAGCACGCACCGGGGATGCACCGGTGGTTAAGAACACAGGATTCGGAGCCAGGCTGTTTCCATCTATCCTTGGCCAAATGACCGACCTCTGTGTGCTCCATTTCCTCATTCATACAATGGGACAGCAATTACATCCTCCTCTTGGAGTTGTGGTGAAACGTAAATGAATTAAAATAGGTAAACCTAAGAGAACAGTGCCCGGCATGTGGGTTGACTCATTAAATATAGGATGTTTTACTACACAGTGGACACGGCACTCCAGGTACATTATCTCT